>NW_026526655.1:27902744-28420800 GCF_024362965.1 Panthera pardus
AAAAAAAAAAAAAAGAAAAAGCCTCCAGAAAACCTTGCTCTCTATAGCAAAGAAGGAAAGGAGGAGCCTGACTAGACAGAAAACTCTCACACAATAATAGCCCAATCTAAGCCAAACACCACAGGAGAAAAGCTGCAGTTTTATCCTGACACCTCAAAGGCCAAGTGGAGCGCCTAGTCTTCTACCCTTGGTGGGCTGTAAGGAGGTGACCCTACACTCTCTCCAGAGATAGTTTCAGAGCAAAGTAGAGAGCCAGGACATTCACCCACACTGCTCTGGGACAAGTGCCCTCGCCTTTCCAGTGTTACTGGGGAGCCTGGACTTCCACCCCCTGCTGGCAGTAACAAAGTATCCCTCCATCCGCCCTCTGGGGTGCTGTCAGGAAAGACTGAGTAGCGAGTAGCAAGTAAGTCAGCCTGCAACGAGGCCACCCCATTGTGCTGTCAGTGGAGACCACATGGGGCCTACAACTCCCATCCCCACCCATCAGTAACAAGGAGCCCCATCTTAGGTGCCAACAGCAGCTGGCTGGGGAACCTGAACTTCTATTGACACCCTTATTTCCCCAACTATATTAATACCAGATAAAGTATACTTCAGAGAAAACAAACTTACCAGAGACCAAGAGGGACACTATATGAAGACAAAAGTGTCATTCCACCAAGAAAACACAGCTATCATAAAAGTGGATGCATCAAAAAAAAAAAAAAAGTGAAGCAAAAATTGATAGAATTGAAAGAGGAAATAGACAAATCCACAATTACAGTTTAAAATTTCAATACTCCTTTCTCCATTGATAGAACAACTAGACAGAAAAGCAACAAAGAGATAAAAGAACTCAACAAGACCACCAACCAAGAGATCTAATAGACATTTATAGAACACTTCACTCAACAAGGCAGAATACACATTCTTTCCAAGTGTTCACAGAATATATATCAAGGCAGACCACATCCCTGGCCATAAAACAGATCTCAACAAGTTTAGAAGAACTGAAATCATACAGAGTATGTTCTCAGACCACAATGGGATCAAACTAGAAATCAAAAACAGAAAATAACAGGAAAATCTCCAAACACTTGGAAACTAAACAACACACTTCTAAATAATCCATGGGTCAAAAAGTAAGGCTCAAGGGAAATCAAAACAATACACTGAACTAAATGAAAATGAAAACACAAAATATCCAAATGCATAAGGCATAGCTAAAGCAACGCTGAGAGAAATTTACAGCACTAAATACCTACATTGCAAAAGAAGAAAAGTCTCATATCAATAACACAATGTTCCATCTCAAGAATCTGGAAAAAGGAGAGCAAACTAACAATAAAACAAGTAGGAAAAAAGACAATACAGATAAAAACAGAAATCAATAAAATTAAAACAAACAAAAAAAAACACAGTAGAGAATGTCAATGAAACAAAGAGCTATGTCTTTGAAAAGATGATAAAATTGACAAACTTCTAGCAAGCGGACAAAGAAAAAAAGAGAGAGGACACAAAGTGAATTATAGAAATGGAGAAAAGATTAGTGGTTGCCCCAGGGCTGAGGAGAAGGAGATGTGAGGGAGGCTATAGAACAGCAACAAAGGCAATTCTTTTGGAGATGGAATATATCTGTATCTTGACTGGATCAATGTCAATATGCTGGTTGTGATATTGTACTATAGTTTTGTAAGATGTTACCACTGGGAGAAATTGAGTAGAGGGTACAGGGTTCTCTCTGTATTATTTCTTATAAATGCATATGAATCTACAATTATCTCAATAAGTCAATATTTTAAAAAAGAATCCACCTAACTTGAAAAAACACAATATAATATTTTAAAATATTACCTCATTCTAGTAAATGAAGATTTGCCACAAGGTGGTTGCAAAAAACAAAGGTAAGTAAGACCTGTTAAAATATGATGATTTTATAATTTTGCAAAAATATCTCCTTTATAAAATGAAGTTTCCTTAATGTATATAATGCCTTCTTAGGAAGTTATTGTAATATTTATATACCAAATCTGACTCTAAGTCAGAAAGGATTGAAAGAATGTTTAAAGAGAATGAATTTCTTTAGACATTCTACTTTCCATACTCCAAAAGGAAGGTGAGCTTGTCTATAATAAAAAAATTTGTTTGGAATTCAGGACTTATCATATAGTCTAGTTTCCTGGGCCAAATAATAAATCAGTTTTATTAACTTTCTACTCCATGTTTTCACACAGGCCTCAAAAGAGTTCATATAGACCTATTAATATTTTATTTTACTTTCTTAAATACTGATTTCACTCCCAGGAGTGTGCGTCCCTGAGAGCAGGCAAAGTTTTTATTTTGTGAAGTGAGATGGAGAATGAAACATGGTTTTAATTATTTATAATTTATTGTCTGTAATATTGGGTTCTAACAAAGAAAAGGAATCTGTTATAATAAATGATAGCTTTGAACCATCCACCTTTAATTAAAACACCAACTATGAAAGTGTTTCCCCATTTGTCCTTTGTTAATTCAAAGTAAAACAAGTTATATGGATAAAATACACAGAATACACACACACACACACACACACACACACACACACGCGCGCTGCGCGCGCGTCCAGACTTCTCAAGATTTTTGTTTGTTTATTTATTTCAAGAGAGAGAGAATGAGAGTGAGCATAAGTGGGGGAGGGTCAGAGACAGAGAGGGAGAGAGAGAGAATCCCAAGCAGTCTCCACACCATCAGCACAGAGCCCAACACCGGGCTGGATCTCACACCATGAGATCATGACCTGAGCCAAGATCAAGAGTCAGACGCTTTGTTGACTGAGCCACCCAGTCACCCTTCAAGATTTTTAATCCTTTCACAAACTGACCTCTAACTCAGAGCTAATCCAAAGTCCAGTCCATTTTTCACATTAGGCAATAAACCATAAAACTTCCCATGACTCTGTTCATGCAGGAAACAAACTGAAAGCAGTTTAAGAATATAATGTATCCAGGGACACCTGGGGGCTCAGTCAGTTGAGTGTCTCACAGGTCTTGGCTGTGGTCATGATCTCACAGTTCATAGGATGGAGCCCCACATCAGGCTTTGCACTGACAGCAAGGAACCTGCTTAGGATTCTCTCTCTCTCTCTCTCTCTCTCTCTCTCTCTCTCTCCCTCCCCTACTCTCTCATGCTCTCTCTCTCAAAATAAATAAATATTAAAAAGAATATAATGTATCTATCTGTGACGTGGCTCAAAATCAGTTAGGAAGGCAGCACTAGAAATGTGATCACACAGAACTGTCATTTTTCACACCTGTCATTCACCCTTTCTCTTTCATTTTAACCACATGAATTTATTAGGTATTTGTAGAGTCCAATTGCTACTTAGAAAAAGCAATGTTAATTTCTTAAGTAATTTAATGATGATAGAGGTAAAGAACAGATCAGCCATTGCTAGGTATTGGGGGAGGGAGGGACAAGGGAAGAGAAGGAAGAGGTTGTGGCCATAGAAGGAGAGCAGGAGGGATTCCTGTATTGAAACTGTTCTGTATTTTAACTGTGGTGGTAAGTCTCGTGTATCTGCTTACGTGTGATAAAACTACATAAAACTGCCCCCACACACACATGCCCAATGAATATATATAAAACCAGTGACATCTGAATTAAAGAGGCAGATTCCATCAATATCAATTTCCTGCTTGGGTTATTGTACTATAGTTATGAAAGATGTCACCACTGGGAGAAATTGGGTGAAAGGTTTATAGTATCCCTGTATTATTTCTTACACTGCATGTGAATCTACAATTTTCTCAAAATAGCTTTTTAATTCATATAATAGTTTTTAGTGAATTGTATTTAGTTTATTAATGATTATAACCATGACAGATCAACTAAATGTTAAATGAAACATAATAGAATCTATTAATTTGAGGAAATTAAGTTCAAATATAATAAGACTACTTGGCAAAGAATGTGAATGCAAAAGAAACCACGCATTAGGTAGCTCCCCATAATTTACAGACTTCTATAAATATGAAAGCTTCCCTATTATTCTCAATGAAACCCAATTAGAACTGAGAATTTTTAAATTCCCACCCATTACCAGATCTCCTAAGCAAGAAACTAATTGTCAACTATTACTCATCAACTAATTTAAAATAACTCCCTTGACAATCAAATGAAGTAACTATGTGTATCTTCCTCAAAAGTAATTTACTTATTTTACACAAAGTTGCCATCAAAACGTAAATTCAGAGGTAGCCAAGTTAAAAACTGTGCACATAAGATCAAACAGTGTGCATTCAATCCTTAAGGCAAAGGCTCCCTTTTCAAATCTCAGCAAAGTTGGCTCAAGATTTTTAGTTATTTAAAAACCTAATTAGTTAGTTACATCTGAAATGGCTTTCAAAATCTTTCCACACTAAGAATTTGAGAAGTTTTCTATGAACATAGAAAAGCTGAACATTTCCTTTGAATGAGGTCTCTGCAATTAGGGGGAAACACATGATTTCAAATACAGACATACTTCACTTTATTGCGCTTCTCAGATACTTTTTTTTTTTTTTTTTACAAATTAAACGTTTGGGGTGACCCTGCACTGAGTGAGTCTTTCAGCACCATTTTTCGAACAGCATTTGCTCACTTCATGTCTCTGTGTCATTCTGGTAATACTTGCAATATTTCAAACTCTTTCATTTATTATTATATTAGTTATGGTTATCTGTGATCAGTGATTATGACTCACTGAAAGCTCAGATTATGGTTAGCATTTTTTTATTAATAAAGTATTTGTAATTAAGATATGTACATTGTTTTTTTCAGACATAATGCTATTATATACTTCATATACTACAGTATAGTGTAAATATAACTTTTATATTCACTGGGAAACCCAATAATTCTTTTGACTCACTTTATTGCAATATTCACTTTATTGCAATGGTCTGGAACCAAACCCATAATATCTCCAAGGTAAGTCTGTCGATCTTAAGTGTTTCACCATAAAAAATAAAAATAAAAAAAAGAATGAACGAAAAAGTGAGTGATTGATGTGCTAATGACCTTGATAATGATAATCATGTCACAATGTAGACATACATGAAATCATCATGTTGTACACCTTTGAAAGAATCACATTGTACAACCTAAAAAAAGCAGTACAATACAAAATAAATAAGCTACCTTCACCCAAAAAAACAGTGTTGCCCTATTTGGTGACATAACAAATCATCAAGAAGATGACTGTTTCCTTCAAGCAGTTGGCAACAAAAATTTGAGATACAGAAAATCAGGCTGCAGGCCAAATTGCATTGGCCAACATTCCATCCATTTGCATCTATGGTGTCACCACCCGAGGCAACACATCTGTCATGCAGCATAGCTGAGGATTCCTGGGAAGGAGTAGTGACTGGGAAAAATAACATGGTTGATATCCAATGAGAATGAGAAGGCTAATTTCCAGCAAAAGCAATGAGGTAAAAGTCACCATCAATAATAAGGCCCACAAACTATAAGGTAAGTTTCACATAGTAGAAACTCTGTGCACTCATTAGCTATAACAATTATGCATGTACATTAAGAGAATAAAGGAAAATTACTATGAGAGCTTGTAAATTAAACCATCTATGACCCCTCAAAAAACAGGGGGGATGAATGTTGGAACTAAACTCTGGTTTCCTTGATTTCTGATACAAGGATGTAACCACCAATCACATAATAGCTGGCTTTATGGATGAAAGAGAGGAGGCAAGGTGTGACTGTTCTTAGTTGAATGAGTAATAGCGGGGAGGAGGAGGAGGAGGAAGAGAACAAGTAATGAGGAATTTACTCAGCAGATACGGGAATAATAAAAGGTTTCTAAATCAGGAAGAAGTGTGAATCCACATGGTCTTATTGGAGGTAAAGTAAAATTTAACCCAGTGGGGTGGGGGTGGGGGGATAGGGGAGTGGGAGAGAGCTATATTTGACAAGACGGTGTGAGATCAGTGTAGTTTGGGACACAAACATTTGGACAGATAAATGGGGAGACAGGCGGAAGGGCCAAGAAGTCAGAGCAGCATGGAAGTTCTCGGCTTCTCTCATCCTGAAATGCAGTTAGATCATCACCAAACCATTTTGCACACCTAGGAAATTGATCTGAGGATTAACACAACAATCTGCATAACTTGAGCCACAGAACTTAGCAAGTATGCCGTGAGGAGAGGTGAACTGGGGGAGAGAGAAGCCACGGAGGGTAGGGAGCTGTTTCGTGTGGGGTTTTTTTAATGTTTTATTTTTTATATTTGAGAGAGAGAGAGAGTAGGGGAGGGGCAGAGAAACAGAGACAGAATCTAAAGCAGGCTCCAGGCTCCAACCTGTCAGCACAGAGCCCGACACAGGGCTTGAACCCATGAACCATGAGATCATGACCCGAGCGGAAGTTGGATGTTTAACCGACTGAGCCACCCAGGCACCCCAAGTAGGGAGCTGGTTTTGCAGAGAGAGAACAGAGAAAGGGGAGAAGAGTGCAGGAAAAGCTTTCCCTCCAAAAGAGTGGAAAGAGAAAGAGTGGAAACACTTAAAAGGGACTGAACAAGAAATCTGTTCCCCAAAACCACTGACAGGGAGAAAGAAGAGGGTTTCAATACCATTAGGACTCTATAAACAGGGGTGCACAGAGTCAGAAATTTCAGAGCTCAGAGTTCCTGTGCCAGAGACTAGGAAGCTGGATGAATCCATTTTCATCTCTCCTGTGTGTGCACATAGATGCATACGCACACCTCATTGATCCACCCCAGTAAACTAAGAAGGGCCACCTAGTGGAGAACAGAGCCATTACACCAAGCCCCGCCCAACTGCACCCTCACAGCAAATGCCCTAGAGGACCATCACAAGTCTCTCTGCCTGCTGGGTATATGGACTATAAAGTGATTCATAGCTTGAATTTTAGGGGAAACTAGATGTAACTTCATTCAGGTTTCATTCTGTTTGCTGGTCTATTTTTTTTTCTTTGTTCTCCTCTCTTTTCTTTTTCTTGGATACAGAAAGAGAAAAAATTTATTATTTTCATTTTTTTAAATAATTTTTTAAATTCTACTTACTATGTTTTTTGTTTTTTGTAATTTTTTAATTCTATGTCACTTTCTTCATTTCATTTTATTCCATTTTATTGTATATACTTTTTTAATTTTTAAACTTTTTCTTACTTTTTTCCTTTTCTTTCCCTTTTTTCTCTATTCTATCAAGTTTCTTTTAACAAGCAGACCAAAACACACCTAGGATTTAGCTTCCTTTATTTGATTTTTTGTGTTGTTTTTAATTTTTTAACTTTCATTTTTTTATTTTATTAATTCTTTTTCATCTCCAAAATGATAAAACAAAGGAATTCACCCCAAAAAAAGAACAGGAAGAAATGACAGCCAGGGCTTAATCAATACAGATATAAGCAAGATGTATTCTATAATTTAGAACCATGATAATAAGAATACTAGATGGGGTAGAAAAAAAGCATAGAATCTCTTTCTGCAGAGATAAAAGAGGTAAAATCTAACCATGACTAAATTAAAAATGCTATAACCGAGATACAATCTCAAATAGATGTCACAGTGGCAAGGATGGATGAAACAGAGCAGTGAATTAGTGATATAGAAGACAAAACTATGGAGAATTATGAAGCAGAAAAAAAGAGGGAAACTAAGGCAAAAGAGCATGATTTAAGAATTAGAGAACTCAGTGACTTATTAAAAAGGAATAACATCTAAGTCATAGGAGTCCCAGAAAATGAAGAGAGAGAAAAAGGGGGTAGAAGGTTTTTGTGAGCAAATCACAGCAGAAAACTTTCCTAATCTGGAGAAAGACACAGACATCAAAATCCACAAAGCACAGAGAACTCCCAGTAGATTCAACAAAAACTGGCCATCAATAAAGCATATCATAGTCAAATTCACAAAATACACAGACAAGGAAAGAATTATAAAAGCAGCAAGGGGAAAAACATCCTTAACCTACAAGAGAAGACAGATCAGTTTCACAGCAGACCTATCCACAGAAACTTGGCAGGCCAGAAAGGAGTGGCAGGATATATTCAATGTGATGAATCAAAAAGATATGCAGCCAACAATTCTTTATCAAGCAAGGCTGTTATTCAAAGTACAAGGAGGGATAAAGAGTTTCTCAGACAAACAAAAACTAGCAAGGGGAAAACTTGACAGTGACAAGCAGAAGAATGAACCTGGACCGCTTTCTTACACCATACACAAAAATAAACTCAAAATGCATGAAAGACCTAAAAATAAGACAGGAAGCCATCAAAATCCTAGAGAAGAAAGCAGACAAAAACCTCTTTGACCTTGGCCACAGCAACTTCTTACTCAACATGTCTCTGGAGGCAAGGGAAACAAAAGCAAAAATGAAGTATTGGGACCTCATCAAGATAAAAACCTTCTGCAAAGTGAAGAAAATAATCAACAAAATAAAATGCAACTGATGGAATGGGAGAAGATATTTGCAAATGACATATCAGATAAAGGGTTAGTATCCAAAATCTATAAAGAACTTACCAAACTCAACGCCCAAAAAACAAATAATGCAGTAAAGACATGGACGAAAGACATGAATAGACATGTCCATTCCAAAGAAGACAACCAGATGACTAACAGACACATGAAAAAATGCTCAACATCACTCATCATCAGGGAAATATAAATCAAAACCACAATGAGATACCACCTCACACCTGTTAGAATGGCTGCAATTAACAACTCAGGAAATGACAGATGTTGGTGAGGATGTGGAGAAAGGGGAACCCTTTTGCACTGCTGGTGGGAATGCAAACTGGTGCAGCCACTCTGAAAAACAGTATGGAGATTCCTCAAAAAATTAAAAATAGAACTGCCCTACAACCCAGCAATTGCACTAATAGGTATTTATCTAAAGGATACAAAAGTACAGATTCAAAGGGGCACATGCACCCCACTGTTTATAGCAACACTATCAACAATAACCAAAGTATGGAAAGAGCCCAAATGTCCATTGATGGATGAATGGATAAAGAAGATAGGTATATATATATATATATATATATATATATATATATATATATATACACACACACACACACACACACACACACACACACACACACAATGGAATATTACTCAGCAATCAAAAAAAAATGAAATCTTGCCATTTGCAACAACGTGGATGGAAATAAAATGTATTATGCTAAGCAAAATTAGTCAGAGAGACAAATATCATCTGACTTCACTCATGTGGAACATGTTGTATTAGTTCCAGATATATAGCATAATGATTTGTCATTCCACAATATATGCAAATATCAAATCATCCAGTTAACATCCATTACCATACATTTACAAAATTCTTTTTCTTGTGATAAGAAATTTTAAAATCTATCCTCTTAGCAACTTTCAAATATTCAAGACAGTATTATAACTATAGTCACCATTCTGTACATTACATCCTCATGACTTACTTATTTAAAAGACTTTTTTTTAAGTAGGCTTCATGCCCAGCACAGAGGCCAAGGCAAGGCTTGAACTCACAACCCTGAGATCAAGACCTGAGCCAAGATCAAGAACTGGACACTCAACAGACTGAGCAACCAAGGAACCCATGACTTACTTATTTTAAAACTTATTTTAAAACTTTTAAAACTTGTTATTTTGACAACCTTCACCCATTTTGCCCTGTTTGGGGTTTTTTGTTTGTTTGTTGGGTAAGGTATTTTGGTGTTTTTTTTTTTTAATAGCACTATTAAAATACAAAGAACTGCATATATTTAATGGGTACAATTCAATGGGTTTGGACATATGCAAACATTTATGGTACCATCACCCAAATCAAGGTAATAGACATAGCCAACATCTTCCAAAGTGTCCTTGTGATTCTTGTCTGGTTTTTGTTTTTTGTGGTACAAAGAGTTAACATGAGATCTACCCTCTTAAACTTTGAAGTGCACAATACCATGTTGCTGACTATAAGCACTATATTGTCCTGCAGACCTCTAGAACTTGTTCACCTCACATAGCTGAAACTTAAATAGAAAGATGTTGTTCAATGGATAAGGTATTCTTTGTTTTCCTGTATCTGTATAATGAAAGCACAAATCTTATCTTGCTTTCAATGTAAAATTGTGCCAATATACATCTGACTAGATAACCTAGGGAAATTTCTTGGCACATATATCTGAAACCACAGGTAGAGCAGGCTTCAAAAGAATGACAGAATGTAAAGTTCACAAGGGTAGGGATTTTCAGGTTTGGATTTTTTTTTTTCACTGTGCATCCTTCCTCTACCACTTGTCTTTGTTTGCCACAAAGTTGCTGAGGAATTAAATGGATGTTGGAAAGGTAATAATAATGCTCCTTGCCAGGGCGCCTGGGTGGCTCAGTCTGTTGAGTGTCCAACTGTGTCTCAGGTCATGATCTTGTGGTTTGTGAGTGCAAGCCCCACAATGGGCTTGCTGCTGTCAGCTCAGAGCCTGCTTCCAATCCTCTGTCCTCCCTTTTTCTGTCCCTCCCCAACTTGCAGTCTCTCAAAAATAAACACTTTCAAAAAGTGCTTCTTGGGGCGCCTCGGTGGCTCAGTCAGTTAAGTGTCCAGCTTCAGGTCAGGTCATGATCTTGAGGTCCATGAGTTCGAGCCCCACATCAGGCTCTGCACTGACAGCTCAGAGCCTAGAGCCTGCTTCAGATTCTGTGTCTCCCTCTCTCTCTGCCCCACCCCCACTCACACTCTGTCTCTCTCTGTCTCTCAAAAATGAATAAATGTTTAAAAAATGTTTTAATAAAAATAATTTCTTAAATGCTTCTTGCCTTCCTCTTAAAGTTGTTGTGAGGATTAAAGAAAGTAATCCATATAAAGCATCTAGTTAAAGGCCTTTATATGGTGAACACTGCATAAATATTAACTAGTATTATGAAGCCTATACTTTTTTTAAAGATTTTATTTTTTAAGTAATCACTACACCCAATATGGAGCTCGAACTCACAACCCTGAGATCGAGTCACACGCACCACCAACTGAGCCAGCCAGGTGCCCCACCAAGTCTATATTTTTATCACTTTCTACATATATTTGACCAACATAAACTTAATGAAGCAAAAAAGAAAAAAAGTGCTGAACATGAGAACCTTTGGCAGAGATCGGCAGGCCTTTCCCATCTCTAGTTGAGGACCTTCTGTCTACACTGCACAAACAACTGAAGTAAAAGACAAAATACACGAGAGAAGGAGAATGGACAGATGCCACAGGATGGGAGACAGAAGGCACAGAACTCCTCTTTGCATTGTTGGCATTCGGTCTCCTCTAGAGTGGAAGCTCCTTGGAGAACGAGGCCATGTCTTAATCCCTTTGAGAGCCTGCACCATAAAGGTAATACCTAGTAGCCCACTGTAATTTTGCTAAATTGAAAACAAGAAGACCTAGGGAAAAATAATTTTATTTGCAGGGTACCTCCTTCTGTTCACAGAAAAGATGTCAGCCAGTTTTCTACTCATTTGACACCACTCATTGTGCTGGTTTTGCAGCGAGGATTGTTGAGTATATTTATTCTACAAGTACCTACCAAGACCTTTCATGGAGAAAACACTACTTATAGACACTGTGGCAGAAGATAGAAATAAAAGAAACCCTAGCCATGGATCTGGCCCTCAGGTAGGTCAGGGGCTAAAGTGTGGCTCTTGGGCACTTCCTACACAATTAGCATGAGTGGTAAAAAAAAAAAAAATGTGATAGACCCACAGACAAAATGCCATTACTTATATATGACCAATCTGGTGAGAAACAGAAGTATATTGCATTTTGTGGATTGATTTTTAAAAGGCATTTTTAAGACTGCGGGAAAGCCCCATGCGTCCACCCATGGTTTCTTCTAATTTTTAGATATCTCTAACTTCAATTAATCCACATGAAAACTGTGCTTAACTTTCACTTACATGACTACCCAAAAGCTTCCGGATGTCATGTCTTACTGATTTTATTCATCTAGGAAATAAGATGCCAGCATATATGCTCAGAGGAGAAGTTCCACCTTGGGCTCATTATATGCATGAGTGCCTTTCTGAAGGTAGATTCTCTTGTAGTGTGGGCAGAAGGATATGCAAGCTTAGACATATCTCATGCCCACAAAATTGGTTTAAATGCATTGTTAAACATAATCTTTGCTCTCAGAAAGTGCATTTTAAAAAAATAACTGAATTTTTTTTCTCATAGAAAACAGCACTAGCCTCATTATATAAGTAAGGAAAGTGACAAGTAATATAAGTTATTCTTATTCAAGAATTTGCAACCAGTTTGCAATTTGATGTAAATGGTTTCATAAAGGAAAGACAGAAGTTTGCCTTAATGACACATAGAAGTCCATTCCAATCTAGTCACACGAATATTTGGCCAGAGTGTTAAGCAACACTTTTGTTTGTTTGCTAGGTGTTTAAATATATTATAGCTATGTATCTTATTTTTTTATTTTTTTTATTTATTTATGTATTTTGAGAGAGTGAGCACCAGCAGGGGAGGGACGAGAGAGAAGGAGAGAGAGAGAGAGAGAGAGGAAGGAGAGAATCGCAAGCAGGTTCTGTACCGTCAGTGCAGAGCCCAACGCAGGACTCAAACACATGAATTGTAAGATCATAACCTGAGCCAAAATCAAGAGTCAAACGCTTAACCAACTGAGCCACACAGGGGCACCCAATACGTATGTTATCATTAACAAGAGTATTTGACTTATTTGCGAATTCAAGCAGCAATATATAATACTTCTTCTATCTACGATCATGCAAACACTTACCAATATTCAATTAGTATCTACTAGGTACCATATTCTGTAGAAAGTTATTAATAATCAGTTCTTGCCCTCATGTAGTCCACTATCTGTGGCAGAACATCAAAACAGCTATTTTTAGACATATTTTTAAAGAAATAGCATATCATTTATGATTTTAAAACAAAAATCATACATGATGTAATTCAGAACTTTCTACATGAGCCTTACATTTAACAAACCAATAAAATTAGCACTGATGAACATGAGCGAATATCATACTTGATAAATCTTTAGAAGAAGTCCCAGTTGAAGTAATAATAATAAACAAGATAGAATGCCTATAATAATCACTACCATTCAATATTACATTGGGAGTTCTAACTAATGCAATAAGACAAAAGATAAAAAGAAGTAACAGATATAGTTATTGGAGAAAATTGTTACTGCTCCAGAATAAACCCGGTAGGTATGAATCAATAACTAAAAATAACAGTTTCTCTATACCAACAGTAGCTAATTAGAAAATATAATCAAAATGATGATGATGATGACAATGATGGCAGGGAGAATGAGCAAACTCTGTGACATGTACTACATTAAATGCTTCTCCTGAGGTTTTCATGATGTGTAACCCACACACCAACTCAATGAATTTGGCCTTAGGTCATCCCCATTTTTCAAATGGAGACACTGAGTTTTTGACATGTTAAGTGATAGCTAGAGAGTAGGAAACATAGATTCCAAATTCAGTTCTTAGATTACAAATTCAGTTCTTATATCAAAGTCCATCATCTTAACCATTTTATATACTTTTGTCCCCCTCCAAAAAGCTATGATTTACTTTCTTTGAGCATCTATAAAATTCCATCAGCCAATGGAATAACGGTCAGGCTCAACACTGAGCCTGCTTGTTTATCACTTATTAGGACAAGAGAGCTCTGGAAACATTGAACTCTCTTAGAGACCAACAGCACTTTTCTCTCCATCTCCATGACTAGAAAGATGCAGGTTCTGTGACATCCTTTGTACCCAGGGCAGTTACTTCTGTCCCTTAGAAGAGAGTGATTAATTTTTAAAATTAAAACTGGAGTAAATGCTTAGAGACTTCAGTTCCAAGTGGGATCAAAGAGGATGAGTTTTCTTAAAATGAAAGAAATACAAATGATCTCATTCAAACATGTATGTTACCCAAAGGCACCATGCTAATTGTCACAAGGTGTTCCAAATTGTTTATTAGTCCCTTGTCCCCTGTGAGTTTGCAATCCAGGGGTAATCTTACAAAAAAACCTATCTGCATACCCTCTTTTAAACAAGTTAGCCAGCCCTTTTAATTCCATTGTAGTCTTGTTGAGAATATCATTCACACACGTGGTTTCAGGGACCCCCTATGAAGTGCTGATGTTAATCCAGAGCTTTTCTTAAGCTTTATAATATCCAACCATCTACTAAATAACTCAGGTACCTCACACACAGCTTATCTAAAAATTTCACTCATCATATCTGCCCCGACCCACTCTTCCTTCACCTGAATGTACCTTCTAACTACCTCTTGATTCCCTCTGCCTACTTGCATCTCCAATTCTACAAAGACACACCAGTGTTCTCAGAATGGCTGCAACTGCCTTCCGATTACCTGCTCTGTCTTCAGAATGGTTTCTTGAAAGGGGAACACAGATATTAATCAAGTACTCACATTAATAAATACTCGGAAGATAATTTGCTAATAAATTAATAAACACTATGAATAAAATGTCCAATTGCTGTCAGAATGTAATTGGGTTCTGAAGGAGAAACTAAGGAATAGAAGGAACAGTGTTGGAGGCAGAAAATAACCTTGAAAAATTCACACACACACACACACACACACACACACACACACACACACACAAAGCCTTTAGTGGCTCCCAGTCATGTTTAGAAATAATCTCAATCTGGGGTGCCTGGATGTCTCAGTAGGTTGCTCAGGTCATGATACCATGGTTCGTAGGACTGAGCCCCACGTCTGGCTCCACTCTGACAGGGTGGAGCATGCTTAGAATTCTCTCTCTGTACCTCCCTGACTTGTGCTCCTGCGCTCTCTCAAAAATAAAAAATAAATAAAATAAATTTTAAAAATCTCAATCTAATAATCATCCAATAAAAAGCCCTTAGCCAATCTACTTACAGAAAAGATCTGGCATTTTCATTATTAGACGCCTTAAGGCTTTTGCATGTTTGCATATTTTTCTTTTTTTTCTTTTTTCAAAAAAAAAGTTTATTTTTTTGAGACAGAGAGAGAGAGAGAGACAGAGAGAGCATGCGCAGGTGAGTGGCAGAGAGAGAGAGACAGGGAGAGAGAGAATCCCAAGCAGGCTCTACGACGTGGGGCTCGATCTCACACCATAAGATCATGCCCTGAGCCAAAATCAAGAGTCAGTTGCTTAACCAACTAAGCCACCCAGGCGCCCCGGTTTGCATACTTTTCAATTCAATATTCTCACATCCCATGAGATAAACACCATTATTGCCCATCACTTTAGAATGGAGGAAACGAAGACTCAAAAGGTACAAAGGGCTGCCTAAAGTCACATTGCTGTTAAAAGATTTAAAGAGTAACTCAGGAAGAAGGCAAAAACCCCAGAAGAAAGAAAGAACATGGATTCTAGTACATGACAAAACCAACTGAAGCTCAAGACGGGAAAATAAATGGAATGTGTGAACATCAGTGAAAGATAGTATTTTTATTCACAAAGAATTGAGGAAGTTCCAAAGACATGAAACCTCTCTGTGCATTGGCAGGAAAAGGCCATATCTAGCTCCCTTCCATCTTGGAGCTTCTGGGCTGCCAGGGCTGAAGATTCTACCCACAATGCAGCCACAGAGAAGTCCACCGCCTTAGGGCTACAAGGCTTCCCCTATGACTAGAAGACAATGAAACCATCCTGGCTGTCAACAGGTCAGAAGGAGAACCAACCAACCACTGGATCTTTAACTACAGTAGTGCTTATGGAAATAAGTACAATGCAGACATAATCCAGGCAAGTTTCAGCTTGATTTTGCTCAGAACAGTCCCTTAGCTTACCATCTTGGAGAAGCTGCCTATGTCCTCATTCTGTCCTCCTTCTTAAATCTACCAATGATGGCTTGTTGGTAGTTACATCTGTTATCACCACAATCTCCAACTGACACAGAGATTGACATACAGGCTGTAGGCTTACTCATTTTATTTATTTATCGATCTATCCCCTTTTACCTCTATACCCCACTCCTACTTCTCTACCTTCCCAAATGCAACCACTTGTGTGAATAGACATATACACATATATCTTTTATCTCGATGTTTATACAACATATATTGCTGCTTCATGTGCTTGTATTTAAATGTATGTAAGTGGAATTATGTCATATATCTCATTGTTTATATGACATATCTTATCCTCTTTGAAAGGATCTCATATATGCTATTTTGTGTACCTTGAATCTACTGCTTTTTAAGTTTCACAGTATCCCATTATGAACACCCAGTTGACCCCAACACCACAGAATTATTGCAATAACCACTATGGACTTGTGTGAGAAATTCCTTGGGATATATACACAGGGGTGAATACTGTTGGGACAGAAGGTATGAAGAGACATACTTAGCTAAGCAGTGCCACACTGATCTCCACAATGAGAGCACCAATCTGGGGGGAGTGAGAGGGAGAATTTCAGAGTAGAAGCTAGGGTCTAAATAATAACTACTCTACTTGTTAACTGTGTGACTTGAGAATATTACCTAACATATTTTAGTTCCATTTTCTCATGAAATGGATAATTACAGTGCCTATCTCATAAAGTTACTATGAGAATTAAATAACAATAGATTAAAATGTTTAGCACAGTATTTAGTACTTGGTAGGTAAATAAATATTGTCACTGATTTTCATCCCCTCCCCACAAGTAAGAGATTTGATTCCCCAGTAGACTCTGAATCTTTACACTAGAAGGTCAGTATAGCTTATCCTTCTTAGTGAACAAAATAAGAGTAGAGAGATCAAGTTTCATGCCCAAGGAGGTTTCATGTTATCAGAGGAGGAATTTGAACACGGTTTTTGGGTTCCGAGGCTACTGCTCCTTCCCCCACACCAGAATGTCCCTGAAGTGATTACTGAAAAATAAAACCTGCCCGTTGGTATCTGCTCAAACCTAGTACTCTATAGAACATATATACTTCCATCCACTATGTCATGATCTTCTGGGAATTTTCTCCAGTTGTGGTGATGGATTTGCATTCACTTCCCTGCCCATATACTGTCAGAGCCACACTGATCTGCAGCCATGGAGCCTGGTGTAGGTGACTGAATCATGTGGAGTCAGCTGACTCTCGAGCCCAGCAAAACCAATGTTGTTCCTTGATAATTTTGTAAGGAAGGCAGACACTGAGATAGTCATTCAAGAAAGAACCAACCATTTGTCTGTAAGGAGTATGGTTGCCTGATAGCCTCCAGCTGCCGGACTTTCAAATGCCAGTCTCAGATCTGGGGCCAAGTGCACAATTACACAAACAACCCTGAGCTAGTAAATAAGCAACAATGGGAGTAGTAGGAGCTGGCCACTTTATCGCCACGTGGGACTCCTCCGATGGGCAACCTTTACCCCTGAGGTCTGCGTGAGGTTGGCCGAGACTCTGGCAGATTTGCATCCCGATGTGAAGCTCTCCCTGTCCGATCATACTTTCTCACTCCCTTCTCTTTCAGAGGCATTATCCCCCCACCAAACAAATCTAATTGTAACACTAGTTCCATCTCAGAGCCTGGGTCCAGAAGGACCCAGTGACACAGTAAACAAAATACTACACATATTTATACAGTGCTCCCCATTGCCACATGATCACCTGCCTTTAGGAAAGGCATTACTGGGCACTGTAATAACACCTGAGGTGTGAATGCATAGGTTTTGAACTGTGCATTCAGGCCAAGGCAGCAATTTCACCAACCAAAAATCACAGAGATATTTAAAACCAATTGACAGATACTAGTCTATATTATCTATTTTGGGATGTGATCCAATGTTTACTGAATGTTAAACATTTGTTCTACACAAGCTTTTCTGCTTTGATGCATTCCCTTCAATATATTCTCTAAATTCAATATACATATTAGCTGGGAATGAAGACGAAGAAACTGAATATCAGAGAAGGTGTCAGTGTGTTGACCTAAATCACTTTCTTCTCACTTCCAGATTTCGCTTAACCTTCAGATTTTGCTTAAGGGGCCAAAAATGTAACATATTATCACAAACTGTCATTTCATACAATTCTTAATTTATAAATATAAATTGAAGTCAGTTTAAAGCAATGTGTCTTAACCAGAGCTAACTTTGCCTCCCAAGGGACATGTGGCAACATCTAGAGACATTTTTAGTTGTCAAAACTGGGAAGGTGTCAGGGGATGCTACAGGCATCTAGTGGGAAGGACAGGGGCGCTGCTAAATACCCTACATGTACAAGACACTCCCCACAACAAGGAATTATATGGCCCAAGATGTAAATAGTTTAAAATTACAGAAAAAGCATCCAAATGTCCTTATTGTTTTATTGAAAGCTAAAATTAAAGGAAAAATTCTTCCCACAATCCCATAGTGATTGGGGGTGAGGGTAGGGGGTTGTGCTAATCAATATCCTCCATTCCCTTGGAAAAAGCAATCTAGAACACTGAATAAAACAAATGGTTAGAGTTCATTTTTCCCTTATACAAGGAAGCAATGTTTTTAAGCACATTATTCGTATTTTATGAGACAGAAACACAGGAAATATATTAGAGATCACCAGAGTTCCATAACTGTCACCAAATTCTTAGGGTGTCTTTTTTTCCCATTTGCTCATATTCCTTCTGTTATGTTAGTGAAAATTTTCAGGTTTGAGCATACCCTACAATTGCTAATAGTATTAGTCAAGATAAAACACACATATTGTTCGATTGATTTTTTAACATAAGTTGTTTGCATTAAACATCCTAGGTCATGCTAGGTAAAGCCCAGTATTTAGCAGAACACTATTCCCTTTACCTTAGCCCTGTTAGGATAATTGACATATAAACTGGTCATCTGAAAGCCAAAAACATAGTAGTAAGTTTGGACAGTATCAGTACATAAATCAATGCCTTGATTTTCTCATGGTTAAAGAATGTAAAACAAAAAAAACTAACAAAAAACAAAACAAAACACAACACAGAAACACTTGGGGCTCCATTTGATGGTCAAGGTGCGCCCCCTGCTGAAAAGAAGAGAGAAATAATGTTGATACAGCTTAAATTCACAGGGCTCTTCTGCATTACATCCACAACTACACGCATCTCCTTACAGTCCATCTGAAAAGCTGAGTGTAAACCCTACATTTTATTTGACTCAAAAAAATGTGACGTTGAATTGTAATTTGCACATTATAGAGGTTCCATTCAAAAAATTCACCCAGAAAATCTCTAAACAGTATTATCGGTACAAAATGACAACTATCACTGATGTCACTATCTTAACATTAGCAAACTGAGCCTTATTTAACACTGTATTTCTCTTCTATCTAACATCTTCGCATTAATGATTCGTGATTCTCTATCAGGGAAAGCCGGTTATCCCGGCTTTCAGTAGTAGTTACTATCAATCCTAGAAGTTCAAGTTCTCAAAAGTGACAGTAAATTGCCAGCAGACAAAAATAATTTGGACTAATTAAATGAGAACCAAGGAGTGTAAGGGCAAGAAAAGTTCATTCACCTCCCAGCCTCGCTTCCTGATCCAGAACCCGTGAATATCCCTTCACCTTGCATCTGCCAAGACGGTGGTCTGAATAGTACCCACCCCAGGACCCTCACCTAAAGTAATTCTTTGCAGCTCCACTAAATGCCTGTCAAACCCTGCTGGGTGCGTGTGTGTGTGTGTGTGTGTGTGTGTGTGTGTGTGTGTGTGTGTGCGCGCGCCCGGATGTGTCGGCGTGAGCCCAGCGCGCCTCGGTCTCCGTCTCCCTAACGCCGCGTCCCGAGGCTCCGGGAAGCAGGTGCCGCGGGGCACGGACTCTTACCTGGGCTTCGACGAGAAGGCAACCTCCGAGCAGCAGCCACCCCCAGACGTGGGGCGACGCTCCCGGCCCGGCCATGCCCGGACCAGCCCGAGCGAGAAGACGGACGCTCACCCCGGAGCCCGGAGAGGCTCCCCACTCGCAACTTGGCCAACGCGGGGCAAACTTGTGGCCGGGAGCGCGGCGCAGCTGGGGCGGCGGGAGCGCGTCTCGGATCCCCGTCCTGCGCGCCGCCGCCCGCGCCTCGGTCGGGTCTGCCGGGGAGAGCGGCTCGGCTCCCGGCCTTGACTCACCGCCCCGCGAGGCCCGCGTGGGAGAGGGGGGCGCTCTCGGACCACCACCACCCCCCGCCCCGATCCCGGCGCGCCCCGCGTGGAGGCAGGAGGAGCGGGGGGACGCTCGCGCTCCTCCTAAAAGTCACTGCGTCCCGCAGCCCAGAGGACCCGAGGGCCACGGACCCTGGGCGCTGCTGCCGCCACCCGCAGCTCCCGCCGTCTCTACTTCTGTCCACTCTGTACCCGCTTCCAACCCGCTGTCTCTTGGGGCGCCCTGGGTCCTCGGGGAGTGGTCTCAAAGTTCCCTGCTGTCCAGAAGAGCCACAGCCAAGGCAGGCCCTGGGTAGCGTGGTGTGCTGCTAAGCACCTGTGTGCTAAAGACTGCCCACAACCCTCTCGAGTTCTCTGATTGCCTTTCTCCTAACCACTGTTTATAATAATTGTGGGGGGCGGGAGGGGGAGGGAAGGAGAGGGAGGGAGGGAGAGAGGGAGAGGGGGAGGGGGAGAGAGAAAGAAAGAGAGAGAGAGAGAGAAGGAAGGGGGAAAGGAGGAAGAGAGGGGGAGGGTGTGGGAGAGATTCTACTCCAGCAGAAATCTCTGGGTCAAAATTTCTTTGCATCATTTTGAGTTTTGGGTCCAGACATTAAAGAAACGCAACTGACATTCGTTTAGAGTTTTGTGTGTGTGTGTGTGTGTAAACATCTTCATTTGGGACAAAACCTGTTCCTTATTTTTCTTACAGGCATAAAAGATGTCAAAGACCTTGCTTTACAGACATTGAGTTCGGGAATATTCAGTCTCCCAGGATCTGACCCAGTTGGGAAAGAATGATTCTTATAGAGGAAACAAAATAATTCCCTCGCCTCTTGACAATGAAGATCTGAGATTTGTCACAATTGGCTTTCACAGGAGTGCCAAAGTGAAAACTGGGTTTGCTTTTAAAATTTGTAGATTATTAATGGTTGACCACTGTAAAACACTAGAAAGGGATAACTTTTATGTCTGTTTCTACATGTCTAAAAATGTTTACTCCTATCTATTTTAATAGCACTGTTTATATTATGTACATGTATTGTGAAAAATCTCATGTGCTCTTCGGAAGCAGCAAAATCTAAATTATACAACATACACACAGGCACACACCTGTAAAATTACCAAGTACAGTTCACTTCCTATTTATTCTATCAAAGATTTATTCACTCTCTGTGGTGATTATTATCTAACATCTTCAGTTTGATTAAATTATTTAGAATTATTACCTGTTATATTATCCTACTCTAGCAAGAAATAATGGCAATAGCAATAACACTGATAGATAGCATTAAGTCATTTATTCCATTCCCATTATTCTTCTAAGAACTTTACATAAAACTAATCTTTCCATTAACTGTGAGAGATAGGCATTATTGTTAGCCATATTTACAGATAAGGAAACAGACAGTAAGTCATTTGCCCAAGGTCCAAATATTCTTATTTTTTTAAGTGTATTTATTTATTTTGAGAGAGGGAGAGAGAGAGCATGAGTGCAAGCAGGGGAGGGGCAGAGAGAGAGGGAGAGAGAATCCCAAGCAGGCTCCACACTATCAGCACAGAGCCCAACGCGGTGCTCAATCTCAGGAACTGTAAAATCATGATCTGAGCCGAAATCAAGAGCCAGATGCTTAACCGACTGAGCCACCCCAGTGCCCCAAGGTCCAGATATTCTATTGTTGTGTCACTACTAATCATGTGCCCCTCTATTTGTGCAAAAGTATTATTACAGATTTTTTTCCATATTCCTTAGACCTCACAAAACCAGAAACACTTTTCCAGCCAGATTTTATTTTTCTTTGTTTGCCCTCCCTAAACTTGAAGATGATTTACCGCACATTACAGCAGTGGTTCTGAGCCAAGGATAATTTTGTCCCCCAGGGGACACCTGGCAGTGTCTGGACACATGTTTCGTGTGGCACACTACACAGTACTAGCATGCAGTGGGCAGAGGCCAGGGATGCTGGCCCACATCCCACAATCCACAGGACAGCTTCTCGTCACAGACAAATCCCTGTCCCCAAACGTCAATAGTGACAAGGTTGAGAAACCCTGCATTACAGTAAAAAGGGTACCCCAAACTGTCAGCTGTTAATTAACTAGATGTTCAATAAAATAAAACAGGCCTATACATTGGAACTTACAATCAATTTGTGTAAAACTTATGCTATTTAAATGGTTCATTCATACAAACAGGTAAAAATCCCCAGGCTCTAGACTAAATTTATTCAAAATTTTGAAGATATTAAATCATGCTAAATGAAAAAGTTAGGTAAAATAAAAAATAATAACACAAACTGCTATGAGATCATCAGGATATTTGTGACCCTTGCCGGAAAATATATAATTGCTGATATTGTGGGTAAACTAGGAACAATTAGTTAAGCTCAGTTGTAAACCAATAACTTAAAAAATACAAAAAAACAAAAAACAAAAAAAACCTTTATGTTGAGTTGATGGAGTGACTTACCCAACAAATCTCTTTGCAAATTATATCTTGTCAAGCCTTAAAATCAATGAAAGATAAGTGACAGCTCTCATCATCCCACAAATGAAAAACAGGGTCTTGATCATTAAGGGATTCAATCCCAAGCAAATCATAGCCCCAAGGAAATGATCTGACTTCTGGCAGTTTTGTTTTGTTTGTTTTTGCAGTTGTTCATTGTTGTCTTTTGTAGGTCCCCTATGTCACATACTGACCTGTGTCAGAATTAGCTGGCGTGCTTGTTAAAAATGCACATTCTTGAGCTTTACCTCAGACCTGCTGAACCCCTATCTCCAGGGATGGCACTTGGAAATCTACATTTTTACAAGCTCCTGGTAATTCTCATACAAGATAAAGTTTCAGCACCACTGTTTAGACTGGTACATGCAGCTGGCGCGGGCTCCCCGGGGCAGTTGTGAGGTCTGATAGCCCAATACTTACTTCTCTTCCATGAAACGTGCACTATCCTCTGCGACAAAAGGGCAGGGGTGGTGGCTCAACAGCCTACTTTGTTTTGTTTTGTTTGTTTTTTAATTTACAGGGAGGGGGACAAAACAGAAGAGACTCACAAATATGGAGAACAAACAGAGGGTTACTGGAGGAGCTGTGTGACGGGGGATGGGCTAAATGGGTAAGGGGAACTAAGGAATCTACTCCTGAAATCATTGTAGCACTATATGCTAACTAATTTGGATGTAAATTTTAAAAACTAAAAAAATAAATAAATAAAAAGAGTCTCTTATGTTTTGTCCCCCTCCCTGTTTTGATATTATTTTTGTTTCTCTTCCCTTATGTTCATCTGTTTGATCTCTTAAAGTCCTCATATGAGTGAAGTCATATGATATTTGTCTTTCTCTGACTAATTTTGCTTAGCATAATACCCTCCAGTTCCATCCACACAGCTGCAAATGGCAAGATTTCATTCTTTTTGATTGCCGAGTAATACTGTGTGTGTGTGTGTGTGTGTGTGTGTGTATATATATATATATATATATATATATATATATATATATATACCACATCTTCTTTATCCATTTATCCATTGATGGACATGTAGGCTCTTTCCATACTTTGGCTATTGTTGATAGTGCTGCTATAAACATGCGGTGCATGTGTCCCTTCGAAACAGCACACCTGTATCCCTTGGATAAATGCCTAGTAGTGCAATTGCTGGGTGATAGGGTAGTTCTATTTTTAGTTTTTTGAGGAACCTCCATCCTGTTTTCCAGAGTGGCTGCACCAGCTTGCATTCCCACCAACAATGCAAAAGAGATCCTGTTTCTCCGCATCCTCGCAAAAATCTGTTGTTGCCTGAGTTGTTAATGTTGCCATTCTGACAGGTGTGAGGTGGTATCTCATTGTGGTTTTGATTTGTATTTCCCTGATGATGAGTGATGTTGAGCATTTTTTCATGTGTCAGTTGGCCATCTGGATGTGTTCTTTGGAGAAGTGTCTATTCATGTCTTTTGCCCATTTCTTCACTGGATTATTTGTTTTTTGGGTGCTGAGCTTGATAAGTTCTTTATAGATTTTGGATACTCACCCTTTATCTGATATGTCGTTTGCAGCCTACTTTGTAAAGTGGAGATATGGGGACAGGAGGGTGTTAGCCCAAATTCCTCAATTGCACAAGAACAGCCTTATTGTAAGGAAGACCACTTTTGTTTTGGTTGTTGTTACTCCATTTCTGAGTGTAGGTGTCTTCCCATGTTCTAACGCTGTGCTTCTGTCTTTGTGTTCGTGGAGGAGCACCACAGGATCTGAAGCTCTGCTCTGCTTGCTCAAGCTCCAGTGCTCCTTTCTGAGCTGCTCTTGAGCAAACCCACACACTGTCTCTAGGGACTAACTGGAAAAGCTTTATTCTAGGAGCAAAGATCCCTGCTATCAGCTGCTCTAGATTTGGGGAAAGGGCAACAAAAGTGCTAAAATAATTA
This sequence comes from Panthera pardus, assembly GCF_024362965.1. Classification (NCBI taxonomy): domain Eukaryota; kingdom Metazoa; phylum Chordata; class Mammalia; order Carnivora; family Felidae; genus Panthera; species Panthera pardus. Next base: position 27,927,223 of record NW_026526655.1, read on the forward strand.
AATAAATTGAGATTAATTAATCAATGTGATTTAATTGCCTTAATGACTTGTTTAAGTCCCTTCAAGCTTTTTGATCCCAAGTTTGTGTATGGTTTTTGCTGTTGTTGCTGTGTCTCTGATTGTGTCTGTGTCTCTGTGTGTATGTGCGTGTCTGTGAGTGTGTGTGAGTCTGTGTCCGTGTGTGTATTTGCAGTTGTATCTGCTTTCAGCATTCCAGGAATTTCTCAAAAACTCTAGTGTACCAATCTCAGTCTTTGATGTTTTCCAGTAGAATGAAGTTTGATTCTTTAAAAATACAGGGGCCCCTGGGTGGCTCAGTCGGTCAAGCATCCGATTTTGGCTCAGGTCGCGATCTCATGGTTTGTGGGTTTGAGCCCCACATCAGGCCCTATGTGGACAGCTCAGAGCCTGGAGCCTGCTTCTGATTCTGTGTCTCCCTCTCTCTCTGCCCTTCCCCACTCATCCTCTGTCTCTCTCTCTCTCTCTCAAAAATAAATAAACATTAAAGAAAAACAATTTTAATACAGAGTTGACCCCTGTACAATGCAGGGGTTAGGGGCACTGAACCCTAGTCAGTCAAAAATCCATGTATAACTTTTGACTTCCCCAAACTTAACTACTAATAGCTTAAACAGTCAATTAATGTGTATTTTTGTATGTTATATGTATTAAATACTGTATTCTTAACAATAAAATAAGCTAGAGAAAAGAATGCTATTTCACAAAGGAATGCTATTGAGAAAAGGAAGGAAGAGAAAATACACTTACAGTACTAAACTGGATTTACTAAAAAAATCCACATATAAGTGGACCCTTGTAGTTCAATCATGATGTTCAAGGGTCAATTATATATATATATTTTCTCTCATTTCATTGAGGCTTTACACAGGAAGTAGAAACAAATATATATTCCCAGCCTACTATCGTTTTCTGGAAACCCAAGTTAAAATATATTTTAAAAATTCTTGGGGCACCTGGGTGGCTCAGTTGGTTGAGTGTCTGACTCTTGATTTAAAGCTCAGGTCATGATCCCAGGGTCCTGGTATCGAGCCCCATAGCAGGCTCCATGCTGAGTAAGGAATTTGCTTAGAACTCTCTCTCTCCCTCTTCCCCCTTCCCTGATTCTAAATAAATAAATCTCCCTCTTCCCCCTTCCCTGATTCTAAATAAATAAATCTCCCTCTTCCCCCTTCCCTGATTCTAAATAAATAAATCTCCCTCTTCCCCCTTCCCTGATTCTAAATTAATTAATTAATTAATTAATTAATATTCTTAGTCACACTTTTTTAAATAATATCTGCTCCAAAAGCAAATTTTGAGAATGCAGAAAAATCATAAAGAGGAGAATAAAAATCAATCAAAATTCCTTTATCTAATCTTGTGTCTACACATAATTATTTTAAAGTAAAATTGGCCTTTTAGTGTATATAACATTTTTTAAAGGAGGAGAAACAAACAGACTCAATAAGAATGTTGGGCTGGATCAGTTTTATTATTTAATTTTCTATACTTTCTATATGTTTATTGTATGATAACATATTCTGGAAATAAAAAGTTATAAAAATATTCTAGAAACAAAAATATCACTGTGGTAACTTCCTTGAACATATATTTTAATGTAAATCATTGAATGTTATCTTAAAATTTTAAATCAAAGTTTTTGTTAACCATATGCTTAAATTTAAAGTTTATTGTGTATACATGTATTTACAAAGTGAACTTATTTGTAATCTCAGTAGAGCATTTTCCTACACTCTTGCTTTCATTAGTATTATTATTTTTTAGACTCCCATCCATTTAACAAGAATGATATGTCATTATTGCCTTAATTCTATTTTTTAGTTTGCTGATACAGTTGACTGTTGTATATATTTATTGGGTAATTAATTGCATTCGTTCTTTTTAAAATCTTTTCTTTCCTCTTGATGGAAGAAATGAAGTGGCATTTACCTGAAGCCAGATAGCCTGCGTTTGAAATCCTAGCTGTGTCTTAGCTGTGTAACTCTGGGCAAAAGTTTGTTCGAAAAGTTAAATGAGTTAACAAACACAAGTATGAAAAGCAAAGTCTAATCGAGGGGAAATAATAAATGTTAGCTATTATGAGTAGTATTAGTATTGATTAGTATTAATCATTATTGTTATCAATGATTTGTCTTGTGACCATAGTTTCAGAATGGGCAAAGGACTCTGTTGAGTTTGAATTTTCCTACTTATGTAGAAAACCACTGTCTATATTTAGACTATTGAATCTTTCTCTGGTATAAATACCAAAATGTTGCTCTAATGCTATATTCAGCCTAATTATTTGTACAATTAAACACTTGTAATGCTTAATCAGTGCAGAAATTTTTTAATAGCTTTTATGTATCTGAATCTATCAATGTTTTCTTTGATAGTTCCTTCCTTAGTTTCTATGCCAAGAAAGAAATTGCACACTAAAAATTAAAATATCTTTTCATCAAGGGTACCTCGGACACTCAGTCAGGTAAATGTCAGACTTCGGCTCAGATCATGATCTCATAGTTTGTGAGTTCAAGTCCGCATCGGGCTCTGCACTGACAGTGAGGAGCCTGCTTCAGATCCTCTGTCTCCCTCTCTCTCTACCCACCCCCGCCCCCCCACCCCTCTCTCTCAAAAATAAATATTTTAAAAAAATAATAAATAAAATATCTTGTCATCAGATTTTTTCTAGTTCTTTTTCACTATTTCATAACTCTACACTTAAACTTTTTTTTGAAGTAGCAGATATTTTAAATGGTGATTTAACAGCTTTCCCAGGTACCTAATCTGTTAACATAGCATGATGTGTTCAAGAATCCATCTTTTTAATGGGAAAGACATTTTGAAGGGGGGACAGAGGGTGAAAGTTTGCTGATGGCTCTAAAATCACAACCTCAGCACCACATAAGGCTGCTATGTTAGAAGGGGCTTAGAAATTAAAGCAGAGCTTGCAGAGAGTTTAAGAGAGCATCTCTCCATTTTACCCAGGATAGAATCCCATTCATCAAACCCAGATGTCAGAGGCCCCTGTCAAGCTGTTGGCAGTGTTCCTTCTGAGCGTGTAACAGTTCGATTTGGGAAGCTGGAAGAAATGAAGCCTCCAAGGTTTAGATCGGGGGACTTTCGGGCTGGCATTCAGGAAGTAGGCAGATAGCAGCAAGGAAAAGCCTGGCCATCTATACACAGGTGTAGGTCAGCTACTCAGAAGAGAAAAAGTGTTCCACAAGGAGGGAGCCTCTGCCTGGACCCCAAGCTGATGTGCAAGGGCTCATATGCACGTGGCTTTTGGTCTGTTTAATCTGGGATGGTTGTTATTATGGATAACTGGCTTCAAAGTTCATGTGAGAATTAAGTGAGGCAACGATGTCAAAGAAACTTATCAGCTGTACAAAATTACACAAAGGACAGTGAGACAGTATTTACAGGACACTTTCATACAGCTATCACATTCGAGTTACAGTTGTTAATATGCAAAGTCTTCTAAAATATTCGGTAATTAATTTGTAGCTTAAGGGAAAATAATGAAAAGGAAGCAACAGCAAATCTTAAGTTTTTCCTGCTGAGGATTAAAGGGAGTAATTAAAAAACTCAAAGCCCACCTCAGTCAAGATTAAGCCTAAGGAAAATTAAGAAGTTGGACAATTATGTGTGTGGCACCATCCCACTTCCTCTCTCTCTCAAATTTCCCTTTGCCCTCGCTTGTTAAATGCCCAGTGGTTTTCACTTGTTTCTTGAAAATTAGATGCGAACCTCTTTCCCCGAGGTTCCTCACACCCCGAGCTCTTCCTCCAAGACTTCTGCCCTCTGTTTTTTTCTTTCTATATGCTCTATCTGTAGAAGTTTTAAAATATGTCCCCAAAATTCTTTGAAACATCTGAGAGGTTGGGGGTGGGGGGTGGGGTTCTATGTCTCCTTCCCTTGATTCTGGGTTCTGTGACTGTTCAACAAATACAGTGAAAGTGAACCCTAGCCTTAAGAAACTGGAAGCTTCCACTTCTAAGGACTCCCTTTCACTCTTGGAATTTAGCCACCATGCTCTGAGGAAGTCCAAAAGCCCACAGTGAAACTCACATGGAGACAACTGAGGACTTCAGCTCTCAACTCTGACTGACACTCCGGGCAACAACTGTCACCAACTCAGGAGCCACAAGAGTGAGCCGTGTCCGAAATAGATCCTCTGGCCCAAGGTGAGCTGCCTCAGCTACTGCTCTGTGAAGCAGAGATGGGCCCTGATCAAATTACAGATTTCTGAGCTAATTAGTGGTGGTAGTTACTTTAAGTCATTAAGATTTGGGTTAGGCTGGGGCGCCTGGGTGGTTCAGTCAGTTAAGCAACTGACTTCAGCTCAGATCATGATCTCACTGTTCGTAGGTTCAAGCCCTGTGCTGGGCTCTGTGCTGACAGCTCAGAGCCTGGAGGCTCCTTCAGATTCTGTGCCTCCCTCTCTCTTTCTGCCCCACCCCCACTCATGTTTTTTCTCTCTCTCTCTCCCTGTCAACAATAAATAAACATTAAAAAAAAAAAGATTTGGGTTAGCTTGTCACAAAGCAATAACTGAACACCATGCCACCATCAACTGACCCAGAATAGCCTACAAGATATTGAAGGAGAAAAAAAGTTGGAGAACACAACTTTAAGACCTACTGTAAAGCTACAATAATCAAGACAGTGTGGTATTGGCAAAGGAATAGACAATACATCCGTGGAACCCAATAGACAGCCCAGAAACAGACCCCCACAAATAGGGTCTCACTGATCTTTGACAAAGGAGGAAAGGCAATTCAATGGAGCAAATATTGTCTCTTCAACAAATAGAGCTGGAACAACTCAACAGCCACATACAAAAAAATTAATCTACACACAGAACTTACACCCATTTCAAAAATTAGCTCAAAGTGGATCATAGACGTAAATGTAAAATGCAAAATCATAAAACTCCTAGAAGAAAACATAGGAGAAAACCTAGATGACCATGGGTATGGTGGTGACTTTTAGATGCAACTCCAAGGACATGATCCATGAAAGAAATAAGCGATGAGCTGGACTTCACTAAAATTAAAAAGTTCTGCTCTGAAAAACCAATATCAACGTCCTTAAGGAAATTCAGGGGAACCTGGGTGGCTCAGTCGGTTAAGCATCCGACTCCTCATTTCGACTCAGGTCATGATCTTCCAGTGTGAGCCCGCATCAGGCTCCAGCTTTCTCCCTATCTTTCTGCTCCTCCCCTGCTCTCACTCTCTCACATACATAGGTATTAAAATAAAATAAAATAAAATAAAATAAAATAAAATAAAATAAAATAAAATATTCAAATTATAACAATGAGATAGTCAAAGTATAACAATGAAATACATCTTTTAGAATAGCCAAAATCTGGAACACTGACAAAACTGAGGCTATGCATGTGTGGGGGAAGTGGGCATAAGGGAGATCTCTGTGCCTTCCTCTCAAGTTTGTTGTAGACCTAAAACTGCTCTAAAAAATAGTAAAGTCTTTTAAAATTTTTCATCTAGCTGCTGGCATGGGATATGAGAACAATTTGGTTTCATTGTTAGCTCACTTGTGACCATGACTCAACCCTGGCCAAATGTTGACTGGACAGGTAACCCCTTCTGCCCTAACACTCCATTTTGTCTTTCCAAAATCATATGGCCTCCTCAGAATTGACTCATTCTTCTGTCAAGAATTTCTAAGAACTGAGATTCTTCTTTAGAAATGCCATAGAATATGAGTAGTTGAAAAATCTTAGAACTTCATCCTAATATATAAATCACCTCTACAAATCTATAGCCATATTTCCTCAATAAAAGGATACCTGGGGTAGTGAGATTTACATGGAAAACACCTGACTGGACTAACCAACAGCATAGATTAAATGGCCACAAGTGATGATGACAAGGACTTGTATTTTATAGTGCTCTATAAAATATCTACACATTTTATAAATTCCCTTCATACATCCATATCTTGCAAAATATTTGTGTCAGCAAAACAGCCCAAACAGCCCTGCGGGCTGTTGGGACCCCAAACAGCCCTACGAGATGAGGATTAAGGCACCCATTTTGGTGACGGTACCATTTAAACCAGGAAACGGCAACACAGAGAGAGGCTAAGTGACTCGCAGAAGGACACACAGCAGGAGGTAGAGACCACAGCCCAGGTCTTCTGTTTCCACATCCATCACTTTTCCTACCAGCCTACCCTACCCTTCTGCAATGCACTTTAGTACCTGCATAAAACTCCACAGACCTACTAAGTGCCTCCTCATTCATCTTCTCATTTCTCCCACAAAGACAATTTTCTACGAGAATCACATTGTTTTTAAAGAGATGCTGGTTAAACTAGTTAGTCACACTTCAGGCAGTATGTCATATCTATCAGTGATTTATTTTATTTTATTTTTTTAAGTTTATTTATTTTTGAGACGGAGAGAGACAGAGCATGAACGGGAGAGGGGCAGAGAGAGAGGGAGACACAGAATCGGAAGCAGGCTCCAGGCTCCGAGCCATCAGCCCAGAGCCCGACGCGGGGCTCGAACTCACGGACCGCGAGATCGTGACCTGAGCCGAAGTCGGATGCTTAACCGACTGAGCCACCCAGGCGCCCCAGTGATTTATTTTTTGAGTCTCTCAGCAGAGGGAGCCATATGCTCCCAAGAATGTACGAAATAACACTTAAAAGAGAAATTTAACCTCAATAAGAAAAAGAATGACCCTTTAATTTGGAGATGGATTAGGAAAGAACATTGAGATGTTTAATGTAGTTGTTTCTCTATTTATTTAAAAAAAGGGGGGGGGGGTGCTCAAGAAATCTTGAAGAAGGTAATCTGATTAAAACTTTTAGGCCTTCAGGAGCCATGACGGTTTGTTAGCAATTTACATTAACTGCTTTCTAGACACTGATGCTCACTGTTAAGAAGAAAATATTGGGGTGCCTGGATGGCTCAGTTGGTTAAGCATCTGACTTTGGTTCAGGTCATGAGCTCACGACTTGTGAGTTCAAGCCCCATGTCGAGCTCTGTGCTGACAGCTCAGAGCCTGGAGCCTGCTTCAGATTCTGTGTCTCCCTCTCTCTGCCCCTTTCCCTCCCTCCCTCCCTCTCTCTCTCAAAAGCAAAGAAATGTTAAAATTTTTTTTAATAAAAAAAGAAGTAAATGTTGATAAAGAAATAGAACATATTCTTTGTGGCCTAAAGAATGTATATAACAAAGCAAAATATCAACATAACCAAAATAATGTCTTACAAAAATAACTACGGGCTACAGAGCAAGGGAGTAATCGGGTTGGGGCTAAGGATACCTGAAGAAGGTTTCTAGGAGGTGGGAAGATTTGCAAAGCTTCTGAGGTGATATGACAAAGGGAGAGGGCATTTATGTGTTTCCCATGACATGAACTCACCACGAAGCTGGGTGGGTTTATAATATTTATATCATATAAATATTACAGAATAGAGCCATATTATAGAATGTGTACAAGGAAACAAGAGGAAAATGGCCTTGCCAGTAAGGACAGGAAGATGAGAAGTAGCAGGGGCTGGGAGTCCCTCATTACCTGGATAAGACACGGAATTGGGAATGGCATGGCAGCCAGTCACGTGCCACTGCAAAGTTAAGACATGAAAACGTTTGCATGGGAGGGGTGCCTGTGTGGCTTAAGCCTCCCACTCTTGATTTCTGCTCAGGTTGTGATCTCATGGTCATGAGATGGAACCCTGCTTCTGGCTCTGCACGGAGCATGGAGCCTGCTTGGGATTCTCTCTCTCCCTCTCTCTTTCTGCCCTTCCCCACTTATCCTCTCCCTCCCTCCCTCCCTCTCTCTCTTAAAATAAATAAACAGTTTTTTTAAATGTTTGCATGGGGAAAGTGTTCCGTTTGCTCTGTGTAGAACGGATGCAATGAGGGGGAGCCATGGACTGGTGTCAGCGGGCCATTCCTAGGAGGAACTAGAACAGAGCAGGCACTGTGTGTCGGGCACAAGAGCTTCAAAGGAAACAATCCTGTTGTCTCCAATGCTTTCCCAAGAGGGACACCGAACCCTCTGCGGGTGACAGAGGATTTCAGAGGAAACATGGGGACTGAGCGTGCAGAGTGGCTATGCCTAAGTTAACAGAGGAGGCTGAAGAGGGTAAAAAGGATGATGGGGTTAAAAACAATCCCCTTCAGCAGGAGAAGGAGCCAAGAGGGCGGAACAGCATGGAAGTTTTTAGTGTGTCTCGCGTCCGTGAAATACAGCCAGACCAACACTAAACCATCCTGCACACCTAGAAAACTGATTAGAGGATTAACACAACCATCTGCACAACCTGAACCACAGAATTCAGCAGGTATGTGGGGCGGAGAGGTGAACTTGGAGAGCGAGAAGCCGTGGGAAGGGAGGTGCTTTTGCAGGCAGAGAGAGGATGGAGATGGGGGGGTGGGGTGGGGAGAATACGGGAAAAGCACCCCTCCCCAAAAGCAGCTGGAGAGAAAGTGGAAAATTGGAAACAGCTGTAGGGACTAAACTAAAAAGGGAGAAAGGAGAAAGGAGAAAGGAGAGGGTTTAAATTCCATTAAGACTGTAAACAAGGTGAGCGCAAAGGCTGCAACTCCGCAGCTCCATACCTGGCGGTGCTCTGGTGGGAAGGGCGAATCCCCAGGAACAGAGTGCGGTCCGGGAGGTTCTCAGGCCACACGGGCAAAAGCGGTTCCACTGCCAGAAGGACATTTGGTAAAGACTGCTGAAGCCACCTGGTCCCAGCAGACCCCAGAAAACGGCCACATTCGCTGGTGCTGGAACAAGGTCCTTAAGGGTGAAGCCTGGTGCCAGATGTGTGTTGTGATTTTCCGTAATCCCTGAAAAGCTGCTGCTACACTGTCTCACGAACTTTTTCTGGGGTGGGCTGGCACCTGGCCGCAGTCTCAGGGCACAGGCAGCAGCAGGGTCCAGCAAGCGTTCTTGGGTGCAGCCGACATTCGGCCATTGCTCACTCGGCCAGTGCTCGGTGAGACCCTCACACAGAGGGGTGGAACGGGTCAAAGCCACAGTCCTTCAGAAGTAAGGGGTCAGGGAAAACAGCCACAGCTGAGACAAAACTCGGGAGAGAGGTACTGTCTGGGGCCTGGTCACGGAGAGTGAAAAAGCAGGGAGTGGACGAGAGCTGAAGACAGAGGACAGGTGTGCGACCGCTGATCCGGGAGAACAGAGTGGGTGGCTGGGTGGCGCTGTTTCACCCCTCCCGTGCATGCGCATACGCACACGCACCTATGAGCCCTGCAACAATCCACCCCAGTAGGCTAGCAGCGCCATCTAGTGGAGAGCGGAGCCTTTACCCTGAGCCCTGCCCAACTGGGCCAACTTCACTCTTCAAGAACACAAGTCTCCCCGCCTGCTTAGTTTATGGACTATAAACAGCTACAAGTCTGACTTCTAGGGAAAAATTAAGTAATTTCAGTCCTACATCAATCTGTTAGCAGGTCCATCTTTCATTTTCTTTTTTTTTTTCTTTTACACTTCTTTTTCTTGAATACAGAAAGAGAAAAAAATTTATTTTCATTTTCAATTTTTATTAAAAATATTTTTCATTAATTTTTATTACTATATTTTTCATTAATTTTTATTACTATATTTTTAAATTTGTGTAAGTTTTTTCAAATTCTCTTTTACTTCCATCAGTTTATTTTAGTCTACTTCAGTCTATTCACTTTTTCAAATTTTCAAACTATTTCCTTTTTTCTTTTTTTCTCTTTTTTTATTCTTTTCTTTTTCTTGAATGCAAAAAGAGAAAAACTTCATTTTAACTTTCAATTCTATTAAAAATATTTTTCTTTAATTTTTTTACTATATTTTTTGCTTTTGGGTAATTTTTTTCAAATTCTATTTTACTTCCATCATTTTATTTTAGTCTACTACAGTGTATTCACTTTTTCAAATTTTCTTTTTTTAAAAAAAATTTTTTTTCATGTTTATTTATTTTCTTGAGACAGAGAGGCAGAGCATGAATGGGGGAGGGTCAGAGAGACAGGGACACACAGAATCCAGAACAGGCTCCAGGCTCCGAGCTGTCAGCACAGAGCCTGATGCAGGGCCCGAACCCACGGACCACAAGATCATGACCTGAGCCGACGTTGGACGCTCAACCGACTAAGCCACCCAGGCACCCCGGCTTTTTCAAATTTTCAAGTGATTTCCCTTTGTTTTTTTCTTTTTTCTCTTTTTCGTTTCTTTTCTTGAATATAGAAAAAGAAAATATCCATTTTTATTTTTAATTTTTATTAAAAATATTTTTCTTTTTTTCTACTATATTCTTTACTTTTGTGTATATTTTTTCAAATTCTATTTTACTTCCATCATCTCATTTTAGTCTACTTCAGTGTATTCACTTTTTCAAATTCTCAAACGATTTCCTTTTTTTTCTCCCCCACTTTTTTTTTCTCTAATCTGTCAAACCACTTTCAACACCAGACCAAAACACACCTAGGATCTAGCATCATTTATTCGATTTGTGTGTGTGTTTTGATTTTTTAATTTTAATATTTTTTAATTTTAGTATTTTTTTAATTTTTCTACCTCATTAATTCCTTTTCTCCCTTCAAAATGACAGAACGAAGGAATTCACCCCCAAAAAAAGAACATGAAGAATCGACAGCCAGGGATTTAACCAACACAGATACAAGCAAGATGTCTGAACCAGAATTTAGAATCACGATAATAAGAATACTAGCTGGAGTCGAAAATAGATTAGAATCCCTTTATGCAGAGATAAAAGAAGTAAAAAATAGCCAGAATGAAATTAAAAATGCTATAACTGAGCTGCAATCACGGATGGATGCAGCAGCAGCAAGGATGGATGAGGCAGAACAGAGAATCCGCGATATAGAGGACAAACTTAGAGAATAAAGAAGCAGAAAAAAGAGGGAGATTAAGGCAAAAGAGCACGATTTAAGAATGAGAGAAATCAGTGACTCATTAAAAAGGAACAACATCAGAATCATAGGGGTCCCAGAAGAGGAAGAGAGACAAACAGGGGTAGAAGGGTTATGTGAACAAATCATAGCAGAAAACTTTCCTAACCTGGAGAAACACACAGACATCAAAATCCAGCAAGCACAGAGGACCCCCATTAGATTCAACAAAAATCGACCATCAACAAGGCATATCATAGTCAAATTCACAAAATACTCAGGCAAGGAGAGAATCATGAAAGCAGCAAGGGAAAACAGTTCCCTAACCTACAAGGAAGACAGATTAGGTTTGCAGCAGACCTATCCACAGAAAGTTGGCAGGCCAGAAAGGAGTGGTAGGATATATTCAGTGTGCTGAATCAGAAAAATAGGCAGCCAAGAATTCTTTATCCAGCAAGGCTGTCATTCAAAATAGAAGGAGAGATAAAAAGTTTCCCAGACAAACAAAAATTAAAGGAGTTTGTGACCACTAAACCAGCCCTGCAAGAAATTTTAAGGGGGACTCTCTGAGGAGAGAAAAGATTAAAAAAAATTATACATATATATTATATATATATAATATATACATAATTATATATATATATATATATATATATATATATATATATATATCAAAAGCAACGAAGATTAGTAAAGACCAGAGAAGACCACCAGAAACTCCTACTCTACAAGCATCATAATGGCAATAAATTCATATCTTTCAGTACTCACTCTAAACATCAATGGATTCAATGCTGCAATCAAAAGACACAGGTTAACAGAACAGATAAGAAAACAAGATCCATCTATATGCTGTTTACAAGAGACCCACTTTAGGCCTAAAGACACCTTCAGATCAAAAATAAGCTAATGGAGAACCATCTATCATGCTAATGGTCAACAAAAAGAAAGCCGGAGTAGCGATACTTCTATTAGACAATCCAGACTTTAAAATAAAGACTGTATCAAGAGATGCAGAAGGGCATTATATCATAATCAAGGGGTCTGTCCACCAAGAAGACCTAACAATTGTAAACATTTATGCGCCAAATGTGGCAGCACCCAAATATATAAATCAATTAATCACAAACATAAAGAAACTCATCGATAGTAATACCATAATAATAGGAGACTTCAATACCCCACTGACAGCAATGGACAGATCATCTAATCAAAAAATCAACAAGGAAACAGTGGCTTTATATGACACACTGGACCAGATGGACTTAACAGATATATTCAGAACATTTCATCCTAAAGCAGCAGAATATGCATTCTCCTCCAGTGCACGTGGAACGTTCTCCAGAATAGACCATATACCGGGACACAAATCAGCCCTAAGTAAGTACAAAAAGATCGAGATCATACCGTGCATATTTTTAGACCATAATGCTATGAAACTCAAAATCAACAAGAAAAAATTTGGAAAGGCAACAAATACTTGGACACTGAAGAACATCCTACTAAAGATGAGTGGGCTAACCAAGCAGTTAAAGAGGAAATTAAAAAGTATATGGAAGTCAATGAAAATGATAACACCACAACCCAAAACCTCTGGGATGCAGCAAAGGTGGTCATAAGAGGAAAGTATATAGCAATCCAGGCCTTCCTAAAGAAGGAAGAAAGATCTCAGATACACAAACTAACTTTACGCCTTAAGGAGCTGGAAAAAGAACAGCAAATAAAACCCAAAACCAGCAGAAGACAGGAAATAATAAAGATTAGAGTAGAAATTAATGCTATCAAAACAAAAAAAAAACCCAAAAAACAGTAGAACGGATCAATGAAACCAGAAGCTGGTTCTCTGAAAGAGTTAACAAAATTGATAAACCACTAGCCAGTTTGATCAAAAAGAAAAAGGAAAGGACCCAAATAAATAAAATCAAGAGTGAAAGAAGAGAGATCACAACCAACACAGCAGAAATAAAAACAATAAGAAGAGAATATTATGAGCAATTATATGCCAATAAAATGGGCAATCTGGAATAAATGGACAAATTCCTAGAAACATATACCCTACTAAAACTGAAACAGGAAGAAATAGAAAATTTGAACAGACCCATAACCAGTAAGGAAATTGAATTAGTAATCAAAAATCTGCCAAAAAACAAGAGTCCAGGGCCAGATGGCTTTCCAGGGGAATTCTACCAAACATTTAAGGAAGAGTTAATTCTTCCTTATTCTTCCTTATTATTATCCTATTCTCTTGAAGCTGCTCCAAAAAAATAGAAACGGAAGGAAAACTTTCAAACTCTTTCTATGAAGCCTGCATTACCTTGATTCCAAAACCAGACAGAGACGCCACTAAAAAGGAGAACTATAGACCAATTTCCCTGATGAACATGGATGCAAAAATCCTCAACAAGATATTAGCCAACTGGCTCCAACAATACATTAAAAAAAATTATTCACCACGACCAAGTGGGATTTATTCTTGGACTGCAGGGCTGGTTCAATACTCACAAATCAATCAATGTGATACATCACATTAATAAAAGGAAGGATAAGAACTATATGATCCTGTCAATAGATTCAGACAAAGCATTTGACAAAATACAGGATCCTTTCTTAATAAAAACCCTCAAGAAAGTCCGAATAGAAGGAACATACCTTAACATCATAAAAGCCATATATGAAAAGCTCACACTAATATCCTCAGTGGGGAAAAACTGAGAGCTCTCCCACTAAGGTCAGGAACAAGACACTCTCACCACTGTTATTCAACATAGTATTGGAAGTCTTAGCCTCTGCAATCAGACAACACAAAGAAATAAAAGGCATCCAAATTGGCCAGGAGGAGGTCAAACTTTCACTCTTCGCAGAACACATGATACTCTATATGGAAAACCCAAATATGCCACCAAAAAACTGCTAGAATTGATTCATGAATTCAGCAAAGTTGCAGGATATAAAATCAACGCACAGAAATCGGTTGCATTCCTATACACCAACAATGAAGTTACAGAAAGAGAAATCAAGGAATTGATCCCATTTACAGTTGCACAAAAAACCATAAAATACCTAGGAATAAATCTAACCAAAGAGGTGAAAAATCTATATGCTGAAAACTATAGAAAGCTTATGAAAGAAATTGAAGAAGATACAAAAAAAAAAAAATGGAAAAGATTCCACGCTCCTGTGTAGGAAGAACAAATATTATTAAAATGTTGATACTACCAAAGCAATCTACATATCCAATGCAATCCCTATCAAAATAACACCAGCATTCTTCACAGAGCTAGAACAAATAATCCTAAAATTTGTATGGAACCAGAAAAGACCCCGAATAGCCAAAGCAATCTTGAAAAAGAAAACCAAGGCAGGAGGCATCACAATCCCAGACTTCAAGCTATACTACAAAGCTGTAACTATCAAGACAGTATGGTACTGGCACAAGAACAGACACTCAGATCAATGGAACAGAATAGAGAACCCAGAAATGGACCCACAAACGTATGGCCAACTAATCTTTGACAAATCAGGAAAGAATATCCAATGGAATAAAGACAGTCTCTTCAGCAAGTGGTGCTGGGAAAACTGGACAGCGACATGCAGAAGAATGAACCTGGACCACTTTCTTACACCATACACAAAAATAAACTCAAAATGGATGAAAGACCTCAATGTAAGACAGGAAGCCATCAAAATCCTCAAGGAGAAAGCAGGCAAAAACTTCTTTGATCTTGGCGGCAGCAACTTCTTACTGAACACGTCTCTGGAGGCAAAGGAAACAAAATCAAAAGTGAACTATTGGGACCTCATCAAAATAAAAAGCTTCTGCACAGCAAAGGAAACAATCAGCAAAACTAAAAGGCAACCAGCAGAATTGGAGAAGATATTTGCAAATGACATATCAGATAAAGGGTGAGTATCCAAAATCTATAAAGAACTTATCAAACTCAGCACCCAAGAAACAAATAATCCAGTGAAGAAATGGGCAAAAGACATGAATAGACACTTCTCCAAAGAAGACATCCAGATGGCCAACCAACACATGAAAAAATGCTCAACATCACTCATCATCAGGGAAATAGAAATCAAAACTACAGTAAGATACCGCCTCACACTTGTCAGAATGGCTAACGTTAACACCTCAGGCAACAACAGATGTTGGCGAGGATGCGGAGAAAGAGGATCTCTTTTGCACTGTTGGTGGGAATGCAAGCTGGTGCAGCCACTCTGGAAAACAGGATGGAGGTTCCTCAAAAAACTAAAAATAGAACTACCCTATGACCCAGCAATTGCACTACTGGGCATTTATCCACGGGATACAGGTGTGCTGTTTCGAAGGGACACATGCACCCCCATGTTTATAGCAGCACTATCAACAATAGCCAAAGTATGGAAAGAGCCCACATGTCCATCAATGGCTGAATGGATAAAGAAGAGGTGGTGTGTATATATATATACATATATATATATATATATATATATATGTATATATATATATAAATGGAGTATTACTCGGCAATCAAAAAGAATAAAATCTTGTCATTTGTAGCTATGTGGATGGAACTGGAGTGTATTATGCTAAGTGAAATTAGTCAGTCAGAGAAAGACAAAAATCATATGACTTCACTCATATGAGGACTTTAAGATATAAAACAGATGAACATAGGGGAGAGAAGCAAAAATAATATAAAAACGGAGGGGGACAAAAACATAAGAGACTCTTAAATATGGAGAACAAACAGAGGGTTACTGGAGGGGTTGTGGGGGGGGGGGGGCGATGGGCTAAATAGGTAAGGGGCACTAAGGGATCTACTCCTGAAATCATTGTTGCACTATACGCTAACTAATTTGGATGTAAATTTAAAAAAATAAAAAATTAAATTAAAAAAATATATATATTTATATATATAAAAAATCCCCCTTGGGGATGCCTGGGTGGCTCAGTTGGTTAAGCATCAGATTCTTGATCTTGGCTCAGGTCATGATCTCATGGGTTTATGCATTTAAGCCCCACATCCGGCCTCATGTGGAGTCCCAAATCGGGCTATGCACTGTCAGTGCAGAGCCTGCTTAGGATTCTCTCTGTCCCTCCCCTACTCATGCGCATTCTCTCTCTCAGAATAAATAAAAATTTTTTTAAATACCTTTTTGCAAGTCTTGGAGCCCAAAAGTATGGGAACAGTGTTGAAGGCAGGAAAGGATACTGCTTTGCCAGGGGAGAAATGCTCATCTTTAACACTTGATGTTGTGTTTCGGGACCATTGGAACACACAGGTGGCAGGAGGGGGAGAATAGCAACAGAGAACGTGGAATCGGAGTGGGGCCACAATGACAGCCCTGAAGACAGATTTAGGAACAGTCCTGATACAAGCGGAGGCTGAGACCACAGAGTGGATGAATTACTTGAAGAAACTCAATGTATGCAAGAATACAAATGACTTCCTTGTATAATTTGTATACACACATCCAGTATACCCAAGCGTGGCATAACCCTGTTATGCATCGTTCACACACCTGGGGTAATGGACGGGCGAGCAGAGTACTACAAAAACAGGCCCACCACCTCTCATATCCTATCCAGTTGGTTTCTACTCCACAAATACGAAGTCAACACTTGTCAAATAGTTATTAAGATTTACTATGAAATGTGCATTTATCTTCTCCAAAAAACTTTGTTTTGCTTTTTAGGAAACATATGAGAGATATAAATACATGTAGTTAAATATCCATTTAGACACCAAATATCTTTTTATAAAAGACTACCTTGCTTAGTTGAACATAACACACATACATCCTATTTCCAATAAAACATAAATAGGCTGAAAAATTAAAGAAATTATTCATAGCAATTATTTATTGAACTCTCATTGGCTTAACTTGAAAATATTTAGATAAAATTAAGTTATTGTCTGATTTTTTCCATATATAAAATAATTTTCCCTAAATTAAATCAATGGGGTCTGTAGAAAAAGTTATAGATAATATAATAAAACTAATACCAATGTAACCACTAATATAATTTATTCAGAGCCATCCCTTAGCAATCTGGGCAATGTTGCTGTTTTTACTGCATTACCAGGCTAAACTAATATTAGGGGAAAAAAGGTTCTAATGAGACATTCAAATAGCTCTTGCCATTTTTGAAAATTTAAGAATATCCCACTGCAGTATAAATAAACATATCTTTTCATTTTAGGTGGTCCCAAAGATAGGTACTGATGACTAATTTAATAACTAAGCAGATTTTTTTGGCAACTGCTTCTCAGGATATTATATTACTAAAGAGAAAAGTCTACTGAAGTCAATTCTATCCCCTTACATTTTGGGAAATTTGAACATTACTATTTAGAATTCATATTTTGTTTTGTTGGCCATAAGCAAGTATGCTACCAGCCTCTGGACATATAACCACCATAATATTTATTTTAGTAGGCTATAAAGAACAGCATTCTCTGCAGAAACAACATGGGCCAGATAACTAAAAGTAATAGCTAGAGATTGAGGATCTATTGAAATAAGTGCTTTTTTTTTTCCCTATGGGATTATTAATGAAGGTTTAATTCTCTAGAGACAGAGTGAGTAGAATGTCAATATAAAGGGCTGGAGGGATATTACACAGGGATTTGGAGCTCCACGCTGAGAAAGAAAAGGTTAAGTCGAAGGCAGGCAAACTTTCTATCAGAAAAGAAAGTCGGGGCACCTTGGTTAAGTGTCTGACTTCGGCTCAGGTCATGATCTCATGGTTCATGAGTTCAAGCCCCAAATTGGGCTCTCCACTCTGAGCAGGGTGCCTGCTTCATATCCTCTGTCTCCCTCTCTCTCTGCCCCTCCCACGAGCTCTGTCTTTCTCTCAAAAATAAATAAACATTAAAAAAAATTTTTTTTTTTGAAAGAAAAGTCAAACCTCAACTCTCTTTCAAATGTGCTGTGTTGGGGGTCTCCAAGCACACCATCTTCACTCTGGATGATTTGCTAGGACTCAGAGGACTCAGAAGCTGTTATACTCATGGTCTCAGTTCATGGCAGTAAAAGGATACAGATGAAATTCAACAAAGGGACGCAGTGCAAAACAAAGTTCAGGAGGCATCAAACACAAGCTTCCAGGCGTCTTCTCCCAGTAGAGTTGCACAGACAAGCTTACTTCTCCCACAAATGAAACGTGACAACTCATGAGGAGCACTGCAAACCAAGGACACTCACCCAAGCTTTGGGGCCCATGGTTTTTACTGAAACCTACTCCAGCCTCCCACCTACTGAAGCAAAAATAGGCATTTGCCTGGGATCACATTTTTAGCATAAACTATCTGGTCAAACTAAGGCATACAAAACCACTCTTATCCAGCAGAACATTCCAAAAACTCAGATCTCATCTCCCAGGAACTTTTTTGGGAATGTGCAGGGTTTGAGCACCCCAAGCCTACTGAGTTAACCCATTCCTGCACATACACTGATGACCAGACTTCCCAGTAAACTTACTAATGGTACTTACTAGGAGTGGAAAGATGATCTGTATCTGCAGAATGTTTTGGGAGGACATGTCTTAATTATGTAGGTTGTCTATTATAAATACACTTAGCATTTGCAGATTTATTGGTGGTACAATTCGTTGCAAAACAAGGGCTGTTCATACAAACAGTTAATCAATGGGATATGAAGAAGGGATGTTCCCTAACCCAAATTACTCCTTTGTTTGAACAATGTTTCTACGTAAGCTGCTTAGGAAGAGTCTTGTCTATTACATCTAAACCAAAGCTCCTCCTACTGCATAAGAGTAGGGCCATTTTAAAAGCCATACTGAATGGTCTCAGACTTCTCCAAGAAAAGACTATTTTATTTGTGCCTGGTGTTTGCCTGATCTTTTGAATCATTAGTCAAGTTTAGTGCTGGTTAAGAGCTAGTATTCAAGACAGTGTAATGTGATAATTCAAGCCTTTGCTATGTTATCACAAGGGACACAGGTCAATGAGACAACTCTTCTCTGCCTTAAGAACCAAATTGTTCCAGGTATGTATCAAATGGCACAAAATCAAGATAGCAAATTAATTAGTAATATAATAACTTTGGGGAAGAGAGAAGTCCCCTTAAATATTTTTAACAGAGCAGTCTAATTATATTCCTAAACCACGTCCATATACCTCATATACTGCCTCTAAAAGGACTCCCTTAATAATGATATCATGAGCCTTAAAAAGCTTTTCTTTTTGAATGCTTTCTTCCTTTTTTCAGGCTCTATGTCTAAGGACATACATCTAACCTATCCACTAAATCACCACGGTAATTGGAAATAGGTGGAACACTGATCTAGCTGCAACAAATAAACACTTCCAACCAAGCATTTCTATAAACCCACAGTGAATTTGTCAGTCCATTTCTTGCACAGGACGTGTTTGGCTTTCACGGCCATCCGGCAACAGATCCTTCTAGACAGTACCAAGGAGTGCTAAGTGTGGGACCTAAATGCTACATATTAAAAATTAAGTAAACATTATCATTTCAAGAAAGATAATGAAGATACATGTGCACTGAAACTTAAAATACATCATTCTAAAAGAAAAAGAAACTAGTACTTTTGAGTGAAGTGCTTAGGGTGGTAAATTCAGTGTTTTCCAAGATTTCTATGGCTTAAAGAATCTTAAGAAACAAAGACCCCCAAAATTAAGTTTCTATTGTTGAGCATTATTTTTAGACTGGATGAATAAATTGCTTTCTGGTCACAAATCACATGTATTACAATGATTATTATTCATTGGATAAAAAATATTTACTTTCAACAACTATTTTCTGGTACATGGTATTTGGAGACCAAGAAAAATATTAGTACCCTCTCAAAGACAGGACTAAAAGCAACTTGTTCATCTTTCCAACAAATATTTCTTTAACACCTACTATGTGCTGATGGCTATTCTAGATTATTGCAATATAGCTATTTTTTTTAAAAAAAATCTTCTTTCAAGAATCTTAAAAATTTTATCTTTGATGATTTGCAATAAAACATCAATGTTAGAGGCATGTGGGTGGCTCTATCAGTTGAGTGTCCGACTCGATTTCAGCTCTGGTCATGATCTCGGGGTCATGACTCAGAGCCCCGCATCGGACTCCACACTGGGCGTGGAGTCTGCTTAAGATTCTCTCTCTTCCTCTAGTGCTCACGCTTTCTCTCCCTCTCTAAGAAACAAACAAATACATCAGTGTTGAGAACACTATGTTAGCCAGAGTCACCTTAACCCTGATACACTAACTTCTCCTCATGGGCCACATATAGCTTAGACTTTGAGGAAAGTGCCACTCCAGAGTCAACCTGCTTTCCATTGACAACCTGCAAACTAACATGCGCTAAATTGTATTTGTAGGCTAGAAATTAAAAGATGCATTTAATTATCAGTCCTCCAGTGCTTCTGCTATCTTTTGGCATTTATGAGAGTTAATAAACTGCCATGGTTTCTGCAAACAGAACTGGCAGTAATCCACAATTGATTGAGTTAATTAAGCAGAACAATTGGCAAGAGCTAAAAATAATGAGAAGAATTTTAATGAAATGGTGCATAATGCTGTAGACCTACACTAAGGAGTATAGACAATCTATTTAGAGATTTTTTTCCTAATAAATTATGTGTGTGCTTGCTTTTAATGTACCGCTGTAAAAAGCATGGCATATTTCTAACATTCTTAGTAATGGAAAATAGCCTAATAGAAATTTAGTCTTTTCTAACATCTTGAATGTGTAATATTCTCTAATGCTTAAATTCAGATATAATGAGACCATCTCCATTATGAACACCCTATAATTATTAATCAGAATCTCTTGATTCTAAGAAGAAGGGGGGCAAGGATGTTGATGCTAAGGCTACTTTATTCAATTCAACATATTCATGAAATGTTCAAATAATCTTCCATTGCTTTTCTAAGTGTGTGCTATGCTCCAAGGAGTCTGTGCTACAGGATTTTGCTGGTTATATCCATGAGTACCAGACTGGGTACCAGACCCTGGGTTTGTATTCTCTCCTCTAAAAATTGCATTTGAAGCTGCTGGGGGTAGAATTTCAACCAAACATCAAGAGAAGCAGAAATTTAAGGATATTGAGCAGTGAGTTGCAGTATCTTCTCCTAATAGTTTGGCCATGGTCTTTGACAGCTTTCTTTCTTTTTAAAAAAAAAAAATTTTTTTTTTAATGTTTACTCATTTTTGAGAGACAGA
Organism: Panthera pardus; assembly: GCF_024362965.1. Taxonomy (NCBI): domain Eukaryota; kingdom Metazoa; phylum Chordata; class Mammalia; order Carnivora; family Felidae; genus Panthera; species Panthera pardus. The sequence goes on from NW_026526655.1 coordinate 27,948,288, forward strand.
GCATGAACAGGGGAGGGCAGAGAAAGAGGGAGACACAGAATCTGAAGCAGGCTCTGGGCTCTGTACTGATAAGCCCGATGCAGGGCTCAAACTCACGAACCATGAGATCATGACCTGAGCTGAAGTCGGACGCTTAACCAAATGGGCCACCCAGGCATCCCTTGACAGCTTTCTTTCAAAAGTCGTGTTTAGTACACCATTTCCATTTTGCCTAAATAATGCGATTCTTATGTCAACATGTCTGTAGCAGAGAATTTACTATTACTTGGACATTTCAAAGCACACAATTTATAATGATGCATTTTATGCAAAGATAGAGGACTTCAGGATTTATAATAGCTATGTACCCACATAGTAGTAGGTAGATAGGAAGATAAATACGATCTAACAGGTTATTTCAAGCCTTGATGGAATGGAACCCAGGAGTGGACGCAACAGAAGAAAAGCTATCTATGACAGTGCTGAGCAATGGCCTGGAACATCACCCAAGGCAACACCTTACAGAAATCATATGTGGAATTGTAGCTTCAATGGTGTTGGGACCAACGCAGACTGAAGGGTGAAGTCTTCAAATGTTACGAGTTCACTCATGGCCTCCATCCCCAGCCGTGTAGCCTATGTTCTGAGGAAGCATGGCATGGTATTGGGGGACTGACTTTGAGTGGGATAGCCCTGCACCCACATCCAGGTTCTGCCACTGCCGGAGTCATCTGTGATCCTGGGAGAAGTTATTTAACACCTGTCCACCGGTTTCCTGTTCTTTGTAAAATGAAGGGGTGAGGGGGTGGGGAGGGACATCTGGATCAGAGTTGTTGCAATGATGTAATTAGTGACTGAGACAGATGTCGTTAATTCCCCTTCAGAGAACAGTCAAGTCAAAAGATTTCAATAGTGTGACACCCTCTAGGTAATAACAGTATGATGGCAGAATAAAGAAGCAAAAGCACCTGAGCGATATTTTGCCTCAGTCATTTTCATTATGGAAAATGATCATCTAATTGCAAAGAATGGAGCCACACTTCTAAGAGGGGGATAAAGTTCTAATGTAATTAAGTGACTCCTCGTTTCTGAGGCCCTTTTCTAAAGGAACTAGAACAGTAGTCAGGGGCTTCAGCAATCAGGAAGGTAGGGACAAAGAGTAGAATAGGGTAGAGAATTTCAGGAGGGTGTTCCTTTGAGGGTGCAATGTACTGCCTCATGGGCTGGGGACACACAAATGTGCATTGGGACAAAGGCCTGTTTATTTAGGATTTAGCACCACTATGTTCTAGCTGTGTAATCTAAGGCACCCTGGACTCCACCGGGAGCTTATCTGTGAGATAAATATATATGTCTTTTCTACCTCATAGAACGTTTCATGAGAAACCAAATTTGACACAACATATAAAACTGTTTTAAAAATACAAGGTGCCATCTCTGCAAATATAAGACTATAGGATGCTCATGATTATAGTAGTGCAAATAACAATCCAGATCTCAAAAAGCAGAAACATTTAGTCAAACCGTTGTTCCTTTGCCTATGGAAGTTCAAGAACTGAAAAGTAGAAGAATTTTTTTTAAAGAGAGAACATAGACTACAAATTGCCATTTAACCTTAAAATTAAAGCCTTATCTGCTATGGGCTTGAATGTTTGGTCTCCGGAGCCTTCAGGAGCTAATTAGGTCATGAAGGTGGAGCCCCCATGATGAGATTAGCTCTTAGACACAAGAAAGCTGATATCCGTAGATAGACAGATTAGATTAGATAGATAGATAGATAGATAGATAGATAGATAGATAGATAGATACATGATACATTGGTAAACAGATAGATAGATATCCGCCAGGTGAAGATACACCAAAAAGGTGGCCACCTACAAACCAGGAAGAAGGAACCAAATCTTCCAGCACCGTGATCTTGGACCTCCCAGCCTCCAGAACTGAGAAATGTCTGTTGTGTAAGCCATTCATTCCATATTTTATTGCAGCAGCCTAAACTAAGATATGACCAAATCAGTTACATTTATTAGCAGGTTCTCTCTGTGTCTGTCTCTCCCTGCCTCTCTCTGCATCTATCTTTCGGTCTCTCACTCTTTCTCTAACTATTATTGATTGCAATGTGCCAAGTGCTATGCTAAAAGCTTCACATGTATCAACTTATTTATGCCTCACAACTCAATAAGGTATGGGCGTGGATACAGTCTAGATGTATATGAAATACATATGTAATTACACAGTTGTGCTGTATCTATGTCAATACTATGCCTACATCTACTTGTATCATCATCTGTGTGTACCTCCATCTAAATACATCACAATACAAATACAATGTCATATGTATACACATGTCAATGTGAGTTAAGTGAGTACAACTCATCAGGGCTTAATTCATATGTCCAGAAGATGAATACAACAACGAACATAAGTCTAAATCTCACTCTCTCGGGCATAAGATAATGAGAACACCTCTTTGTGCCAGATATATGAAATGAATCAAAGATTTGATGATTCAAATATTTTCAGGAACTTTCTGTATCTGAAGAGACACAGGAGAATCGCTAGTGGGGGAACAGTGATCTAGCTGCTAAAAGTCATTACTCACAGAATCTGGTGAAAATGAATGCCCAGAAATTTGGGTCTCTGAGTCAAGGCAAAAGGGTGGTCGGTTTCTTCACGTGTGTTTCAAATGGGTAGAGTTGTTTTGTTTAATAAGAGAAAGCTTCTTTACAGTTTTTCCTCCGTTTCGCCCTATCGACCAAGTATTTAGTAATTTTGGCAATAAATTATTTGTCAAGGATTCTTGTTGGTTTGTTTTTTGTTTTTGTTTTTTTATCTTCTGTGTCTAGCTCTTCAGAGGTTTTTTACAATGAAGCCGGGAGAAGCCACAGCACGTTTAAGAGCCTGATTCGACTTCAAATCCAGAGTCCTATAAAAAGATCTGACTTAGGAGCTTGACTGGTATTACTGAAAATTAGAGGATCAACCACTGCAAAAAAAGATCACAGCCCAGGGGAGGGAAGGACTGCTTTGCTCTGACACCTCTGGACCTCATCAGGCTTTCTCCCAGATGACCACAGAGCAAAGTCTAGAAGTAGGAATGCTGGGTCAAAGCACAGGAACATCTTTAGAGTTTTTATTATGTGCCTCCATTGCCCAAAATGTGTTGGCTTGCAGTCCTAGCCATAAAATTTATGCAACAATTTTCAGAAATATTAATTTGACAGGCAAAAATGGCATGTCATTATTTTAATTTGCATTTCTCTGAGTATTAGCGAAGGAACGTTTTTTTAACACGTTTATTAGCCACACTTACTGCTTGTTTTATAAGTGACCTGTTCATATCCTTTACTCAATAGGCCACTTTAAAAATAATCACAGCACACACACAATTGAGTTAAAGGACACCGTTTCTTGGAACAGGTCACTTCCCCTGTATTTTTTAAAGAAGGGTACTAAACAAAAGTATTAACACTATCAGGTAGTGATTGTAACTTGGAGAACGGCAAGTACAAATAAAATTTCTCTATAGCCAATATTTTAAAGCACAAGTCTTTTATTTCTGTTCTAGGAAGGGAGTGCCGGAAGAGAGATGTGTGGTTTTCAAATGTTCCTGCTGTTTTCGCTCACGCTCTTTTATTTCAGTCCAAAACTCTCAACCGGAATCCGTTTGCCATACAGACATAACAATAATCTCTCCTTTGGGGGTGAGCACCTAACTGCTTCGTTCTTTTATGGGACTATGTCACTTTTTAATTTCAAAAACAATTCATCTAAAAGAAACATTCTCAAGAGAAAAATGTGTGTGTGTGTGTGTGTGTGTGTGTGTGTGTGTGTGTGTAAATAAAGAAACTGGGACTCAGCAGTAGCACTGAATCAACAACTGTCTTTACACCAAGTTGTTATCAGGGGTGCTATTCCTTGTGGGAGAGGTAACAGAAGGGGCAGATGTTTGGGGTTTACTCATTCTGCTGACCAACTTCAGGCTTTGAAAAAGCTTTCACAGGTCTCTCTTCAGATCTCCAGAGCCCCTCGTCAACATGCCTCAAACTGGATATCGAGCCTCCCTACTTTCAAGGATTCCATGTCACCATGCCCTACTTTTACTGGGTTTTCTGACACAAATAACTACTCACTTGTCCTCAAATCCACTGGCATGGCTGGGTTTTGGCATGAGACACCCACCCTTTCTTCCCACCAATCCAAACCCTGGTCAAGCACCTGGCCAAGCCCTACCTGACCCAAAACACCTGCTTATACACCTGTGTGGCCCGCACAGCACTCACTCTGCTAACAGGTTTGTGCACTTATTTCCATGCGACACGTGCAATTGCTTGGTCAGATGCTCTCTGGTTAGGACAGCTAGTTTTCACAGTAAATGTTAGGTGGAAACATTCATTCCTTACTATTAGCTGACACAGAAAGGGTCCTAATTAGATGGAAAAGCCTGACTTTTTCCCATGTCTCACCCTCCATTTGCTCCTCTCAGAATACTACCTTCATCGCGGCAAATAGTCATTCAACATGGAGGAGATCAGTCTTGCCCCGAGCATGTGGGTCCCCCCTGAGGCTCAGTATGGGACTGGGATGCGCCCCGGGTCTCAGCAGGGAAGTGACAGCAGCCTGTTTTCACAGGGATGATGAACACCAGTCCTCACACTCATATAATCATGCTCAAGTTTAGCTGTTGGCAAGCTACATGTTCCCGGTTCATTACTTCAGTGGAATGTTGTATTTCTAGATTGTTTTCCTGGGATCATTTATAGGTCAGAAAAAAATTTTAGGTAAAGAGGTTAAAAGTAACCGTGCTTTTCTATGCTGCAAAATGTGGCCAGAATAAAATCAAGCTTTAGAGGTGTTAGAGTCATCACAGCATGAGGTATGAGTTTCAGAAGAATCTAAGCATTTCTACCTTTTGCCGTAATTCTACCAGAAAATTTAAGGAATTCCTTACATATTCTAAAGTGCCGTGGGGTCCCTGATAATGTTCTCTCTCTTCAGCTGTGAACACCACTCCCCTAAATTTCTCTTGGTAGTGATCAGTGAGCAGTTCAACAGAGACAGCAAATCGTTGGAGGAGGTCATCGAGACCACATGACCACCGGCTGACATGCAAGCTGGACCCACAAAACTCACCATCTCTCATATCCTTGAAATGTATATTTTGCCCCCCATTCCCATAGCTGGAGCCATTTCAAGGATGCAACCTTGAGAGAATAATGTGTGGTTGAGAGCATTTGGGTGGTATACACGACCGAACCCAGTTAAGGCCTCTATACAAACTTTTAAGATTCTGGTGGGCACGGTGAGAGTGGGGAGTGGGGGGCCAGGCTGCAGAGATCCACTCATCTTGCTACTGCCCAAGAGAAGCCCCCTATGTAAGTTTCCTCGAGTATCAAAACTGCCACCTACCAACGTGAAGTGGTCTGCCCCTTTCTTCAGTGCCTTCTTGTATCCCATGCACAGGGGCCAGGTTCAGATTCAGATAGGGAACTCCCGAGGCTGCAAACCAACACAGACACACCTTCATTTCACATCCGTACTCTCTGACAAATTTCTGCCCAAGGTTTAAAAATCAATTGATAAACATTACACTTAAAAGAAAGAAAAATATTTAGCACCTTACAGCTTCTGACTACTTCCCTTCAGGTATTTTTCTCACTGATGAATTTCTAGACAACCTAACAGTTTTACTGCAGAAAGGTTTCCATACATCCCTAGGTCTGCCCATCAGGGTGAAACAGAAAGAGGGAACTGATTAGCGTGTAGGTGCAGTTCTTGGGCAGAAGAGACTAATAATAATGATAAGCCGAAGCCCCAGGTCTCCCAAGGGGACGGCAATGGGAAGGTGCAGCAAGGAGCTTGGCGTGGAGTCACTGCTGAACCCAGCCTTATGACCCAGGGCACACACCAACGGCAGGAAGCGAACCTCAGACAGTAACAGAATACTAGTCAGCACTGAGCTAATAAATGTCCAGCTGAGTTGGCAGCTGGGGTGACCTGTACAGCCATCCAAAATTTCCCTGGAAGAGCTTACACTCTTCCTGCCTCCATCTGATGGTTCAGTTACTAGAGCAGAAAAGGGCCTGAAGGCTGAAGAATCCGTCTGCTTGTGAGTAGAGATCAGACTCTGGAATGCAGCGGGATAAGGAAACTAAAGCAAAACTTTCCAGCCCAAGTTTCCTGTGCACCTGCTTCGTCTATCCACACTCTCCATGCATTTCCCACACAATTTCCCACACTGATCGGGAGGCTATTTGATTCTCTAAGGTGGTGGACATACAGCATCAAAATAGCTAATCTATGACTTCTTTTAAAAATCAAGTGTGGTAAAACCATTGTAAAAAACAGTTTGGTAACTCCTTCTCGTTATAAACATATACTTAACCACAGGACCTAGCAATTCCACTCCTACGTATTTACTTAATAAGGTAGCTATTATTGCCCCCATTTTATAAACAAGTAAACCAAGGCTCAGTGAAGGTAAGTGACTTGCCAAGGCCACAGCATTCGTCTGTGGTGGGTGCTGAAATTGAAACCCAGGGGTGCTGTCCCCTCCTCCCTACCAAACCTGGCATCCCATCATGCTATCCCGTCCCATCATGTTATGGTGCCTCCTTCGGAAAAAAAAAATTTCAATCCAAGTTTAGCTTAAGAAGGAAGTAGTCAGAAAAATGAAAGGAGACATCCTTTTTAATGCTTCATTATCAAGTAAACCATATTTTTCTGAAGATTTTCATTGTACTGATTTTAACACCATTCACGTTTGTTATTTTATTAAAGCCTGGAAATATTTAATATGCCTAATCAATTTTCTATGATGGTGACTTCATGAGAATGGAGGCTGTACAATCATTACTGGAAGTATTCTGCTCAAGCTTAATGGAGACCAAATTCTCCTTTCAAGACTGGTTTGGGAACAAATAGAACACAGTTACTTGGGTCGATGTCATAAGTTAAACAAGACTTCCCCCCTCCCTCCCGGAAAACAATTTTACATTCACTTGCAATTGGTTTGCTAGCATAATATTATACTGTAGAACCTACCTTCAGTAATTTTACTATCCTCTAGACAGGTTTATGTTTATGTCTACAGAATAGAGAAATTACGAAAAGTAGGCTATACAGGTCTGTAATATTATGCTAGCAAACAAACAGCAAACGAACACAGAATTGTTTTCTAGGAAAACAACAAAATAATTATACACTTTGATTAATATAAATAGGCCGTGATTTTACCTCTAATTTAAGATGGAAACTATATTAATGATTTATGAAGCCGATGGTTGGTTAGAACAAAAATCTTGATTGCACCAACGGAATCTTTTACATCCTTTGTAGTAACAACTGGTTAGAATCCAAAGAGAATAGCTGAGAACAGGTGTCTCTATAATGTACTGCTTGCATTACTCCTGTTTGAGAGGAAGTAGCTATTATTGAATTTTATTGGAACAGAAATAACTTTTCATTGCAGAAGAGGGTCTTCCTTATATGTGAGTCATTATTTTCAGTAAGTAAATATTTGACATCTAGATGAATCAAAAACAAGATACCAAACAAAAAAGAGAAACGCCAAAATCTACACAATGATAGATTGGGCTCTATTTAGAACGTCCATAGTCTTAGCCGTAAATGCTTGCCTGTGATTTCAGGATTTAAGCTAATTTAGCAGGAGCCCAATACAAATCTAGCAACAACTCTTAATAATTTGGCTACCTTCTTGCCTTCCTGTATTTTTTTTAATGTTTGTTTATTTTTGAGAGAGAGAGAGACAGTGTGTGTGTGAGTGGGGAAGGGGTGGCAGGGGAGAGGGGAGGGACAGAGGATCCCAAGAGGGCTCCGCACTGATAGCAGTGAGTCCAGTGCAGGGCTGGAACCCACGAACCGTGAGATCATGACCTGAACCGAAATCAGACACTCAACTGAGCCACCCAGGCACCCTGCCTTCCTGTATTTTTCCATGTCATTATGAAATTCTTAAACTTTCATGAAAAGGCCACTATATTTCAAGTGTATATACTTATATATTTTTTAATTTTTATAACATTTGCATGTGAAAAGCCTGGGTTGATCATTTTAAAATGTTTGCTAAATGTTTTTAAATTCACAGAGCAGTGGGGACTAGGGAAAGCACATACATTATCAGATGTCTTGCAAAGTCAATTCTACCTGGAAACCCTTGAATGTCATGGCCACTGAGTTGGCTCTATACTTAAATTAAAAGAGATCTGAATTCTGTTAGAGTTCAAGTCAGTCTTTAGCACTAAGGAAGGATACCAGCTCTGTCTAGGAGACTAAATATAGCTGAATAACTGAATTTTCCCTCATTTTACTCTGAATTCCTGGTTTTATGTTCATGGATACTACATTAAAAAAAAAAAAACAAACAAAAAAAAAAACACATGTTCTCAAGTTCCTGAGAGAGGAGGCGTTAGGTGCTGAACTGAAGGTAGTTATCAATGAAATGTAATTTAGATATTTGAAAGAGGCATTTTTATTCACAAGGAGGTGGGAGGGAATGGGAGTGCATAATAAGGAAAGATAGAAGGAGAATTGGAATACTGCAGAAAACAGAGCCCATACATGTGAATATGACCAACACATATGCTAAATATTATGAGATCAAAAAATAAAATGTGTCTTAGAGTGGAACCTAGACTTTAATAGAGGATTCAGATGAGTGTTTCCTTTTTTTCTTCCTCTTACTTAATTGCCTGTGTGGGCTGGGAAGCAATTCCAAAGATAATAGTTAAAACCCTGCGGGTACTCTTTTACAGATCAATTTACTGATTGTACCTGAGCTTCTGCTGATCAATTCTTACAGAAACATGAAATTTCAATTTCAAACAAGGACAAGTGTTACAAAAGCATTTTCCTATCTGATGAAAATCGTCAGATTTTCCAGTCCTGATTTAAATTTTTTTAATGTTTATTTATTTTTGAGGCAGAGAGAGGGAGAGGGAGGGAGAGAGAGAGAGAGAGCAGGGACCGGGGCAGAGAGAGATGGAGACACAGAATCCAAAGCAGGCTCCAGACTCTACGCTGTCAGTACAGAGCCTGATATGAGACTTGAACCCACAAGCCAGGAGATTATGACCTGAGCCAAAGTCGAATGCTTAACTAAATCACCCAGGCGCCCCCAGTCCTGATTTTATTTACATGTACAAAACGCATTAAAATAGAACAGCAGGCATTTTGATTTAAATAAAACTATTCTAGGGGCGCCTGGATGGCTCAGTCAGTTGAGTGTCCGACTTCGGCTCAGGTCACGATCTCACAGCTCGTGAGTTCGAGCCCCAGGTCGGGCTCTGTGCTGACAGCTCAGAGCCTGGAGCCTGCTTCTGCTTCTGTGTCTCCCTCTCTCTCTGCCCTAACCCGTTCGCATTCTGTCTCTGTCTCTCTCAAAAATAAATAAAAATATTAAAAAATATTTTTTAATAAAATAAAACTATTCTAAAATAAGATGGATAATAAAATCCTTCCTCAGGCTTACCTGGTTAATTTTGTAATACTTTCTAAAGTGCTAGCTTACATTAAAATCACAGTATTTCAAGCAATACAGTTTAACACTCTTATTATATTGGCAAAAATGCAATATATCAGCATTACTGATTTGCAAACACAGAGTCAGCATAAGGCTAAATGTGAATACGATAGCGAGGTCGGCATGTTGTTACAATGTGTAATATGGTAATGGAAGCATTAATAATTCCTTTTAGAATTATCACTGCCTAAATATTGCGTTAGCCTCTTACAGACTATGAGGATTAGGCAATGCCCACCTCATCTGATGGGCATCTGTTATGCACATGCCAGAAAGAAAGGAAACCCTAGGATCTTTATGGGCTTGCGGAGCTAGAAAAGTCATCCTTATTCATGAGAGAGTGGCCGCTCAGACAACTCGAACAAGTGCTCGAGACACAACATCCAGTCAGCCCCTCAGAAGCCGGCTTTCTCTCACCCCCTCCTCTACTGAGCCCACTATATTCATGACCCAGCCGCCTTCTCAGTTTCCCCCTCTGCTGCCTCAGCTTACACACAGTCCTTGCTGCCACTGCCTCCTCTGCAAATCAAAATGACCAAAAAAGAGAATCTGACTGAATCCACTGGGTACCATCCAACATGGAGTCTTTCTACTGGGCAGACTCCTCAAACTAGATCATCTCCTAGGCTGGTGGACTCTGTACATGTAGCCTATTTGGAGAGTTGCTTGGGGCATAAAGAAGTGTTGGGTCAACCAGTAAGGGTCATGATAAAAACCAAGTCAAACCAGGGGAGCTCACACGGAAGAAACCATGGGTGCATAATTAGCGCTCTGTCCTGAGAGTGCCACGGCCTTGTCTCCAGTTCAACTATGCAGAGAACTGCTTTGGAGGCCACAAGAAGCAAAGAAAGGTCCCTGCCTTCACAGGGACACTTAGGCATCTTCACAAGGGTTTTGAGTTATCCTCCTGCGTTAGCCTAGAGAACCTTCCTCACTGAGCAACTCAGGTTCCATGACAGATGCTTAAAATTAGCTGTTCGTGTTAAGCTTTCTCTTCCTTGACATTCACATGGGGAAACGCAATACTTTACAAGGAAAACTGCCTCAAGTGTACATCTTCAAGAAAAAAATAAAATATTTTTGTAACTAACATTCTCTAAAATTAAAAAAGTAAGGGGTGCTTGGTGGCTCAGTTGGTTAAACATCCGACTCTTGATTTCAGCTCAGGTCACAATCTTACAGTTCATGAGTTCGAGCCCCACGTCGGGCTCTGGTCTGACAAAGCAGAGCCTGCTTGGGATCCTCTCTCCTCTCTCTCTCTCCTCGTCTCTCGCTGTCCCTTCTCCACTTGCACACATGCACTCTTTCTCTCTCTAAATAAAATAAAGTCATTTTAAAAAATAGTAAAAACAAATCTCTTCTCAAGTCACTTAAACATAGCATACTTCAAATCGGCAGATTTGCATGTAGCCAATTGAATAAACATTCCCAGAGAATAAAGTCCACCTCCATTAACAAAACAGACATTTATCCGACTTTACCCCAAGTAATCATCTGGTTATTTGTTTTATATCCATTTCCACCACTGAACTGTAAGCTCCTTGAGACTGAGAGTGGGGACTCTTATCTCCGCAGCAGCAGGAACCAGTCCAAAGTACATGTTCCATGCAAGTTTCTTTTTTTTTTTAATTTTTTTTTTTAACGTTTATTTATTTTTGAGACAGAGAGAGACAGAGCATGAACGGGGGAGGGTCAGAGAGAGGGAGACACAGAATCTGAAACAGGCTCCAGGCTCTGAGCTGTCAGCACAGAGCCCGACGCGGGGCTCGAACTCACGGACCGCGAGATCATGACCTGAGCCGAAGTCGGACCCTTAACCGACTGAGCCACCCAGGCGCCCCTCCATGCAAGTTTCTTGACTGAATGAGCGAAAGTATTAATTACCAGCAGCAGACAACAGAAATGTGTAGCTGATTCACTATTGTGAATTGCACACACCACGTTCATGGGGACTAGCAGATAAAAGTCCCACTCCTGCAGCAGCCAGACAGAATGCACCGGACAGCAGCTTCCAGGCTTGGACTAAGACGAAGGTGGTGAGTGTCCACCTTCTGTTACAATTGAAGAGCTTGGATCTCTCCGAGCCATCACATCCATTTTATTTAGCATTACTTACAATGCATTCACTTCTGAAAGGCAGAAGGAAAAGGCAAGATCTCTGATATTAAGAGCAAAATCTCTGCAATTTCCGCCGATGGGTCTTTAGAGGTGGGCACAGAGAAGATAAAAGAGGGCCCCTCTGCACTGGTGGTGTGAAACCAGTTGAAACAGATGTTGCTACGGGAATCACTTCTAGAAAATCAGGGTGTGCTCTCCCGCTAGCAGTTTGAGCTGGTCTCTCCTACGGAGCACTTCCTTAATGGTATGTTGTAGTTTGGCACTTTATGTGATATTACCGTAGGCAATGATGACAATCAGAGTATGGGGGGGTGGGGGGGACTGGCTGGAACTGCCAGATGGGTTTCTCTCCGATCACGCGGCATGTTAGCAATAGAAATGCCCATGAAATTCTCTGTGGAAAAATCTAGAGGTACCTACCAAGCTCTGTGGCCAATAAGCTACAGAGCAATTAGTTATGCCTATATATTCTTAAACAACCTTGAAGTTCCCCAGCATTTTCAAGATGAGAAGCTAAAAGGCAGACATGGTGGCAACACCAGGAATCTGGCTCAGGGTTCTTTGCTCCCCGGAACATGCTCTGCCCAGGTGATAATGCCTACCTGTGTACAGGATCACAATTATCTGCTGGTACCTCAAGGCATATAATTGCACACTGAATTTAAATCTTCTCTCCTAGTTACATTATTATCTCTCTATTTTAATTTGTTGCAGATAATAGGACTTCAATTAGAAGAGATTGGGGTTTTTTTAATCATTTTTAAAACAGTCATAAATAGGGTATTACTTTTTACTTTGACAGAGGAACATTGTATCAATTTCAACACAGCACTTAGATATAATCTTTATAAATTCCATCTGCTTTGGGCTCCTGCTTCCACCAAAGTGAGGTAGGAGGGTCCAGATTTTCTGAAACCATCATGAAAACCAGGAAAAATACATAGAACGATGTTTTTCAAAACTGGTTATCAGCCAGCAAAGGAAAAGGAAAAAAAAAAAAGTGGATCCTTTTTTGTTTTTAAACCAAGTCATTTATTTAGAATTTTTAAACATATTGAATGGTTTTTTATGAATATAATCTATTGTCAAATTGGCTTACATACACCACCAAGGGCTCATCCCAACAAGTACCCTCCTCAATGCCCATCACCCATTTTCCCCTCTCCCATACTCCCCCATCCACCCTCAGTTTGTTCTATTTAAGAGTCTCTTATGGTTGGCCTCCCTCCCTCTCTGTAACTTTTTTTTTCCCCTTCCCTTCCCCCATGGTCTTCTGTTAAGTTTCTCAAGATCCACATATGAGTGAAAACATTTGATATAGGACAGCGGATCCTTGAGAGGTGAGAAACAAATGAGGTTGAGCCCAGTTTGACCCAGATTATGCTCAAAAAGCTTTTAGGTCAAGGCAGAGGAAAGGGCAACTGAGGAGGATGCTGTTCTAGTCCTTGAGGGAAGACCTAAGGCAGCTGAATTCATGGGACAGAGTCTGGAAGGGAGAGGGCCTCGCAGCGAGAGAGCCCCAGAGATCTGCAGATGATAGGTACCCAGCACAGCACTGCTCTTACCTACACGAGGAAACTGCCCACGGCAAGATGGCGGGAAGAAGCCATCAGAAATGGAAGTATATTCTCTTTTCACTTGCCTATATCCTTCTAAAGAACAGTTGGTTCTTTGAATTGGGGAAAGAAGAAAGTATTTTAATAGGATAATAGCAGTAAAGGACAAAAAGACCTCCCCTCCCCATTTAATTTCATTAAGATCACATCTCTAAAGTGAGGTTATTCCTATCTACAATATCATCACTTATTTGTTTTGGATTTTTTGTTTTTTTGTTTCAGAAAAATAATTACAAAGGTAGTATAGACAGTTTCCATACCCCCAGCTTCCCTTACTATTGATATCTTACATTTACTAAGGGGCGATTGTCACAATGAACCAATACTGATATTCTTACTAATTAAAGTTCATATTGTGAGATTTTCCTAATGTCCTTTTTCTGATAGTCACTCATTTGTACTTATGACTCTATTTCAGTGGTGTATGGACAGCAAATTTATCAAATACATGCTCTTTCAAATGAAAAGCTTTTAATGTTACCTTCATTTGAAAAAAAGAATTACAATTCTGAGTAGAAAATATTAAACTATTTCTAACTTACACCTCCATCTGAAAACTACATATTCTAAGATATAACAGACTCTTGTCACAAAGTAGCTTAGAAGGCACTTGGGACTCTGGTAAAGATTTTTGGGACTTGGGTCCCCTTGTCTCAGGCGTTTCCTATTGCTCTAAAGAAAGAATTCAGAAATCTTAGAAACAAGTGCTTCAGAGCCCTCTACTGGCCTCTCCTCACCATTGCAACCTCATTTGGGTTCATTTCTAACCCTAGCCAACTCCCTGAAAGTACCTTCCTCCCTCAACCATAAAAGCAGGGGCAGCTTTTATGATACCTTGCTAAGAGCCATATAAGTGCAATCAATGTCTTAAAGGTGAGAGTTTATAAAGTTAAAAGTTTTCTCAGCCCTGTTACACATATTCTGACAAACTTGAAAATTTTAAATGTAATCAGTCAGTAAATAATAACCAATCAGAGCCAAATTCAAGACAGCTAACTCCAAGGATGCATTAAAGGACATTTACTACAGTAAAATTATCATCTCATAGCTTTTGTTTTCAGTTTTAAAAATCAGGAATAGAGGGGCGCCTGGGTGTCAGTCGGTTAAAGCCTCCAGCTTCGGCTCGGGTCATGATCTCATGGTTTGTGGGTTTGAGCCCCGTGTCAAGTTCTGTGTTGACAGCTCAGAGCCTGGAGCCTGCTTCAGATTCTGTGTCTCCCCCTCTCTCTACCCCTCTCCCACTCATGCTCTGTCTCTCTTTCTCAAAAATAAATAAATGTTAAAAAAAATTTTTTTTTAATCAGGAATAGAGATTTTAAAAAAAGGAAAAGACTTCTTTCAATAGGTCAAGACACTGGGGAAAATTCCTGGGTTAACAACTGGTAATTTAGTCACTTTCTCACTCCATGACATTCAATTTCAAAACACTTTCCTTGGATATCTACCTTCTCTTTTGTTTTAACCTAAGACATCAGAATACATGTTCTAGAACAGAAGTTCTCTTTTGGGCACAAATTGTTAAGATTGGAATCATACCAAGTATCCTTATCAACCACGATGGAATAAAACTACACATCAACAGCAGTAGGGAAACTGGAAAATTCATAAATACACAAGAATTAATAACCAGCATGCACTTGAACAACCACAAGTTCAAGGAAGAAATCACAAGGGAGATTAGAAAATATCTTGAGACAAATCCACAGGCAGACACAACATACCAAAACTTATGGGATATAGTGAAAGCAGAATGAAGAGGGAGGTTCACAGGCATGAACATGTACACGGAAAAAGGAAGGTCTCACATCAACAACATAGCTTTACATCTCAACGAACTAGAAAAAGAACAACTAAACCCAAAATTGGCAGATGCAAGGAAATAAGGATTGACAACAGAGATAAAGTAGAGAATAGAAAAAACCCACAGGGGTGCCTGGGTGGCTCATCTGACTTCAGTTCAGGTTATAATCTCACAGTTTGTGAGTTCAAGCCCTGCATCGGACTCTATGCTGACAGCTCAGAGCCTGGAGCCTGCTTCGGATTCTGTGTCCCCCTCTCTCTCTACTCCACCTCTGCTCACGCTCTGTCTCTCTCTTGCTCTCTCTCCAAATTAAATAAACATGAAAAAAAAATTGTTAAGAAAAAAACAAAAGGGTTGGGTTTTGGGAAAGATCAACAAAATTGACAATCCCTCAGCTGGATTAAGAAAACAAGATAAAAGACTCAAATATGTAAAATCACAAATGAAAGGAGGGGCATTACAACTAGTGTCACAGAAATGAAAAGGATCGTAAGCGAATACTATGAACAATTATAGGCCAAAAAACTGGGTAATCTACAAGAAATGGTAATTTCCTAGAAATATATCATCTACCAACACTGAATCAAAGAGAGTCTGAACAGACCTATAAATAGTAAAGAGATTGAATCAATAATCAAAAACCTCCCAACAAAGAAAATCCAGGACCAGACGGCTTCACTGGTGAATTCTACCAGTGATTCAAAGAAGTAATGCCAATCCTATACAAACACTTCCTAAAAACTGAAGAAATGAAAATACTCCCAAACTGATTTTATAAGGCCAGCATTACCCTGATGTCAAAGCCCAAGAAAGACATTACAAGAAAAAAAAAAAAAAAAAAAAAAAAAAAAAAAAGCTATAGGCCACTATCCCTGATAATATAGATGCAAAAATCCTCAACAAAATACTAGCAAACTGAATTTAACAGTACATTAAAAGGATCAGACACCAGGACTAAATGGGATTTATCCTCAGGAGGCAAGGATGCTTTAATTAACGCAAAAATCAATCAACACACTATACCACATTAACAGAATGAATAAAAACCACTTAACCATTTCAATCGATGCAGAAAAAGCATCTGATAATACTGAACACACTTTCATGATAAAAACACTCAACAAACTGCAAATAAAGAACTACCTCAACATAATAAAGGTCATATATGAAGAGTCCACAGCTAGCATCACTGAAACCTTTTCCTCTAAGGTCAGAAACAAAGCAAGAATGTGCACATTCACCATTTATATCCAAAATAGTACTGAAGCCCTGGCCAGAGCAATTAGGCAAGAAAGCAAAAGAAAAGCATGTTAATTAAAAAGGAAGAAATAAAAAGATCTATTTGCAATTGACATCATCTTATATGTAAAAAAACCCTGAAGAGTATATACACACACAAAACATGTTAAAATAAATTCAGGAGAATTGCAGGATATGAAATCAACACACTAAAATCAGTTGTGCTTCTACACACTAACAATGAACAATCTGAAAAGGCAATTAACAAAACAAGTTCATTTATAACAGCATCAAAAAGAATAAAATACTAAGAATAAACCTAACCAAAAAGTGAAAGCCTTGTACTCTGAAAGCTACAAAACACTGGGGAAAGAAATTAAAGGCAGCAAAAAAAGGGGAAAGACATCTTATGATCACAGGTTGGAAGATTTAATATAGTTAAGATGTCCAGGGGCGCCTGGGGTGGCTCAGTTGGTGAAGCGTCCAATTCTTGATTTCAGCTCAGGTCATGAGCTCACGGTTCATGAGATCAAGCTCTGCATCAGGCTCTGCGCTGACAGCCTGGAGCCTGCTTGGGATTCTCTATCTCTCTCTCTGCCCCTCCCCAACTCACACTCACTTGCACCCTCTCTCTCTCTCCAAATAAATACATATTTTTGAAAAGAAAAAAAAAAGATATCCATATTACTCAAAGCAATCTACAGATTCAACATAATCCCTATCGAAATGACAATGGCATTTTTTTAATGTAAAAATAGAAAATTTCATCCTAAAACACATTTGGAATCTCAAGGGACCTCAAATAGCCAAAAGAATTTTGAAAAAGAAAAAAAAGTTGGAGATCTCACACTTCCTTACTTCAAAATATATTACAAAGCCACAGGAAGCAAACAGTGTGGTACTGGCCTAGGGACAGATACATAAATAAATGGGATACATATAAAGAGGTCGGAAATAAACTCTTGCTTATATAGCCAAGTGATCTTCGATAAGGGTGCCAAAATCACTTAATGGGGAAAAGACAGTCTCTTCAACAAATGGTATTAAGAAATTGGATATCCACATGCAAAAGAGTGAAGCTGAACCCTTATTTTACACCATATAAAAAAGCTCAAATGGGTTGATAAGACCTAAACATTAAGACCTAAAACTGTGAAGCTAGAAGAAAGCAGGGGGAAAGCTTCAAGATACTGAATTTGGCAAAGATTTATTGGTTATGACACCAAAAGCACAAGCAAAAGAGGACAAATGGGACTACATCAAACTTAAAAACGTTTGCATATCAAAGGACACAATAAACAGATTGAAATGGCAGTCTATGGGATGAGAGACAATACTAACAAATCTTATGTCTGGTAAGGGGTTAACATCCACAACATGTAAGAACTCCTACAACCCAACAACAAAAAAAATCAAGGAGTCCAAATAAAAATGGCAAAAGGACTTGAATAGACATTTCTCCAAAGATAATGTACAAATGATCCACAAGCATATGAAAACATGTTCAACATCACTCATCATGAGAGGAATGCAAATCAAAACCCCAATGAGGGGCTCCTGGGTGGCTCAGTGGGTTAAGTGTCTGATTTCCTCAGGTCATGATCTCACGGTTCAAGAGTTCCAGCCCTGCATCGGGCTCTGCCTTGATAGTGCAGAGCCTGCCTGAGATTCTCTCTCTCCCTCTCTGCCCCTCCCCAACTCACAAATGTGCACATATACGCACACACACACACACACACACCCCTCTCTCTCTCCCTCAAAAATAAATAATAAAATAAATTTAAAAAAAAATAAAACAAAACAAAACTTAGAGGGGCACCTGGGTAGCTCAGCTGGTTAAGCATCCAAGTTCGGCTCGGGACATCATCTCGTGGTCTGTAAGTTCAAGCCCCACATCGGGCTCTGTGCTGACAGCTCAGAGCCTGGAGCTTGCTTCGGATTCTGTGTCTCCCTCTCTCTCTGCACCTCCCCTGCTCGTGCTCTGACTCTCAAAAATAAAGAAATTTTTAAAAAATAATTAAAAAAGAAAAAACTTAGAAAAAGCACATGAGATATTATGTCACACTCATTAGGATGGCTACCATCAAAATAAGTATCTAAGTGTTAAAAAAGGATGTGAAGAAATTGGTACCCTTGTATACAGTGGGTGGGACCGTAAAACAGTACGGCTGCTAGGGGAAACAGTGTGGAGGTTCCTCAAAACATTTTAAAAAAATAGAACTGCCTTGTGATCCAGCAATCCCACTTCTCCATATTTATCTAAAAGAAGTTTTTAAAAGAATCTTGCACATACATTTGAATTTCCATGTTCGTGATAGCATTATTCACAGCAGCCAAGAGGCAGAAGCAATTCAAAGGTGCACTGATGATGAAAAAAGAAATGTGGTGCCTACATACAATGGAATATCATTCAACCTGGAATAGCATTTAACTTAACAGAGGGAGGAAATGCTACAACATGAATGAATCTTGAGGATAGGACACTAAGCAACATAAGCCGGCCCCAGAGAGACAAATCTTGTCTGATTTCTCGTAAAGTACCCGAAGTGGTCAGATTAACGGGAACAGAAAGCAGGATGGTCACGAGAGACCAGGGTGAGCAGGAAGAGTTGTTAAATGGATACAGTTGCAGGCCTGCAAGATGAGTACGTTCTGGGGGTATAATGTGCAACGTGAGTATAGTTACCACTAAAGTATATACTTAAACGCGGTGAAGATGATACATTTGGGATTGTCTTAACCACAGTTTTTAAACGTGGGTTAACAATCTTAACTTTGTTAAGCACTGACCCAGGAATTGTACAAGAAATGAATTTCCAACACAAGACACTTCCTTCAGGTAAGTGGGAACAGAGCACTGGCTGGCAGGTGCCTGCACTGTCTCTTTACCCGCAGGGCAGAGGCGGGGCCGCAGGAGCCGACGCGGCCGCCAGGCGGCGACGCTGTGCCCCGGGGGAGCCCAGGCGCGGTGAAGGGGAGCGCGCGTCCACAGCTTCGAGCTTGCAGCACAGCGGATCCACCGCAGGCAGGCGGGTCGTGTCTGAACACGTCTGAGAGCAGCCAACAGCTGAGAGCCTGCCAGAGAGGTGAATTCGGCCTTCCCTGGCTTTCCTGAGCGTCCCGCCAAGAAAACGGAAACACATGAAGACCAGGAGGAGGACAGAAGAGGCGAGGCCATTAGTGGTAGACGCAAACACACAGGTTTAAGACCCCCTTTCTGAGACTTAAGAAGGAAGGGCTGTTTACTAGTGAAAGACTTAAATTCTCCAGGGGGAAAAATGATGGGGAAGAGAATGAACAGAAGGCAACGCTTTGAGGCCAGAGGCCAGAGGCGAGGGGCGAGGGGCGAGGGGCGAGGGGCGAGGGGCGAGATTTGGGCCCCAAACTCCATCTCCCCGTGTTAATTTCCTGAAGCCGATTCAAAACAAACTGAAGTTGATTCTCAGTTTATTGTAAGTCTTCTTTATTTATAGTATGTCTCCAAAAGGTCAAGGCAGTTTTATCTCTTAAATAACATGTCAATCATATAAAACAGCTAGAACCAAGGTAGAGAAATATATACAATATAATACAGTAAGTATTTTCAATATTGTTAATTGAATTTTTCATATTAAATTAAAAGAGGATATTGTGATTTACAATGTCATTTCTCTAGTTAAAATTAAACCTGTCAAAAGGCATAATGTACATTTTTTACAAAACCAGCACAGCAGCATTAATAAAACTGCTCATGATTGTAATCTTTATTTTTCTATAATACACTGCACCCGTGTTACAAAAACAAACAAAGAAAAAGGCATTGCACTAGATGGTCTGAATACTGCATAAGTCAGTATGTTAACACTTGAGGAATAATGAATGGCCTGACCTGTTTCCCCACCAGGCTCATTCACAACAGTTTCACTCTGCTAGCTAAGCAAACTTTCTACAGGTAGGTTACTTTTCCTTGGCAGTTTTATACAAGCCCACTGCTAGTGGGTAAAATGCCAAGGAGACACTGATGCCACCAAAACCAATACGACCCTATTTACAAAACCCAATAAAAGCCAAGGCTAGAAAAGCACTCACGACTGGATCAAGAAAAAAATTATAAGCAGCATATTTTGTAGGAAATTTTGAATGTCTAGAAATTTAAATTATTCAACAGACTACAAAAGGGCTTGCAATAGCTGGTTCCCCTTATTTTTCTCAGGCTTGGGTAAGAAAAAAGGAAATCCTTTTTATTTTTCCATAAAGTTTTGATGGCATCAACAACCTTCACATTTATAAATAGTATTTTTATACAATGCAACACATTCACATAGTTTTCTTGTGCTACTATCAGTTATTCTTAGGATTCATATTTTATTCTAAGGAAGAAAGTACTCAGGTATCTTCCTTAGTCGTAACTTTCCAACACTGACATCCTCCAAGCCTCGAAAGGGAATTCAAGAGAGGCGAGCAGTCATTCAATGCTTACCACTGAAGAGCATGCTATTTGAAACACCTTATATATGTATATATATATGGTAGTGGCCTCAACAAAAGCAGCAAGGGCTGAGGATATAGTTCTACCACTCATGACAAATTAACTTCCCTTGCATTAAGACAGTTTTAAAAGGACAGGTCACCCTTGCAAGGCAGCAAGTATTGCTTCAAGATTATATTATCCTGGAATTTTTTTAGCCACGGAATTATCTAAGAGGCAGCAGTGCTTTAAAAAATAATCTTTCAAGTCATGAGCAAGCCAAACAAAATCAACGTGACATATTATTATCAGGAGTTATTCCAGTGAAGGATCCAAGCTACACATACACATAGTGTTGAGACTAAAACTGAGAAACGACCTGATTACAGCTGAGGGAAGATAACTTGTGGAGGTGTGCGTGACTGGGGGTGCAGGAAACGGACAAGATAAATACTCCCAAGTATCCTGACACAAAAAAAGAACAGAGACAAAACCGTGTTTACATTCAGAATGAGATGCACGATCCATTGTTCCTGGACTCACAAGAAGTTAACAATGTTCCAATGTTTCTCTTGCAGGACGCGGTCCTTTTCTCCTCTAAAACCACCAGTGTTCTGTGTGTTTTCAAAAGGCACACCCAGGTTTTTGGGGTTTTTTTTTTAAGCTTATCATCAGTTTTAAGTCCTTGGCCAACATGTTTCTAGTTCAAAAGAAACCACGGTTTCCAATAAGCACCAAATACCAAACTAATGTTTTCATTCTCTAAAGCAAACTTTCCAAAATGTTCCTATTTCACATACTTATAAGTCTCTGTAACCGGAATGTACCCAGATTCCTTTTTCTTGTTTTGTGAAAGTTACAATAGAAATGTGCTCTTACAGGAAAGCCTGAAAAGAACAGAACTTTATATAAAACTTTATAAATCCCCCAAGTATCCTTGTTAGGGAAAGAAGCCACGAGGAAATATTTGGCGTTCTGTTATTTCCCCAAAGATAGTTAGTTTAGTACTCTATCTGATCATATTTTAAAACAAACAAAACTCTATTAAACAAGAAGTTCCTTACTACAAATATTTTATCTCTTAACAGTTCTCAATAATCAGAACTGGCCTAGAAACTGGCACAGAAAGTTAAGAAACAGGGATGTCCACACTAGAAACCTCTTAGTTTTATAGATGCCACTTAAATTGCTATCTGTATTGAAAAAGACACTTTACCTTTACAAAAAACAAGTGCCTACCTCTCACCCAATTTCTTGGATAAGGTCTAATTCCTTTTTTACATTAAAAAAATCCTTAGTAATTCTCCCTTTGGGAATTTAGTCACTATAGACTCATTTACTGTTTCCCTGAAAGTGGAGGAAAACCTACAAGATGAGCAGGTGCAGATAAGTGTAGTTGAACATATTAATTGCAAAAAAGTTACAAACAAGCTTAAAAAACAGCTCCAAAAGAAGGCTTCGGGTTAATAGCTATAGTCTCCTGTCATCCACAGAGAAGAGAGAACCTAAACAACATCAAGCATACTGAAAACCAGAGCAAGATAAGAACACACAACAGGGTTCCCAATTTAAGTCAAATTCTTCAATAAAACAAGAACAGATTGTGTCAATCTGTTTGACTGGCCATTAATAGTATAATTTGGAATTTTTTAAAGATTTCATAAATTCTGATAATACATAACATTATATTGTCACATAAGAAACACAAAGTCACCAGCTCTACAAATGCTTTCTAAGTAAAGAATACGTCCAACATGATGCCAGGAAACTCACAATCTAGGAGACGTTATTTTCTTAACAGGATTGTTAACAAGTCTGACAACCGTTTTTTACCCTATCTCATCACTGACCACACATTTGTCTTTAATCCTTTGAAACGGGTCTATATTCCCGCTTAAGTGGAAAAATGTTCATGCAACCTCCCGGCCTAAGGACAGCTAATTTGTAGGTATCAAAACCAAAGTGCAAATCCATGGAGTTTTAACACTTCAGGTACACGGAGCCCACACAACCACAGAACGGAAAGGCCTTGGCATACTGTGGAGAATGTGATGAAGAAATAAAACATGTAGCTTATTTTTGGTCCTTTGTTCCAGGCACCTTTTCACTCATGGTCTATTTCAGCAGTTCAGACCTAAGCCTGTCCAGTGGTCTGGTACCATCAGGAAGTACTTGTCCATTGCTTCACAAAATCTAGTCCTGTACAACTCTGGAGAGACCACGGTGGGCATTTTACCTGAGATTATGAAAAGAGCAAAGGGAAAAAGCTGTTACATAGTTGATCAACAACTGATCTGAACAGCTATGTTCTTTCATGAAAACTGCCATAAAGACACACACACCACAGCAGTCTCAGAAAGGACAGAGGGGTGTTCACTGTGCCCCACGACATGGGACAGGTCCTTCCTGCTAGGGGGTTCCATTTTAGAAGACTGGCTCTTGCCTAGAGATGCGAAATGTATGAAAGCACAAATGGAGCTGGCAGTGCTCAGAGAACTTTGAAGATTGAAGCGTTAATTAGAGACAACCTCTTATTCAGAATCTATGGCCTTTTTTGGGTAACTTCTCAACTTGAGAACCCTTGGCAACTTAACACAAATTTAAAACCAATTATTCCCCCACCTACGCAATTCCCTTTATTATTTGATCATCTGGGAAATGATAAAATCAGAGATAACCACTTACTTTTTTAGAATTTAAAAAAGTACCCACTTTTTATTTCTGGGGTTTTTTTTTAATTTTTTTTTTTTTTTTTTTTTTTTTTTAGAGAAAGAGCAAGCATGAGCAGGGAGAGGAGCGGGAAGAGAAAGGGAGGGAGGGAGGGAGGCAGCGGGGGGTGGGGAGAGAGGGAGAGAGAGAGAAAGAAAGAGGAAGAGAGAGAGAGAGAGAGAGAGAGAGGGGTGGGGGAGGGAGAGGGAGAGAACCTTAAGGAGGCTCCATCCATGCTCAGCACAGAGCCTGCCACAGGACTTGATCCTACGACCCTGGGATCATGACCTGAGCCAAAATCAAGAGTCAGATGCTTGGGGTGTTTGGGTGGCTCAGTCAGTTGAGCATCCAACTTCGGCTCAGGTCAAGATCTCATGGTTCGGGAATTCGAGCTGTCAGCTCTGTGCTGACAGCTCAGAGCCTGGAGCCTGGAGCCTGCTTCCGATTCCGTGTTTCCCTCTCTCTCTGCCCCTCCCGGCTCGTGCTCTGTCTCTCAAAAATAAATAAACGTTAGAAAAGTTTTTTTTTAAAAAAAAGAGTCAGATGCTCAACCAACTGAGGCCACCCAGGTGCCCCAAAAAAGTATCCATTTTTTAAATGTTAACTGATAAGGAAGGCAGAAGAACAGTTTAAAGAATAAACAAAAATTCTGCTCACCTTGTCCCCCTAAAATTCCTGTTGATTTCACAACCATCTCAAGCTTTTTGTCCCATGTAAATGTTCGAATATAATCTGTTACAGGAGGCAATATTGGCAGTAAAGCTACGTTAGTAAGTGTAAGAAAATAACGACAGGAATTACTATTACTTCTACCATGTTTACTGAGTGCTAACAACACTGCCAGGTGCTGCCCCCAAGGTTTGTCTCCATATTAATTCATTCAATCCTCATTACAACTTCACAGCGCTTCATTTACAAGTAACTTTTTCAATACAGGTTGTTTTTGGTAAAGATAATGAAAATGAAAATGAGGACACTGAATAGAAGGTAACTAGAATTTAAAAGCTATTGATTGTGAATTTTCAAGTGTAAGTTGGTGAAAATATTTAACAAGCTATTACGAGACCAGGCTGAGTATAATCTTCAAATATACTCTGGCTTCAATCATGAACTAGAAGGTATGCTTGCCGACTTACCTATAATTCCGACTACCAGCTCATTGCTGGTATCATCTCGTCCAACCAGCAAAGAATAATCTATAATGAGGTGGCTAGAAAGGAAGTGGGAATCACTACGGATCGAGGCTCTCAGCACGGCTTTGGAATGAGAACGGATATACAGGGGGTTGTCTCGAACCATCTTTAAGAGATTTTCATCCAGCAGGACTACATCACAGCTCTCTTTCCCAGTATCAGTTTTTACATTTCTATTCCTAAGTGAACCCTTCAAATCAAAAACCTAGCAGAAAAGAAATTCTCTGTTATTTATGCATGAGTTGTGCAATGAATTAATGTAATTAAATTGGAAATGCAGAAAGACTCTTTACAGCCCATACCATTATATACACTGTTAAATTTAATTTTAAAACTTAATCATAACTTATAGAAGCCATTAAATGCATGCATTATAACTGTTCAATACATAAAATAAATGGTGATATGATTCATCATTGAAAATTAATACCTAGGTAGTCAACTACTCAAACATTTCAGAAATACACTAACACACTTAATCAACTTTAAGAAACATTAACAAATAACTCCAAAAGTATATCACTGAATCGTAAAGCAGTTAAAATACAGATGCAAACAGTCTTAGGAAACTTACAGCTTTGATACCAAAACCCTATGCAATACTTACGGCAATATAGAAGCAACAGCAGGTCTCTAGAAATTTTGGGGTGGTAAAAGCCACACACTCAAAGGTCAGGGGACTTAGGTCCTAGATCAGTGCAACATGAAGTGTGTTCTGCAGACTAATGCTAGTCAGTTGTCACTGGCTCATGACAACATAAGGAGCTAGTGCTAGAATGTGAAACAGTTGCATCATTAAGCACACTGTTCGTTCAGCACAGCACCACACTCTCAATGAAGAAAGCAGTGCATTGAATTATATTCTAGTATAAACTCCTTACCTCACCAGACTAGGGACAAACAGTTCAAGGACCAACACTCTTGAAAGGTACTTTTCTAGAATCTAAAACAACTTGAGTTCTGGTAGTATCTGTGTGACTGTCAAAAAGTTAAATTTTTCTGGGTCTTAGTTTCTTCCTCTTTAAAACAGAGATGGAGACAGATCTGCCTTCTAATTCTGTAATTCTGTGTTTCTAGGATATTGGAAAGGTTAAATTTGAGGACCCATCTACAATATTCCTCTTTATTCTTTCCTACAGGGTTCAACAATTCCAAAGTTAAAATTGGCCTAGCAACAAAGGCTTAATTCTATTAAATAAGATGTTATTCTCTAACTCCTTATAATCAGGAACCAGAAGTGCCAAAGTTTCCAGTAGCTAAGTGGCTTGCATAGTTCAATATCCTTACCTGTGCCATCTTTCTCCCATAGAAAAGATTTTCCATGACAAGGAGATCTAACTTCTTCTCAGTATTGTTCTGAGAATTCTTATAACCAATTCTGTAAACTCCAAGAATTTTGGCCAATGCAGTGGGCCTCTGATCAAGAAAAAAAAAAAAAATGAAAGTCAACTCTTATCAAAAATAATTATTTGTAATTTAATACCCATATCTGGATTATCCATGTAATATCCAAACTAATGTTCTATTAATAGGACCAGAGGGCCTTGAAAGAAACTTAAACCCTTGAATCTCAGAAGCAAGTGAGAAGTAAAACAGCAATGCCAATAAAAACATTAATGATCCTTAATATTCGCCCAAAGGATAAGGCTTTACAATTTCTCAAAATCACAAATTTTACTATGACATATAATTTCCCCTAAAATATGCAATAAACCATAAGTGAAAAACAATCTATGTGACTCCCTTATACACTCACTGGGAAGATCATGGCTAAATGTCAAGTGGGCAAACCTGAACCACTGGCTGCCTCTCTCTCTACCTAAGGATCCATACACCTGTCTTAACAAACACTTCTAGTTTCTGTCTTCACAAAATTACAAATTCTAATGTGCAGGCATTAGCATTCAATCTTAATGTTTCTACACACACACACACACACACACACACACACACACACACACACACACACACACTAAATGCAACCTGCTCAAGATCTCTTGGTTCCGGGCTGGCAAAGGTAGGAAAGAGGGTTTGAAATGACTACATTCTCTCACACTTTAATAACATAACAGAGATCCAGTCATGTCCTGTCCCTATTTTAGCATGGAAAAGACTGCCATTGGGATGAATTCTCAGGATGTGAAAAAGCCCAAAAAACTCTAATTACGGACCAAGGTTTGGGATTTCTACCTTTTGTTGAACAGCATTTGTAATATAATTGAAGTAGTGTGGTGCAAAGTCGAGGAAAGACTGGACTTCCAGACGAGGCATCTGCTTCAAAATGAATCTATCATCTAAAAGGTAGAAGTGTCATATGCATTTATTCAGTCACAGTATTTCCTGAGGTAATCTATAATAAATCATTCCAAAGATGCCAAATGATTTGTTTGCTTCATAGCTTTAAGGGATATTTTCTAATGTCAAGGGAAAATTTTAATCAGAATATAGTTCTCAATGGGGCACCTGGGGTGGCTCAGTCGGTTAAGCATCTGACGTGAGCTCAGGTCATGATCTCACAGTTCGTGAGTTCGAGCCCCGCAGCAGGCTCTCGGCTGTCAGCATAGAGCCC
The DNA here is from genome assembly GCF_024362965.1 of Panthera pardus. NCBI lineage: Eukaryota > Metazoa > Chordata > Mammalia > Carnivora > Felidae > Panthera > Panthera pardus. The sequence continues at coordinate 27,975,500 of NW_026526655.1, forward strand.
ACTTCGGATCCTCTGTCTCCCTCTCTCAGTCTCTCAAAAATAAATAAATAAACAAATAAATAAATAAAAAGAATATAGTTCTCAAGTAATTGAGGGCTCAAGAGGTTCCTGAGGATTTATGTAGTCAAGAACCACACCTAAATTCATAACTAGATACTAAGTAAAACTACTTACTGAGTGCTAACTACTATGTAAAATTTTATAAACTCCTTTGTTAACAGTGCAGTAAGTCACAGTTATGAAGGCTTGTATCAAGCAACATTCCTCCTGCGGCATTTTCTCAAATAATTTTGCTCTCAGGGTATGGAGAACGGAACATAAAGTACAAACAGTCATCACCTTCTGTAAACCTCTGCAGGTGAAGAACCTGGGCTTCCGATTTTCAAGTTAAGTATTTGTATTTTTATCTTTCTCTCACCAGCTCTGAGGTACCCCTTTTGACTCTTCTAGAAATTCTCTGTTACTATTTACATTTGGAGAAGTCAAAACCAGATCAGAGTTTAGCAAGGATCGGATCAATGTCTGTCTCTAAATACGCACCACACATATGTACACTCTTAAAAATTATTACATCCTTTCAACCATAAAAAAAGAAACCCTTGCTTGACAACTGGCAGTATCATACAACCTCAATTTAAGTGAGTCCTAAATCATCTGAGGGCAAAAGATAGCTACTACTCAGTCAGTAGAAGATAAAAAGACTTCCCTTCCGTGGCATAGAAGGCAGCTCCTGATTTGCCCCCACGGGCCTGCCAGGGCGACGAGTGGGAAAGAGAACGAATGAAATCTTCTTCACTGCTCCCCAGAATCACCTCACGCATCTTATGAAACTCTCCCGCATAGTAGAGCCGACAGTAAAACTTGGCATTCGCGTCAGAAAATTCTATAAACAGAAGTGTTAAAGATAAAAGGGGGGTGAGGGGCTTTTATGAGCCAAAAATCTCTCTTCCTTCTTGCTCACTCCCACCACCAACAAATGCGACCATTTGGTTTTCTTCACGACAGCATTTCTCACGCCACATCTACATCCCTGTTTATCACAGTTCTGTTAAAGTAACCCTCAAGGAAAATTAAAAAACACCTTATGACCTTACAGAAAAATCAAACATAAAATAAGACCCATTTCTAACTTTATAGGTTACTGTATTTTCCTCATTGTGCTTTTACATCTTAAATTTTACTACATATTCTGGATGACACGTTTTTGGCACACACACACACACACACACACACACACACAAAATGCTAGACACCTGGTCACGGCTATAGCTCTAGACTACATAATAATTACTTAAACGTTAGAAATCAAATCATTATAAATTAAATTATAATTTAAACTAAGCTTCTTTATAAACTAAATAATGTTTATTTTATAAACTAAATCTAGATTAAATAAAGTTTATGTCAGGACACAGAGTTAATATTTATTGTAAGAAACAGGATATTTATCTAGTATACAACTAACTAGAAGCCTGAAATAACAGTTTCCTCAATTACAGTCCCCGTCCCTGCACCATCAGTATTTTATCTCTTACTTACGTAATTCCACATGAGGATTTATGAGTTGTTTCTTTTGTGTATCTCCTCCATCTACCTCATCTACAAGGTTTAATATCGTTAGTTAAGCCAAAGTTTTAAATGGGTTACCAGTTCATTTTGTTTCCCCACCCCCCCCACACCCCCGACATAATAACAAAAACTAACAAGTCAACCCCCTGTTATCCTGGTCAAATCACTCTCAAGCAAGTATTATATGTACAATTAAGCTTGTGTAGACTATCACAAAAATATAGGTACCTGTTGTATGGAAACCAATTTGACAACAAATTTCATATATTGAAAAAAAAATATAGGTACCTTTTGAAACATCAATTTTCATATGAAAAATGGAGAAATTCAGGTTGAAGAATACTTTTTCTTGTATTTGATGCCTCTGAGAGTAATATACTAACTCCGCTCTTACATCAAGTTTCCATTACTTCTTTCTCAGTTTATGACTGTCTTCCCTGTGTGTGGAATCATGCTTCTCCAACAGCCTGAGATGCTTTTTTTTTTGATGGATAATCTTTTTTTAATTTTAATTCCAGTGTAGTTAATATATAGTGTTATATTAGTTTCAGTTGTACAATACAGTGATTCAACAATTACATTACACAGTGCTCATCATGATAAATACACTCTTTAATCCCCCTCTCCTATTTCACCCATCCTCACACCCACCTCCCTTCTGGTAACCATCAGTTTGTTCTCTATAGTTAAGAATGTTTGTCTTTTTTCTTTCTTTCTTCATTTGTTTTCTTAAATTCCACATGTGAGTGAAATCATATGGTACTTGACTTTCTCTGACTTATTTCACTTAGGATGATAGCCTCTACATTCATCCATGTTGTTGCAATATATACATATATAGATGGTATAGATGCTACTTCTTTATCCATTCATCTGTTGATGAACACTGAGCTACTTCCATAATTTGGCTATTGTAAATAATGCTGCAATAAACATAGGGGAGAATATATCTTTTAGAGTTAGTGTTTTTGTATTTATTTTATTTTGTTTTTTATTTTTTAAAATTTACATCCAAATTAGTTAGCATACAGTGAAGCAATGATTTCAGGAGTAGATTCCTTAATGCCCCTTACCCATTTAGCCCGTCCCCCTTCCCACAACCCCTCCAGTAACCCTCTGTTTGTTCTCCATATTTATGAGTCTCTTCTGTTTAGTCCCCTTCACTGTTTTGATATTATTTTTGTTTCCCTTTCCTTATGTTCATCTGGTTTGTCTCTTAAAGTCCTCATATGAGGGAAGTCATATGATTCTTGTCTTTCTCTGACTGACTAATTTCACTTAGCGTAATACCCTCCAGTTCCATCCACGTAGCTACAAATGGCAAGATTTCATTTTTTTTGATTGCCGAGTAATACTCCATTGTATATATATCCCACATCTTCTTCATCCATTCATCCATTGATGGGCATTTGGGCTCTTTCCATACTTTGGCTATTGTTGATAGTGCTGCTATAAACATGGGGGTGCATGTGTCCCTTCGAAACAGCACTCCTGTATCCCCTGGAAAAATGCCTAGTAGTGCAATTCCTGGGTCATAGGTAGTTCTATTTTTAGTTTTTTGAGGAACCTCCATCCTGTTTTCCAGGGTGGCTGCACCAGCTTGCATTCCCAGATGCTTTCTTTGTTATACGCTAAGATATATATACAATACATAAAATATACTAGTGTCTACCTCAGAGCAATTTTTTATATTTGATTTGTGTGTCTAGATCTACTCTAATTATTACAAGTTTGGAACATACTTTAATAGTTAGAAGAAATAATCCTCTATGTCTCACATTTCAAAATTAGTTTTCTAAGCACCAATGTCTTCCAAGGATTACAGCCCAACAGAAGCCTACAGAATCCTAAACAGAAAGCTTAAGTACTAATGAAAATATATTATGCTATCTTGTAGACTATTAATTCATGATCTAACCCAGGGTCACCAAACTATTTCTGTAAGGGCTAGATGTAAGTATTTTATTCAGTCAAAACTATTCAATTTTTCAATATAACACGAAAGCAGCCAGACAATAAGTAAATGAATGGGTGTGCTTATGTTCTAATACAACTTTACTTACAAAAACAGGTGAGCATGATTTGCCTGTGCCTGGTCTAACCTCATATCCAAACATAATCAAGTAGACATATTTTAAAATATCAAAACGGGGGCGCCTGGGTGGCTCAGTTGGTTAAACGTCCAACATCAGCTCAAGTCATGATCTCATGGTTCATGAGTTCGAGCCCCATGTTGGACTCTGTGCTGACAGCTCAGAGCCTGGAGCCTGCTTCTGATTCTGTGTCTCCCCCTCTCTCTCCCCCTCCCGTGCTTGCACTCTGTCTCTATCTCTCAAGAATAAATAAACTTAAAAAAAATTTTTTTTCAAAAATAAAAATTAAAATAAAATAAAATAAAATAAAATAAAATAAAATAAAATAAAATAAAATAAAATATCAAAACGAAGGCAGACATCAATGCCCTCAACCCTATAGAGACTGGAAAAGAAAGGAAATGTCTAAGGGGGTAGTGGAGTGAAAATATTTGAATATATACTGTGACTTACATGTTCTACGTGTGTAATGTCACTCAGTCCTAGTAAGCCTCAGAAGACATTGCTTTTGCCACTTTACAGGTATGGAAACTAAGGATTTCTGATTCTACCACACAGTAAGTGACAGCAATAACATCTGGCCTCTATCAGCACCATGCTTTTTCCACTCTGCCATACTGAGGCATGAGAAGACAGCGAATGTCTGAGTTTCAGCAGTAAGAATTATCTACTTAAGGCTAGAAAGAACACAGGCAGCTAAAATAAGCTCATTTGGTTTCCTTTAACACACCTTGAGACTCAGCACCTTGATTCTCCGTCCCCTCCTTGCCCGTCTGCCCAACCTGGTAGTAAGCACTGTCTGCTCCACGTAAGGTCTCTCTTTTCTGGGAAGAGAGATCAGGGCTTTTCCCTGCTGTTCCTCGGAAGAAGGACAGCATTCCAGAAGTCTTTTTGGCTAAAAAGAAAAGGTAACATATTCAGTACAGGTCACTACAGGTGAAAAGAGAAAAAAGATTTTCAACTCATTCCTTTCTTAGCAAGAACCCATTACACGAAGGTAATAACATTATTCCATATGTTTTATGGGTTTGGGGGGGGAGGTGGTTAGTCAAGCACTTTTATTATCAGAAACGTAAAAGAAGAGCTATGTTCAGGTAGCTATATATCAAAATGAGAAATTCTACAGAAAAACAGAATTCAGAGTTAAAGGTAATATCTCTGTACCATTTGTGTTCCTATATTTTAACACAGCAAAATGTAAGATTTTTTCAGCATTTTTCAGAAATTAGTATAAGATGGCCAAAGCTTACATACCTTTTTTTAATGTATTTACTTGGGGTGGGGGGAGAGGAAGAGACAGAGAGGGAGAAATAGAGAATCCCACGCAGGCTCTGCACTGTCAGTACAGATCCCGGAGGCGAGGTGGGGGGGGAGGGGGGGAGGGAGGTCAGGGGCTCAATCCCACCAACCATGAGATCATGATCTGAGCCAAAATCAAGAGTTGGACGTTCAACCGACTGAGCCACCCAGGCGCCCTAGCTCACTCTGTAATTTTATTCCTAGTTTTGAATTTGGTATATACATATATATCATCTATGTATCATCTCTGAGCTTAGCATATATGATTCTAATCTTGCTCAATTTACCATCTATAAAATCCACATAAAATGTCATTCATAAAGTGCTTATTAGTTTAGGGTGGCAGACCCCATTATGGCCTCCTTAATATCCAAGCCCACCTTGTTCCTTGCTGAAAGAACTGCAATTCTGGTTGGGGTGGCAATGTGGAGAACCCCAGAAAACGAATCACGATTTGTATAAGCAATCAGGACAGCGCTGTTGTCCCTTCCAGGAAGGGGTGGTCACGAGATTCCTCACTAGCCAATGAGACCGCAGGGGAAGCCTCTGCATTCCTCATCACAGGAAACAGCTGCAGCTTATACCTACTTCCCTTCTCTCTGCCTCAAATGGAGACATGAACTGGAACATTCTGATCATGAGGAAAATTTAAGAGAATCATAAAGAAACTACCCCCTCTACTGTCATGACAATGCTGACTAACTGAACCAATGCCAGCAACTGCCTGTCTCCGGATGTTGCTTTTTCAGAAAAATAAACTGTTATTTGGTTAAGCCCCAGTAGTCACTTGAGTCTTCTGCTATTTGTAGTGAATAGATTCCTGACAAAGCCAAAGAGATCCATGTTCAAATCCCACCTTCCAGCTACTTCTGTAATCTTGAGCAAGGTACTTAAGTTTAACTTTCTAAAAACTGAGGATATATACAATAATTCTTAGTAGTTATTATGGGGGTTAAAGGACATGACACATGAAAAGTTCTTTTCACAATGCTAACAATACTGTAAAAACTTTTTTAAGTTTCAAAACACAAAAGTTTAAGTTTTTTAAAGCCACTCTTAGCTTGTATACTTCAAACTGAAAACTCTAAGGCAGATTCTGCTTCTTTTTGCAGGACCTATGAGTTTCTAGAAGTTTCAAATCCAATAATCAGGTAAAGATCAAACGAAATCAAAGTATGTATAAAAGAGGGCATACAAAAATTTATTAACACGTATAATACTGTAAAGACCAGAAGTAATAAATTCTTGCCAGATGCTATTTCTTATTTAATGTTTTCTTCTTCAAACCATAATTATAAATAAAACTAATAATAACTACTCTCTATGTATAATCTTACTTGGCTGTGGTTCTGCTTCTGCTGTACGGTTTGTCTGTCCTCCGCTGACCTCAGGTAATCTAATAGGGCTGCTGCTCTTTGGTCGGCTGTCCAAAGTACTGAAAAAAAAAAAAAAAAAAAAAAAAAAAGGAAAAGTTAGATTCATACTACTCACACAGAAAATAGTTCCTACATTAATTGACTCCCCACCTAACCCCACCCACAGTATCCAAAATTCAATTCATAACTCATACAAACACAGGTTATAACACAGAAGATCTTCGTCTGAAGCAAAATGTTGTAACTATGAAAGTATACGGAAAATATATGACAGCAGAGCCTTTTATAATACTTTCCCCAAGTCCATTAGAGCTATATTAGCACCTGTAAGTCAAACAATTACAGAAAATACCAATTTCGTATTTCTCAGTCTAGTTACCACATTAATAAATCAGATCAAATTGTGTCACATTAGTGAAAGTCAAAAACCTATTTCAATAAGAAAATAATGAGCCTACGACAATTTCTGTCTACATGTGTAAAATACTGAACATACTAAAAGAACCAGTTTGGGGGGGGGGTTGTTTTTAAACTATTAGAACGTTTAGTTATTATTGAAAATTCACAAGTAGTTTAAATTACAAAGTAAAGCAGTGGGTTACTAATTTCACAAGTTACTATTATTTAAATAAAAACAATAAGGAGAATTTAAAATGCTGAAAGTTTAAATCTGCAATATACACTGAACATCTATGGCCATGATCAGAAAACTACTATCCAAAAGCACCGCTGAAGGCCTTTTGCTATCCTTGAATTTTGTTCTGTTAATTGTTGGCTAAAGTTTGAATGCCACTGTCGGTATCCTAGAAACTTTCATGCTGATAATAATATATTACAATAAAATCGAAGTATGAGCATTTAAAAAATGATGACATAGGGGCGCCTGAGCGCTTTGGTCGGTTAAGCCTCTGATTTCAGCTCAGGTCACGATCTCACACTTCGTGAGTTGAAGCCCCATGTCGGGCTCCGTGCTGACACCTCAGAGCCTGCAGCCTGCCTCTGATTCTGTGTCTTCCTCTCTCTCTGCCCCTTCCCCACTCGCATTCTATCTCTCAAAATAAACTTAATAAAAATAAAGAACTAAAAAAATGATGACATATAGCCAAATTAAATAAATTCTACTCAATCACAGATTACCTATTTGTTGGAAGCCCTTCTTCAGCACTGTTCCGCTGAGTCGCTTTGGATAATTCCTCTAAGGCATTTCGGTATTCTTTACAACTTAGGGTAGAAATAGGTTGCAACATGTTAAACATTAAACTTCTCTTCAAAATAAATCATATACTTTAGAATAAGCTCTGCATTACAGAAATACAATCGTTTTGTGTACCCGTAACTAAACACGTTTGAGTCAACTAACAAAAGTTATCAAGTAGAAGCTTCATGAAGAAGGTCATCTTCACAGATAATACTGCAAAATACAAACCAACACACTAACCAGTATCAATATCCTAAACGGTGATTGCGAAAGCCTTCGTATTAATATTTAGACCAAATATCTTCAGGAATACAACAGGTAATTTAAAGTATAAAACTTCAGACTTTAGTGTAACTGTGAAAAGGGACGTGAGAATGGTTTTCTACTTAGAGGTACTAAACTTTAAGAAAAAAAATTCAACTCTTAGACTAGCAGTCTGGGAGCCCTGATTTAGACAGATGTCAGGGAACAAGATAAGCATGTATTATTTTTCCAACACATTAGAAGAAAGTGACTTCTACTAGTATACTCCATTCCTAACAGTACAATAGGAATTTTTTATTTAGTTGGCTTTCTTACCTTTCTATTAATGTAGCAAGACTAAGCAATAAAGTAAGAAGCAAATACTAACTTCATAAAGGCCAAAAGGCAAAAACAAACAAAAAAAAATTGTCATATGGAATCTCCTAAAGGAAAGAAATTGCTCATTACCCAAACGTGTGAACTCTAATAAATGCTAAGGCATATAAATCTACCTTGTTTACTTTTACATATCCAATACCTAGTATACCACATCTTATAGACATTTAAGTATTTGTTGAATAAGCAGCCTTCTTGTAAATAATATATAAAAAGAAAATTTTAAATTTCAATGTCTTCCAACAGAAAAAAAAATTTTAATTAAACATCTTAGATTATACTTAAACTAAGTTCTGTCACTACCAAGATATTGTCTGTGCTGTCTTTTTAGGGGTGCCTGGGTGGCTCAGCGGGTTAAGTGTCTGACTTCGGCTCAGGTCATGATCTCCCAGCTCTGTGCTGACAGCCCAGAGCCTGGAGCCTGTTTTGGATTCTCTCTCTCTCTCTCTCTCTCTCTCTCTCTCTCTCTCTGCCCTTCCCCACCTTGTGCCTTGTGCTCCATCTCTCCCTCTCTCTCTCTCTCAGAGATAAGTAAACATTAAAAACATTATAAATAAATAAATTAAATTAAAAGTGCTGTCTTTTTAGACAGAAGATATAAATACTTTTATAGAGGAATGCTTGTTTAAAACACATGATAAGTGTGGGCATGTAAGTGGGTTAAGGCATAGGAACGGCATTACTCTAGTAAGGAAACTACCTGCTACGTGTGGGAAGCAGGAAGGAAAGGAAGAGCACAAAAAGGAACTCAGACGACATAAGACGTTCTAGTATATCAGTAAGTAAACGTAAGGAAGGGATACACAGTAGAACAGAGAATGTTTAGAGGATATAAAGGTGAGTAAATAACTTGCCTAGTCAATTTACTAAGTAGAAGCTTGCTTAAGAATCATCCTGTTATTATCTGGGTACAGAATACACTTTCATACACAAAGAAAACAAGCTATTGTGCCCTAAGAATATGTATTTTTGTTTATATTTAACCATTCTTCCCTACTCTCTATAAAAGATCTCAACAATAAGATGGTTAGTAAATATACATAAAATATAAAGATCTAATCACAGGTGAAAAGTCCCATGAATAATACCTGAGAGCAAAAGCAATGATGGAGCTGGGCTCCTTCTCACAAACAGCAATGGGTACCCGTTCGTGTTCATACATTAAGTAGTGTTTATCTGGATCACTGTTCAAAATTTTCAAATAAATAAAGAAGAACAAAATTAGCAGAAAATCATATACACAAACCACTAACACATTATAAGTAAATCTCATGACAATTTTAAGTTAGGTAAATACTGCATAATTACAAGAATATAACTAAGTAAGCCAAAATGTATGTAGAATTTAACCAAACAGCCAAGGAAAATGTTATCAACAGAAAGTTTTTAAAGGTAATTGGAAATGTCAGCTCAGTTTTCAAATCGGAGGGTTCCGGAATAGTTACTCTATACAACACTTTGCACGTTTCCAAGAGGAAATAATATAACACAGTTTCTACAAGACTTTTTGTTCAGGCTTATAGTAGAACAAAATCTTTCACACTTCTGCTATCCATTATAAATACTTTTTGAGATGAACACAGCTCCAAGTCTAGTATTAGTCCAACAAGAAATAATATAACACAGCCATTCTCCTATTTATCATATGGAAACTCAATGGTGTGACTCCATTTTAACCCAAATCTTGATCCCCTGACCTCCACCCTAAAGCTCCTAGGGAGGCATTCATTCATTCGTGTTAACAGCTATTTGCTGTGCCAGAAACACAATATTAAGAAAAACTATTACTGGGGCGCCTGGGTGGCTCAGTCGGTTAAGCCTCTGACTTCAGCTCAGGTCATGATCTCGCAGTTCGTGAGTTCAAGCCCCGTGTCAGACTCTGTGCTGACAGCTCGGAGCCTGGAGCCTGTTTCAGATTCTGTGTCTCCCTCTCTCTCTCTGCCTCTCTCCCACTCACGTTCTGTCTCTGTCTCTCAAAAAGATAAATAAATGTTAAAAAAAAAATTTTTTTTAAAAAGAAAAGAAAAACCATTACTAAGCACCTAACATGAACAAGATGTGAAAGCATCAAATAATCCTGCAAATAAATACAATCACTATCTGTGGTAAGCACCACGAGGGAATCATGAGAGCATGTAACAAGGAGACCTAATCTGGCTGAGGCAGGGAGCTAGTGGGGACAGTCTAAAGTTTCCCTGAAAAAGAATTCAGAGTAATGACAAAAGAAGAAAGTGAGGGCATGGGCAAAGGTCATACAATAGGAGGAACAACAACCTAGTCAAGAAACTAAGTCAAGTCTGAAGCAGAGAAAACAGGGACTTTCACAGACTGTAGTGTAAATCTCTACTTGTCTCCTCCCTGAGATGGTGAGCTCCCAAGAGCAGTGATTTTCCTTATTAATCTTGTTCTACATCCTGGAGCACTAGAACTGGCACTCAGTACACTTAAATATTGACTAATAAATTAATACAAAGTTAAGAACAAAGGTCTTATGAACAAATGTCCACCTTTTGGATGCACTTGTAGCAGCATACAGGAGCAGCATCCGATGGCTACACAGATCAACCAGTGGGGAAAAAACTCACAGCCAACCTGTTTTCTTTCCTACTCAGTGAGCCCAGTACAAACAAGATCACATGAAAATTTGTACAGGTCATTGTAATTCATTGACCGAAAAGTACCATGTCCCAGAAAGTTATAAGTCAGTACTGTCATCTTCATACACAACCAGCAGTATGTTTTTATGACCATGGGATCAATAGATGTAGCAGTATGTCTTTAATATAGATAGATAGATAGATAGATAGATAGATTAGATAGATAGATATAATATTTATATATAGGTATAAACAATTATTTTCAGAACTAGTAATCTTAAGCATTAAGCAACATTAATGTTTTTCTCACCCATTCATCTACTATATGATGATGGTTGCTATATAATAATTCTATAAATTACATTATACCAAAAGACACTTCTTTTACTATGATGGAAATATAATTTGAGAAGTATGCATAATGTTAAATAAATATATTTAAATACATAAAGGATAAATATTTGGAACGAGGTGTTCAAAAGTAAGTGAAAACAAAACAACCCAACAACAGCCACTGACTTTTACAGTACTTACAATGGAAATGGAATAGGGTTGTAGCTATTTCCTGGAAGCAAATTTGCAAAGATGGCTTTCATGGTTGATTTTTCCTTCACCTGGCTGTCTGTGGATCCCAGCAAATGTCCATCAAACACATCTAGGATAAAAAATATTCTACTTATAAGTTAATATTCAGAACAAGTAAAAAACAGTATAAAGTATCAACATTATTTCTTGCCAGTTTTGGAATACAGACATGTATTCACACCATAATTACCAATTATGGTACAAAATTTCTGATCTAGGAATAAGGACTCTTTGGGGATGAAAGAGAAAACAATAGTGAAGCATACATAGCACTGACTCCAAAGATCACACTGTTTTACATTTCACCCTCTCTGAAATTGGAACCATCCCATAATCGATGCTTTATCATTGCAGGGGCCGGGCAGCAGCCATGATGAAATTACTGCCTGAGCATTCGTGAACGTAGCCACAGCTCTTCTTATTATCACTTCAACTCAGTTATATGCACTGTGGCTGTGACATCGGAGTTTAACTGCAGTTTAAAAGTTATTTTGGGGGCACCTGGGTGGTTCGGTCAGTTAAGCGTCCTACTCTTGATTTCAGCTCAAGTCATGATCTCAAGTTCACAGGCCACAAGGCCTGAATTGGGCTCTGTGCTCACAGCATGGAGCCTGCTTGGGCTTCTCTTCTCTTCTCTCTCTCTCTCTCTGCTCCTCCCCCAGTCGCACACTCGTTCTCTCTCTCTCTGAAAATAAGTGAACTTTTAAAAAAATTAAAAACTAAAAGTTATTTTTAGAGTTTACACTACTTAAGTAGTTACTGCTTTGAACAGAAAGCAAGGAAAGAGAGAAACGAGGCATAAATTTGCCATTAGTGAAATAAACAGTTGTTGTGGGAGAAATGGCTGCAATTTCTCTTATTTTCTTACAAGGCCAAAACCATGTGCTTTGTGGGACTCAAGAAAGTAATATTCCAGAAAACAGATGAAGCAGAATAACATTCTACTCCTTAGATATTCCTATGTCAAGGAGCGCCAACTGAAGAAGTGATACGGTAAAAAGCTGGAACTAAAATAGCACTTCCAGGAAAGATAAAACGTACAAACTCTAAGAGATAAGAAAGCGTCGTATCAAAGCATTCACAGTGTTCTCTTTCGGATGAAGTACAGTAAAAATGACTTCAACTGTACCTTCGGAACTGCTGGCTGTATCGAGCTCAGGGGGCGCTCCCGCCAGCTGCTCGGGCAGGGCTTCCGGGGGGGTAGGCAGCTGCAGATGCGCCGAGCTGGCGGGGCTCTGGCTGGACAGGGTGGTCAGGAAGCGGTCCTCTAAAGAAAAACAGACTTCAGTGAGTCATTCAAAAACGCTGAGCCCATGTCTACCTAATAGGAATGTTTTTTAAATGCCAGCTCATATTTCTGCCTCCTAAACCAAAGAATTTTAGCTTCCTAAAAATTACTTAGGCCATTTTAGCACACATTTTAGAAATAGATACAGGGGCGCCTGGGTGGCTCAGTCGGTTAAGCCTCCAAACTCTTGGTTTTGGCTCAGGTCATGATCCCGTAGGTCTGTGGGTTCAAGCCCTGCATCAGGCTCTGCGCTGACAGTGCGGAACCTGCTTGGAATTCTCTCTCCCTTTCTCTGCCCCTCCCCTGCTCATGCTCTCTCTCTCTCTCTCAAAATAAATAAATAAACTTAAAAAAAAATGTTTTTAATAGACATAGATACAAATATCCAAACAGGTTACATGACTTGACCTCAGTCAGTTCTTAGTGACAGCACTGTGGCTGGCCACCCAAGTCTGATTCCTATCTAATATTCTTTACGACTAGACCATAACTGGTTACCTAAATCCCAGTTCATTCAATTTAATAGGAAATAAAATCAAGACACCATTGGAAGAAAAAAATCACGTGCTCATTCTCAGGGGGAAAGTTTACTGAATCATAATAGACAAATATCAAGAATTATGAGTTGAGCTCACATTCCACAAAGACGATCCAAGAAAATGTCCCTACAAATTTTCTAGGATGGCACCAAGTTATTCAATGAAATACTGTGAAAGACAGCTTAGGTCTAGAAAAAGATTTTAGTGACATGAAAACAGAAATTAAACTTTCTAATATTTTTGCAGTGAAACCTGCTGACTTGGGAACAAGCAAAACAAAAATTCAATTTCCTTCTTTTCTTTGCTCTTCCCCCAACAGATCGTGTTATTTCTACCTCCTCATTGATCTTCTTGCAATATACTCTAAGATACACTGACAGTGCTATAATACAGGAAGGGAGAAAAAAGTCTGTAACAACTGCATCAGAAAATCTTCTCAAAATTAGCCATGGAAACAACTTCTAGACTAAGGAATCTCTTTAAATCCAGTGGCAAGTGATTACAGACTCCAGGACCCACCTTTTTCTCCGTTTTGAAGTCCTGGAGAAATATTTCGTGGAGCCGCATCCATTGAGCTTATCTGCAGAGAAGTAAATACCTTACTCTTCAGGAAACATTAAAATCACATTTTTAAAATTTTCTAACCTTAAGCCTCTTTTTTGTCTAATTTCTTTTTTTTTTTAATTAATTAATTAATTTTGAGAGAGAAAGAGAAAGAGCACAAGGGGAGGGGGCAGAGAAAGAGGCAGAGAATCCCAACCATGCTCCATACCACCAGCACAGAGCCTGATGCAGGGCTCAAACCCACGAACCATGAGATTGTGACCTGAGTCAAAACCAAGAATCAGATACTTACTTACAAGGGTCAGATGCTTAACCAACTGAGCCACCAAGCGCCCCTTATCTTAAACCTCTTAAGAAGTAAGATACTCAGCTTTTGTTTATGTGAGTTATAGCTTTTGATTTTTACCTTATTAGAAATGAAAACTGGGACACCTGGGTGGCTCATTCGATTAAGGATCTGACTCCTGCTTTCAGCTCAGGTCATGATCTCACGGTTTGTGAGTTTGAGCCCTGAATCGGGCTCTTTGCTGACAGTGTGGAATCTACTTGGAATTCTCTCTCTCCCTCTCTCTCTCTCTCTGACCCTCCCTTGCTCCCTCTCCCTCTCTCTCGAAATAAGTAAATAAAACTTTTTTTAAAAAATTAAAACGGAGAAAGTTTTAGAATATACATTTATTAGTTCATTTTAAAAATAATAAACCCTTACATGTTAATGTAAACATTTAATTAAAAAATACCTATCAAAAAATTGGTAAAAGTGGCATTGTTTGACACTTTTACAAATACTTTAATGTCTAGCAGACAGCTAAATATTATCTCTGGCTTCTGCACTTCATCTATTGAGCTATATTATCATGACTGAACAATATAAAGAAAATCTAGCCTCACACAGATATGTAATTGAAAAAGGGAAATCTTGCAGAGACCTTGGAAGGAACTTAAACCCTCAGGAGTCCTTTAACTACACTCTGTGAACAGTGCTCTAAACAGTGGCTCACTTCCTAGCATTAAAGCATCTAAGAACTACTTAGGATTACCCATTAAACTTAGTAATCTTTTATTTTCCACTGGACTTACTCAAGTCCCATTACACATAGGTGAAATATATTTAGAATCACTATAAATCCTGTGAACAATTTGTTTACAAAGTCATTTCTTAGATGGCTATTTAGAACATTCTTAGATTTGCTCACCATTCCAGAGAGACCCCCGGCCACCCTATATAAAATAACCCACCACCACCCACTCCCTTAGCAATACTCTCCATCTCCCTTATTTTTTTCTTCATAGCCTTTTTTCCATTTTTTAAAAAAGCTTATTGTCCACTGGTTTATCATCAGTCTCCTCCTAATCAGACAAATGTTCCACAAGGATAGTAACTACGGCCTTTGTTCATAGCTATACGTCTTGAACCTAGAATAGTGCCTAAAGTATTCATCTCCCTTATTTTTTTCTTCATAGCCTTTTTTCCATTTTTTAAAAAAGCTTATTGTCCACTGGTTTATCATCAGTCTCCTCCTAATCAGACAAATGTTCCACAAGGATAGTAACTACGGCCTTTGTTCATAGCTATACATCTTGAACCTAGAATAGTGCCTAAAGTATTCAAAAACTAGTTATCAAGTGAAAATACAGGCAGTGCTACAGACTTTCAAATCAACTTTCAAGTCTTCAAAAAGATGATCATCTACTAAATGATTTTGTATTTTTAATTCTGCATGTACGTATTATAATCAAAGGTCTTACACAACTAGCTTTGCAGTTTCTTCTGTGGGCAAATGGGAAGGCCATTAACAGTCTGTGTTAGCCATTAATAGCCCCAGATTACTTCGCAAATACTAATACACAAACCATCTTCAGTAACCCTCACTCTTACTCTCACCTAACTTTAAAGGAAAGTAATTCCTACACAGCTATGAGACAAAAAGGAAGAATTCATCTATGTATTTCTAAACAACACAAAGATCTAAGGCACTTGAATTTATCATTCCATGAAAATACTTCTCTACAGATATTATTACACACTTGTACAAAAAAAAAAAAATTCTTTCAAAGTCCCTCATCGTATTATTAAGTCCTTATACTATACTAACATTAGTAACTTCTCTGAAAATATGGTTACTTAGTATGATAGGCAGAATGCTAAGATGGCCCCGGAGAATCCTGCCCCCCCCCCATACACATCCCCCATCCACTGTTATTCACACACTAATCTAAATACTGCTGTGAAGGGATTTTGCAGATGTATTCAAGGTCCCAAATCGGTTAAATTCAAATGGGGAGAGATTATCCAGGCAGTGATCTGATCACACAAGTCCTTTCAAATCTGTGTCTAAAGGTCAGAGAAGAGGAACTAAGGAATCTGAAGCATGAGGATTCCATGCATTGTTGAAGGTGTGAATATGAAAGGGGGCTCGCGGCAAGGAAAGCAAGCAGCCTCTAGGAGTTGAGAATGGGCTCTGGTCAACTGCCAGCAGCAAAAGTGAGACCTCAGTCCTAAAACAACTAGGAACTAAATTTTACCAACAGCCTGGATGACCCTGAAAGATGACCCTGAGCCTCAGGTAACGGCCCTGAACCAAATCTTGTCTGGAGCATAGCTCACATAGTGAGACTGAGCAGAGATGCCAGCCACACCGTGCCAGACTCCAGACCTCCATAAAGATAAATTTGTGTTTTAGGCCACAAAGTTTGTGGTCATTTGTTATGTAACAAGAGAAAACTAATACAGTTAGGAAAAGCCAATGAAATCAATGTGCAAAACTAACCCTCAAGAAAAACTTCCCACTTAAGCACAGAAATAAAGAACACACAAAACTACATATTAAAATAAATTAGGACTCTATTATACACTCAGGACGTCCAAAATCTCTCCTTTAGAGACCTACTGCAACCATGATGCTCTCTCCAGTGAAGCCCATAGACAGTAGCTTTTGACAAATGTTTGAAATGAACAAATTATAACAATTTTATTTCAAGCAAGATAAAAAATTCATCCAGGTCATGTCTCTTGGAAACCTCACAACTGCAAAATGAAAAACTATTTAGTATTATTAAATCTACGTATTAAATTACTACTTGTGAGCGTCTTAAATGAAATTAACTATAATATTTATATCAATGGAAGACTAAAGACTACATTTCATTACCTTGCTTTCTTCCCCCTGTCTCAGTCTTCCAGGACTTGGAGGAACTGAAGGTCGCTTTCTACCCTTTTCCTGCTGGAAAAGGTCCTGCAATCTATAATTAAAGGGGTCGGGGGGAAGAGAATAGTTTGTTTCTAATATCCTGAATAACATTTACAAATTTTGTGAAACCAAAACAATTAGATTTCCTACTTTGACTGCAATAGATATGAAAATTATGTATAAGTTTGTTTTTTTTCTAATCAACTAATCAAGAGCTGTTAGCCATAGGACTATAGTTATAAAAGAACAGCAAGTTATTATAAGAAACAACATAATGTAACCAAAACACACTAGCTTGAGTGACCAACAGACCTGAGCTCCAAACCAGCTCTGATAATTAGTAACTACACAACCTGGGTAAATGCCTTGGTCTCTTAAAGATACTGTTTCCCCCTCTGTAAAATGGAAACAGTATATACACACTGTAGGATTCATAAGACCAAAAAAAGATTAAACATCCACCTAGTGCCTTACTTATTGCTTAGCATAATGCAAGTGCTCAATAAATAAATGCTATTATAATCCAACTCGACTTTTAAATAAGCATTAAAGGGAAATATCTCCCCAAATAAACATTTAAATAAAGGTATAAATAATAACATACTTGAGGGGCACCTGGGTGGCTCAGTCGGTTAAGCGTCCGACCGCCTCAGGTCATGATCTCACAGTCCATGGGTTTGAGACCCACGTCGGGCTCTGTACTGACAGCCTAGAGCCTGGAGCCTGCTTCGGATTCTCTCTCCCTCTCTCTCTGCCCCTCCCCTCTTTGTGCTCTCTCTCTCTCTCTCTCTCTCAAAAATAAATAAATAAACATTAAAAAAAATAACAACAACATACTTGAAAGTCCTGGCCTAAAAACCAATAATCACTCCATGGAATACTAATTCAGTGACATCACATGCAATAAGCACACACACTCCTCAGTATCTGAAACAGCACTGAAAGCTGCTCTCATCTTTGTTTCTTTATCTTTACAAACTACCTAAAGATAAGCATATATACTTCTTAAATTTTTTTTAACATTTATTCATATTTGAGAGATGGAGAGCGTGAGGTGGGGGAAGGGCAGAGAGAGAGGCACAGAATCTGAAGCAGGCTCCAGGCTCTGGGTTGTCAGCACAGAGCCTGACCTGATGCGGGGCCTGAGCTCATGAACCGCGAGGTCATGACCTAAGCCAAAGTCGGACACTTAACCAACTGAGCCACCCAGGCGCCCCATGACTAGCATATATATTTTAAATTGTGAAGGGGGGGTGGTGACAGAAAAACAAAAACTTCCACAACTTGAGAGCAAAATGTAACATCCATTATCCAAAAGGCCTTTACATTAAAAGCATCACGGCAGAGCAAATTTTGCACAAACATTAAACAAGCCCCAGGCGCGCAAAGCATACCTGTTGTTCCAAGCCTGAAGCACTTCACACAGACTCTGCTTCTTGGCAATGAGGGACTCGAAGATAGACTGCAGCTGCTGTGGGGCGTCCGCGGAGGAGGACATGAGCCTGGCTTGCATCTTCTCCACCCAGTTCTTGAACTCGCCTTCCTCCATCTACACAGAACAGAAACAATTCGGGCAGGTGAGGACACACACCCCCAAAGGAAACTTCTGAGTAACAGTTAACAGTTAACCTTTGAGTTTCTGTCAGAGAAACGAATTACCTCTTTTTGTGCAAAGATATCTTCCATTTTTTCCTCTCTTGTTTTGCTAAACGTATCGGTTTTCAAAGATGCAAGTCTTTCATCAACAGCAAGATATACCTGTGAAACTCTGATAAAAACACGGATGTTAAACACTTCAGAAAAGTTGGAATTAAATCTTCTAATCTCTTATCAAAAAAAAAATCACACACACAAAACTTTAACTGTATTTAACTTAATTAAGAATCATACACAATTCTGCAAAACAAAAAAGACCTAAAGGGATGTACATCAAAATCTTAACAGTTTTTATGTCTAAGATGGTTTGATTTTTTTCATACTTTTATGCAGTCTTACTTCTTTTTTGTAACAGGCATATATGCAACATATATTTAGAAAAATATTTATGTTGGTATTATGCTAAGTGAAGTAAGTCAGAGAAAGACAGATACCATATGTTTTCACTCATAGGTAGATCTTGAGAAACTTAACAGAAGACCATGGGGGAGGGGAAGGGGGGAAAACAAAGTTACAGTGAGGGAGGCCGATCATAAGAGACTCTTGGATACTGAGAACAAACTGAGGGTGGATGGGGGGGTGGGGGAGAGGGGAGAGTGGGTGATGGGCACTGAGGAGGGCACTTGTTGGGATGAGCACTGGGTGTTGCATAGAAACCAATTTGTCAATAAATTATATTAAAAAGTAATAAATAAATAAAAACTTTAAAAATATTTATGATTTCAAAAAAAGCTACACGAATAAACCTGACATTTTAAAATATTTACAATTTTTTTTAAATCTGTAAAAAAAGATGATCGAAGAAACTAAAACTTACTTTTGAAAGAAGTCCTTTAGATCCTGAAGAAGGGACACTTTTAATGGGGCCTGACGTTTAATGAATATCTTAGGGAGAGGAACACATACTTCAAGAAGCCGAATGGGAGAATAACTGAGAGAAAAAAATACAAGTAATAGTAGAAAAGTAAAAAATACTTTAATATCTTGAGTAGAGGTAATCATAAATCCTATGAGGCATAAGAAAAAGTTTCTGTAAAATAGCATTTTACAACAATTATAAAAATATTGAAGACAACTTCATCCATTATAATACCCTCCCCAATTCTAGAAGGGTTTTTGTCTTGTTTATTTCTTCATTGTACTGTGATGTCATCATTTATCCCCTGAGGCTAATAAAAAACAATGGCTGGGAAATAAACTTTATGAATGAGAGGAATCCCTTTCTACAATTAGCTCATGAGCACATCACTTTCCCAGCTCCTGAGGATTCCTCAGCAGTCTTTATTCTCATGAGTCCCTTAAGAGTCTTTCCACCCACGAGTTTATGTTGTCTAATAAATGCTATAACCTGTCCACACAGTAGGTTCACGGTTAAAGCTCTTGCTCCCAAAGGAAATAAGCTCTAATTCTAAGTATTTCCTGAAGGCCTATTTTGTGTCAGATGTTATTTTAGATGCTGAGGATACAGCATTCAACAAGGGCCAGAATTCCTGCCCTCATGATTCAGAAATAAGGAGATTCAGGAATAAACAAATACTTAAAATATACATTATTGCAGATGGTAAGTGCTACAGAGAAAAATAAAGCAGGAAAGGGAGACAGGGAGTGCTAGGGGTGAGGAGTCAGCTCAGGTAAAATATGAGCAAAGACCCAGGAAGTAAGGAAAAGCAGGCAGATATCTGGGGAGTAGGCGGTTCAGAGAAGGAAGGGCAAGCACCAGGCTCCCAAGCAGGATCCTCCCTGGCACGAATGAGGCTGCAGTGAGGGGACAGGAGGAGGAGGTGAGAACCCAGAGGAGGTACTGAGCAGTCAGAGCTTGCGGGAGCTCACAGGCCCATAAATAGGCTCTGGCTTCCACCCTCACTGAAACAGACACCCAGAAGAAGGCTCTACAGCAGAGGAGTGGCCTGAGCGGATTTTCACTGAGGGAAATCACTTGACTGCTGCTGAAATCAGACTGCAGGGGGCAAGGCCAGAGGGAAACTGGTTGAGGCCACTGCAATCATCTATCAAAAGGCAACAGAGGCTCAGTCCAGAGTGGGAGTGGCAGAGATGGTAACAAGCGTTCAGATTCTGGATATATTTTGAAGGCAGAACCCGAAGGCTTTCTCAGATCATTTAGCACCACAGTGGACCCATTCTTTGAACTGGTGATTTTAGCTCTATCTGGAATATCCAATTAACCTTATGCTAGTTAATGTCTCAACAAAAATTCTGACAATGCTTCCATGTAAAACAGTGTTAAGATTAACATGTACAGCAGATCTACTAGTTCACATCATGACTTCATCCCTTGCTAGCTCTCTAGGTGACCTGTAAGCTCAAAAGTGAGGTTAATAATAATACCTATTTCTTAAAATAAGGATTAAATAAAATGACAACACTGAAAGCTCTTAGCACAGAGTATGACCCTTTGCATTTGCAAGGGTGGGAGTGGGGAACAACACACACCACAAATTAATTCAATCTAGTTAGAGAAGAAATGTTACAAAGCCTTTAGGGACTAGGTGACTATGTATAAGGTCACTTTCCTACCTGAAGGATGCCACCATCTGATTATAGGAGAAATACTGGTGATAATCATGGTGGATGGAGTGACCACACGGCTCAGCATTGGCTCTGCGAGTGTACTGGTGCCCATAAAACCTAAGTTCAAGGTATTTTGCAAATGACATGGACCAGGACTCGTTGGAAAGAGCAACAACTGGTGTTACCTGAAATTCATATAAATCACTTGTTACGCAACCACATACTGAGAATCTCTTTTTTAAAAAATAATGTTTCTTTTCTAGTACAAATCTAATATATTTTGACTGCAGAAAACTGGAAAAAGAAAGAAAGGTTTAAAGTGGGTAGAGTTAGGGATAGCTGGACATGCAGTATCATTGGTGATCCCACCACCATCAATATGCTAGTATTTTTACTTTCATGACGTACACACATACGAATACACATAAATGAATTCATAGAAGGTACCCAGCCAGCATATTTGTAAATAAAAAGTCTTTCCTATAATTAGTTTCATAACCCTGTGTTATTTTTACTTAACAATGTATCATACATATTTTCCCACATAAAATACTCTTATACAACTTGATTTCAATGGCCACTGAATATCCCATTATATGGACACATTAAACCAATCCCTATTGATATACATTTAAGACGTTACAAGATTTTCTTTATTCTGATGATGCTCCGATGAATGAATATATGTGTGTGTGTGTGTATATATATATATATATATATATACACACACATATATATACACACACATATATATACATATACATATATACATATACATATACATACATATATACACATGCATATACATATACATACATATACATATATATATACATATACATATATATATACACACACACATATATATATATATATATATACACACACACACACACACACTTACAAATATCCATAATTATTGCCTTGGAATAAATTAAGAAAAGTGGGGATTGGTAGGTCAAATGGCATGAATATTTATGAGGTCTTGGAGACTTTTTGCCACACTGTCTTCCAAAATTGGTGCACTGGTTTACACAATCTCCAACAGTATCTGAGAATACCAATTTCCCCACTTGCTTACCAACCTCAGGAATTATAAATCTTTGAAATGTGGTTTCTTAAAAACAAAACAAAATAAAACCGCACTTCACTGGTTTTATTTATATTTCTCTACTAACAACTCATTTATTTGCATACGTCTACTGGCCATTTGTGTGAAACTGCTTTGTGCCCTTTTTTTATCATGTCTTACAGGAGTTTAGTATTAAGTATATTACTGTTTGGTCGTATTATAACTTTTTTACACATGGAAATCTTTCATCTTTGTGTAACAAAAACTGTTTACCTCTTCCTTTCTAACATAGCCCCAAAGGCAGAAGTTTTTGTTTTAAAATGAAGTATATACACCAAAGCATGTAAGATACAAAAATAAAATTTAAGTTATTCATTTAATTCACTGCTCAATCTATAGAAGTTCACATATTCCGCAACAAAATATTACCAGCTGTCTAACAGGAACCATACTTGTTCCTGTAAGAACAAGTATAAAAAGTAAGATCATTGCAAGAAATGATTTCACGGCTATATGTGTGCTACTGCAGAAGGAAGACTTTGATTTTGGCTTCCTCAACCACTGATGCTGACATAGGTCACACTATTATTTTATCTGTAATTCTCATATGTGTCTTCTGAAAACACACTCCAAAATAAGCCAATGAGGTTAAAGTTGGCATAAGTTTGCTGCAAATAATTTGGATAAAAAGTAAATACTGAAAGCATAACATTGTCACCAAGTATATCCTCCAGAGTTAAACAAGAAAAGAAGAAATAAAACACATGATCCTTTTTCTCAAAAATGGTCCTTTTCACATGGCACATGAAAACCAGCAGAGATCAATTTAAACATGGTCTCAGCTCTATCTCTTAAGATAGAAATGTTGGTATAGGCTCAAATAGCCACAAACATCCTGGCGTACTGTAATCACTGTGTTACAAGTCTTTCTCCTCCCCAGAGGACAGACGGCATGCCAAGCCCTTACACAGTCCCTGGCACACAGATGGTGCTTAAATAAGTGCTGAATAAATAAGCATAATTGAGAATTGTCAAAATATAACCTCCATAATTTTACCAAACAAGGTATTTATATTTTGTATAATGACTGATAAATTCTAAAATGGAACCTTCAATAAACAAACACTAAATGGAATACACAGCACTGGAAGATAAAATAAATAAGAGCCCAATGACAAATAAATCCAAAATAATACAGACCACCCCCTCCCAAAAGAACTATGCAAATAAAAAAAGAAATAATGTTGTGTGAAATTTACAGTAACAGGGCACGTTTACCTGTTTGCAGATTCTGCACCAGGAATAGGTAAGAATTGTATGTTGATATCCAGGTACTGGAGAATCTAACTCCTTCAGAATTATCTGCACACAGCCTTGGCCATGGACAAAGCGCCGAATATGATGCACCATGGGGGTATCACAGAACATGCTAGGACACTGATAAGAAGGCCTTTGACAAAAACAAAGTCCTCACATTAACCATGAAACTGAGGAGCAATGTAGAATGAATACTGGCTAACTGGACCCCATCTCCAGAAAGAGCAGCATCCTCTCCGGAGTCATGCTGACCGGTGGACGATACGCACGGGGTGCCACCCACACTGCTCAGAGCCTGCAGCCGAGCATCCTGTCTTCAGCTACAGCTCAGTGATAGTTTCCAGTTATTGAGCACCTTCTATTTGCTTAGCATTTTTAAAGTATCAACTCATTTTTTTACCTAGTCAAGTCCATATCACATCTGGAGCTTGTTATTCCCTGTAAAGGGGGCTGGTAAAAATCACTTGCTCTTGATCATGTTAAGTGGCAGGTGACAGCACTAAGACTCAAACCCAGGTCTAGCTGTTCTCATGCTTCTCCTGCCTCTCATTTCAATCACTCTAAAGATAAACATCCTAAAATAAAGTCTTAGGGATGGCAGTGTAATTAGACAAAGACTGAGGAACAAACTGGATAAGATATCCTGGAGTTGAATGTGAAATAAATTCCTTCTCTGTATGGTATACAGAGTGAAGGCCACACAATACTCCAACTAATGTTCACGTTTTAGGATGAAATCCTGGGCATCTGAAAAGCATACATGAAACATAAGGAGAAAATTTGTTCTTACCTGAAACAGTATCTCTCTAAAAATATGCCTAATGTAAGATCATTCTTTCCATAAAATTCCATTGTTACAATCCTAAAAGAAGACAACATTTCTCAGGAACGTATCGTAAGAATTGCCACACAGCAAAGATACTTCATGAGACTACAAACTGATTACTTGTTAGATGTGACTAGAAGGCAGTATTAGAGTAGGTAATATTTTGCTGTTCTTCTAGAACAGGTTTGACCTCAGCTGATAAAACAGGTTTGGACTAGCTCCTTATCCGTTCCCAGTCCATTAGCATCTTATCAAACTACATCAGGATGCATAAACAATAACATTAATGAGTAAAATAGATATGAGCCAGGAAGAGATAAAAGCTTCTTTCACAGAGCCCTTCTGCTCTATCACCATAAAACAGAACT
This sequence comes from Panthera pardus, assembly GCF_024362965.1. Classification (NCBI taxonomy): domain Eukaryota; kingdom Metazoa; phylum Chordata; class Mammalia; order Carnivora; family Felidae; genus Panthera; species Panthera pardus. The sequence continues at coordinate 28,000,203 of NW_026526655.1, forward strand.
CCTGTCTCTTGCTCTCTGGTCCTCATACCTTTACTGAGCAAGAACAGCAGCAGCTCATATTCTTCCGGGAGAGCCAATTCCTGACTTATAAATGCCCACAAATAAGAGAATTTGGTTATAGCCCTGCTGTAGCCTAAACCTTATTCAAGCCTTGACCTAAGGAGTCCGTAAACCCCCAGAGAAAATTCCTGTGGGTTCCCCAGCCCCAAGTCAGTCCGCTAGAGCTATACGGGAACCAGAAGGATCCCTGATCTCACTGGAAGCAATAAGTGTTTCTGGAGACCAAGATTAAATACAGAACACATTTTGTCAAGGAAACGGTGCTCCACAAACAAGCAGCTACATTCCAGAGTACTTTTAAAACTAAAGATAAAACTATGCAATAACTAGCCTTTTTCTATCAATCTACTTAGAATTAAGTTTTAGGACAAAATCCGTTAATAAGGCAAAAGACTGACCACTTCTTTGAAAATGATGCCTTACGGAAAACTTGGCTAAATTGTACATTATCATCAAAATGCTTAAAACTAGCTTTGACAGGCACACCTGGTGGGCTCAGTCGGTAGAGTGTGTGACTCTTGATCTCCAGGGTTGTGAGTTTGAGCCCCATGTTGGGTGTAGAGATCACTTAAAAATAAAAAATCTTAAAAAAAAAAAAATAGCTCTTATGTATCAACTTTCTCACTTTTATAAGTACAAATGTCCTTCCATCCCTCACATCCTTTTCACTCTTACTCAAGGTACCTTTCATTTACTTCTCATGAACCAACACAAATTTCATATTTAATTCACAAGTTTAAAAGTTCTATCAATTCATATACAACGAGCAGCATGCCATGTACCTAAAAACAGATCGTAATGGCTGATTTTTTTTTTTTTTTAAGTTGCTGGAATTCTGTTCTTAAATACAATGCAACAGTGCAAGAGGAAAACCCTACCAAGGGCTGACACAGGCACTGGGGGCGTTGCTGGACTGGGCAGAAGAGCTGCTGAAGAGCACGCACAGTCTCTGGTGGTTAACAGGGTTCAGACAGTCCACCTGAAAGGGAAGAAACGGATGAGCACCCCAAGTGGCACCACACTCCAACCCCAACGCAAGCTTCTAATATCCAACACATTCCTCTTGACTTGTGAAGCCTCCAGTCATCACTGTAAGGGTTCCACAGAGGACTGAAAACTACCAGAAACTAAATATAAGGAAGAAGAGCAGCTCATTTTTGAGACAAACCAGTGCAAAAACCTTAAGCTAACTTAAAAATACAAACAGATGTAAAGCTTGTTTTCTTCAATACTCTTTTTTACTTATAAAAGTGCATTAAATTATTTGGGAAGTAAATAGTTGACTAAATAGTCCATATGATACAGTCTGAACTGGGGCACCTGGATGGCTCAGTCGGTTGAGCATCAGGTTCTTGATTTCATCTCAGGTCATGATCCCAGACTCATGAGATTGGGCCCGGGTCAGGCTCTGCACTGAAGCATGGAGCCGCCTGGGATTCTCTCCCCCTCCGCCCCCGCCCCTCCTTTGCTCTCGCTTGTACCCAAGCGCATGCACTCTCTCTCTCAAAATAGACCAACATTTAAAAAAAAAAAGTCTGAACTGATGGCTGGATATAACATCAATCTGAGAAAAACTCTCAAGTATTTATTTACTTATACTTTATACCTGTTCTTGAGCATTACAAAGGCAACAGGTGCTCTCTGTCAAAAATCAAATAGTACAGAGGTAAGTGAAGAAATTCATGAAGTACATAAAGCCTCTCCTCCGTTGAGGCCACCCTACCTCCCAAAGTGATTGCTTTCATTATATGGTTAAAAACATGACCTCTTTTTGCTAGCTCGCACGCATGTACACACAAAAACACCCACATAAGAATACACAGGGGACAGTGTTTTTATAAAAATGAGAGGATTCCGCATATAACACTACTTGCTTTTTAACCCTTGAATATATATCACAGGCTCTACCTGGGTTATTCAATGAGATCCAACTCATCCTTTTTATTGCAAAAAACTAGAAACAAGGCTTCAGCAAACATCCTCGCATATATATTCCTACAAACTGTAAGCATCCTTACATAAGATGCTTACTTATATCTGCAGAATAGGTTATAAAAGATGGGAATCCTGAGAATGGCTACAATTAACAACACAGGAAACAACAGGTGTTGACAAGGATGTGAAAAAGGGGAACCCACTCACACTGTTCGTGGGAATGCAAACTTGGTGCAGTCACTCTGGAGACTAGTATGGAGGTTCCTCAAAAAGTTAAAAATAGAACTACCCTACGACCCAGCAATTACACTCTTACACTGTTTACCCAAAGGATACAAAAATATAAATCTGAAAGGGCACATGCTCCCCAATGTTTATAGCAATGCTATTAACAGCCAAACTATGGAGAGAGCCCAAATGTCCATCGAATGATAAACGGATAAAGAAGATGTGGTATATATACATATATATACACATACATATATTTATATATATGTACATATATATGTGTGTATGTATGTGTATATGTGTGTATACATGTATGTGTGTGTGTGTGTGTGTGTGTGTATATATATAATGAGAATGTTACTCAGCCATCAAAATGAATGAAATCTTGCCATTTGCAACAACATGGAAAAGCTACAGTGAATTATGCTAAGCGAAATAAGTCAGAGAAAGACAAAGACCATATGATTTCACTCATGTGTGGAATTTAAAAAGAAAAACAGATGAAAACATGGGAAGGGGGGCGGGAAGAGTGAGCGAAACAAACCATAAGACACTCTTAACGACAGAGAACAAACTAGGGTTTGATGGAGGGGTGGTGGGTGGGGATGGGTTAGATGGGTGACGGGTATTAAGGAGGGCACCTGTGATGAGCACTGGGTGTTCTATGTAAGTGCTTAATCACTTCTGAAGCCAATATTACACTACATGTTAACCAACTAGAATTTAAATAAAAATTTGATAAATATAAATTAAAATTTTAAAAAATTGGAATCCTGGACCATAGGTATGTGTATGTGTGTATGTATATACACATACATACATACATACACACACACACACACACAAACTAAAACAGATCTCCCTATCATTTTCTATAAATTTACATAAATGTATATAAACACAATTTACATAAAATTTATTATAGCTATTTTTCCACACCATGTTAACCATGACTCTTACCACTTTCTTTTTTTGCCAATCTCACAAACAATAATGTACCGAACAGAAAATAGTATATACCATTATTATTTAGCACTTCCCTAACTACCAGTGAAATTAAACATCTTATTTATTCTATTAAACAACTTCATATCCTCATTTAGAGATGGATGTTTTCATTAGTTTTATTACAACCACCATCAGTATTTCCATAAGCAAATCTTAATTTCCCCTCAATTGCTGTTTAAAAAGAATAAGGGCATAGGGCGCCTGGGTGGCCCAGTGGGTTAAGTGTCCAACTTCAGCTCAGGTCATGATCTCATGCTACGTGAGTTCAAGTCCCTCGTCAGTTCAAGTCCCACGTCAGGCTCTGTACTGACAGCTCAGAGCCTGGAGCCTGCTTTGGATTCTCTGCCTCCCTCCCTCTCTGCCCCTCCCCCATTCACACTCTATCTCTGTCTCTCAAAAATGAATAAATATTAAAAAAAAAAAAGAAGGGCACTATCATAGTTAAGTAATGCAAAGTGTTTTATGCTAAAGAAATAAATCTGATTTTCTAAAAACACATCAATTTTCTATAGTAAGCTTCATCTTGCTCTCCCTCATAATCATTAAAAGGATCAAGGATGCATCACACCACACCCAAGTTACCCTGCCACAAATTTTACATGGCTCCACCCTTCTCCCCATGGCAAAGCTCTTCCTACTTTACTGTGAGCTCAGCATGAAACATTCAAAAGTCAAGTTTCATTACTTTATACTCTTATTTTTTTTTTATGTTTATTTCGAGAGAGAGAGAAAGGGAGAGAGAACAAGCAGGGGAGGGACAGAGAGAGAAGGAGAGAGAGAATCCCAAGCAGGCTCCACACCCAGGACAGAGCCCGACCCAGGGCTCTATCCGATGACCCTGGGATCATGACCTGAGCCAAAATCATGAGTCGGATGCTCAACCAACTGAGCCACCCAGGTGCCCCGTCCTACCTTATACATTTGAAAGCAATACATGAGCCAACAGACTCCGGGCAAAAAAAAAAAAAAAGAAACTAAAAGAAGAAATACATAATAAATCTGCAGGCAATCTGTCATATTCATGGGTTTTTTTTTAACCCTGCCACAGCAAGTTTTTCAACACTTTCTAAATTTGCACAAGCTCCCAAAGTGGTCTGCCTCACCTTTGTCGACCACACTGCATCACTCGGAATCAACCCTTTCTCCTCGTCACCATCAGTTTTGCTTCCTGATCTGCCACTTGAAGTACCAGGTACATCCTTTGAATGAGCAAAAGGGTCTGCATTTTTTTGCTGAATTCTTCCTCCTCTGGCCCGATAATCAGCCAGCATTCTACCCAAGCTCTGGCTATCCCCAAGATGCTCAGCAATTCTAGTGCTCACTAGCTCGTGCGAGGGCAAGACTTGAATAGCCTTGGCCTGAACACTTCCGTTCATGCCTTGAAGACCAGAGAGATCCCTAAGCAGCTGCTTCTTCCGCCTGCTTTCCACTTCTTTGAACTCTTTATTGAGGAGAGGAGACCAGTAAACCTGCTCTGCGAAATAATCTCGAGTAGAGCATCTCATCCCTTTTTCAGTTAAAAGGAAGGGCTCCCGGAATGTGATCACTGGGGAGATACAGAGGATCACATCTTTCAATTCCTGTTTAAAGGCCAAAGAATAAGTCTTTCGTTTATCTTCAGAAGAGGTAACCTCCTCAGTAACATACAATCCAGTGTCATCCTGCAAAGGGTCTCTAAAGGCTCTCATCTGGCTTTTGGGATCCTGTAGCTCATCTGGGTGCTGCAAAGCCTCCGGCTGCTCCAAGCCCACAGCATCCTGCTGGTCGTCCACGTGGAGCGGCAAGAACGATTCTGGGACCGATGGAAAGAGAGCACAGGGGATCCCTGCAGGGCAAGCCGTTGTGGCATACTCTTGATGCTTCAAACAGGCAACATCCTGTGGAATGCTTCTATTCTCCTGGTCACCCTTCTCAAACACAATCCTTGATTCTAGCAAACTGCTATCATCGGAGGGCAGAAATTCTGGAGGAAAGTCAGGCTCCCGGGGGAGGGGACTTCCGCTGAACGGCTCTTGTGCGGTCCCTTCATCCTCCCGCCCCTCAATCAGAGAATGGAAGGAAGGGTTTTGTGTTAACGTAGGAGGCATAGCAAATTCATCCATGAGGAAGGAGATTTCTAGTTGAGAATGATAAGCTACACAGATCATAAATATTAGGATCTCTTTAACTCGAGCCAGCTCATAATCAGAGCCTCCTCTAAGCTTGATTGTACAGCCCAGGTGCTGTGGACAGCCTTCAAAAAACATCAGTGTTTTGGTTTGCTCTACAAATAAACATATAAAAAGTTTAAGAAGACATAGTTGGCATTCCACAAGCCCAGACAGAATTATTTCATTATCTTGACCTCTACAAAAGAAAAACTTTCAAGTAAGACCACAGTTACCAATCCTCATTTAACAAACACTGCTAATAGATGTTAGTATTATAACTAAACATTATTAATGGATTATTAGAAATTAGGAAAAAGTAAACACTGTAGTACTGATGAGTTTACTCATTTCTTCAATTCTCCAATCTCAGGTCAATCTATCTAATGATCACTCACCATTAGGCAACTGAAAGATCTGCATATAAAATTTGTGACAGGTGCCCAGGTGGGGTTTTGTAAGCAGCTGGTCCATCGACATTACTAAATCACCTTGGGTCATCCGACTGATTCGTTCTAAAACTTGCTAGAACACAGAAAAACGTTTTATTACAAAATTAGAGAATAAAATTCTTAGTAAATTTTATCTGGAAAATAGGAAAAATTTAGACATAAACTTCACAATTAATTTTCTTAATTTTAATTATATAATAATTTTTGATTCTAGATTACACTGTAAGTAGTTGCTCAGTGATCAATATGTTCCCACGAAAACAAACCAGACTCATATTAATAACATTATTAAAAGACATTTGAGCATCGTGCACAGGACTGGGGGAAACGGGAAATTTCCTAGAAGTGGCCTCTATTCTGAAGAGAATAGGAGAGAGAGCATCTTCTACTCATACAATTCCCCAAACAAAACAAAGGCTCAACAAATACTACTCATTACCAATTATCTATTACATCTTTGGTGTTACAACTATAATGAGTGCTATATAATTTATTACCCTTTCCTCCAGTCTGAGATTCTCTAGTCTTAAAGAAACGACTGTCGTGCTTACTGTCGTACTTTCAATATATATGGAAGACCAAACAGATAATCAAAGATCCCTGCATATCAATATGATGCATATAAATTTAAAAACAGAGATTTTTTTTTTAATGATAGAAAAATAGGAACACTCACTGATTTTACATTAATGACCAAAGTAATGCCATGTTCTAGTAACATGTCTTGGGCAATCCGAGACACTGTTTTTTCAACTAGAACCAATGTAGGTCGAACATCAACTATTCGCTGAACATAATTCTTCAAGAATTCCCTTTCCTAAGGAAAAAAAAAAACATCAAAAATATTATACCTGCTTCAATTCAAGATCTACAAATATTAAAACATCAGGAGGGTTTGACTAAGTCTCTTCATCTCCAAATAAGTCTATAAGCAAGTCACTTCAAACACAACCAAGAATATTATTCATAAATCTGAACTGTTGGTTATGCTAATAAAAAAGGGTTTTAGGAGAAATTCCATTTTCTGACTCACTAATTGTACTTTGAAGGATTTTCAATTCTTAATAACTAATAATGTGAAAGCCAAGAATCCAACTAGTTTGCTCTTAGAGATTAAAAGAAAACAAACAAACCTAACCTCAGTGAACCTAACTCCCCAATGAAAGCAATTTCTCATTCTTTAAATATAGAATCCCCCTACTACATTCTGAAATTAACTAGAGTAGCTCTTCTTTGGGTATTGGAATAAATAACTCTCTAACAGATGCTATTTCAGCTTCTTCCTCATTTCAATCTCCCAGAAGATCATCTTCTACTTAGTACAGCTATAAAGACCTAAAACATACCACTTAATACAATTTCTTGACGAAGGCTTATTTTCAAAGCAAATGAATACTACCAACAATGACCAGAGTTAAAACAATACAAATCACTGACTGTTTCATAAAATTTATGGGCTCCAGAAAGGAGACACTTGAATGTGTGTGCATGTCTGTCACTTCTGCTCCACACGCCCGAAGTGTCTTTTGAGCAAGTCTGTATTCATGGTCAGTGCCGCCAGCAATGGATGAGCCTACTCCCTGCAATGAACCCACCACTATGAAGTACATTTCTACCGTTTTCTGTTTACTGATAGAAATCGTACGTTTTCAACATCTCCAATTATTAACGAAATGGATTTTTTCCCTTGAAACGTGTTAATTTCCTACTCTACTTACCAAATGGTCATTTAATGGCATTTTCAATGATTTTATCTGTACAGCTTCAAAAGTGTAACTATAATAAGTTGATTTTTTTTTTTTTTTTTTTTTAAATTTCTGGCCTTTGGCACAGGGATGGCAAATACACTTCCTCTCAGTCCCAACTATAATCAGCTATCGTGACTGCACATGAAGCACCATGTTCAAAGGAGGCCTGGGCCAGGCCCAGCAAGGACAGAATATCGGGAAGTGGGCCATGAGCATGGAATGGAGCAGAAGCACACCAACAGACCTAGTAGTGATGAGGGAAACAAAGGCAAAAGAACTGTAACTTAAATGAAATTTCCTAACAGCTTACAGCACACTGATACCTGAACATGCAGAGTGTGACCTTCTTCAAGGAACTCAGGGCTGCCTTAGTGCCTCAATGTTTATGTTTTACTAAAGACTAAATGTAACCTTATCTTAACAGCAACTAGCCCGTCAAGGTCCAGAAAGTCTTGCTTCCAAATTCCTTAGAGACTTCTGCTATCCCTAACCCTCACTAATTAAAAAGTATATAATCAGTCACTCCTCACAATCCCAGGGCAGCTCTTTCTGCTCAGTTACATTTCTTTTGCCTCTGTTTCCCTCTTTCTCCCCACGCTGTAAGAAAATCACCTCTTTACACCGAAAATGTCTCAAGAATTCTTTCTTAGCCGTTTGTTCTCAAACCCAAAACTTCCAAATATCATAATTTCACCTGTAGTGCCAGCTTTGTGAAGACACTGTAAAGCCCCAGGGTAATTACCTGCTTGGCCTCTGTCACTCACCCTCTTTCTAATTACAGGCATACCTTGTTTATTATAGTTTGCTTCACTGTGCTTCGCAGGTACTGCACTTTTTACAAATTGAAGGTCTGTGGCGACCCTGTGTCAAACAAGTCTATTGGCACCATTTTTCCAACAGCATTCGCTCATTTCATATCTGTGTCACATTTTGGAAATTCTCGCAGTATTTTACACTTTTTCATTCTTACTATATCTGTTATGGTACTCTGTAATCAGTGATTTTGAACAACTCACTGAAAGCTCAGATGATGGTCAGCATTTTTTAGCAGTAAAGTGTTTTTAATTCATGTATACTTTTTTTTTTTTTAGATATAATGCTATTTGCACACTTAAAAGGCTACAGTACGGTGTAAGCATAACTTTTATATGCACTGAGAGACCAAACAAGTCACCTAAGTTGCTTTATCGCAATACTGGCTTTACTGCAGTGGCCTGGAACCGAACTTGCAGTATCTCTGAGGTACACCTGTATGAACCAAAATTTCAGCTTCTTCTTTGCTTATTCCACATTGATTGGACCAAACAAAAAAGGAGAAAAAAATAAGCTGATGCTTTATATTAATTCAAACTAAAAGCTTCTATAGGGCAGGTATTAGAGGTATAAGAAACTATGTTTCAAAGCACAACCAAGATGCTTTAGGTTATGTGAATTAAATCATGTCTCTTAGATACATGTTTGCCCAGAGCAAACTTCTCTAACACAAAAAGACTTTAGTATCTTAACCTACTTGCAAGAATGGAGTTAAAATGGAGTGAATAAATTTAAGTATAAATGTTCTGTAAATAATTACCTGTGGATTTCAGCTACCCAATTCATCAATTACAAGACCTATAATTTTATACATTTTAACAAATGCAACCAGGATAAGCCTTACAATCAATGCAGTTGTGATCTGATCCTATAAAAGTTTTCCACGGACCGCTTCATTGAGATCAAGAAAATTCCCAGCATTAAAGAATCTGAGATTCCACAGACAGTAATTGTGTTTCCCCTAATTCCTTATTTCATGTCACCACTGAGAAGGCACAGTACATCAGAGCTAGTAGGGAGGGTATGATATAGGCAGAACCCCTGATTTGCCCTTATTTATAACTGAATTCTAAAGAAGAAAGAGCCCCAAGTAACAGAGTTCATTAAGCAATAGAGCAGAGTTCCATAAACCACAACGAAGTTTCTTCTGTTGGTGTCTATGAATTCAGTACAAAAGTGACTGCTCCTACCACTCTCAGAAAAATGTGCCTATCACCCATGATTTTTCAAGTGTCTCTAAATGTTTCTGGAACTGAATGTGTTTCTACTATAATATTACAGACACATTCCTGAAAACCTCCCATTTTGAACAACTGCTGATTAAAATTAATAGTATTTATGGTAGAAAAGAAGTCGGGGCAAAAAACTTTTTAAACCAATATAACTTCATATCCAGTGTACTAACAAAAATAATCAGTACCTTGAGAGAGAATGTGGACAGCCCCAATGGGTAGCTCAGCACAGCTGGAGGCTGCCTCATGCCTCAAGGGAAATTTTAAGTATACAAAAGCAACTGCAACAGTACAACCACAAAAGGAGCTCTGAGCAGTGGAGCCATTAAGAAACACCCAGGGCTAGGGGTGCTTCCCTCCAGGGAGAGAGTCCTTCCAACAGCAGAGCACTTTGAATTTCTTAAAAAGAGCCAAAAGGGTTCCTGCCTTGGTAGCAGCCAAGCTGAGGCGGATTCTTCTTTCCAGTTGAGGGTTATGAGGGTTATGATCCTACTGCAGCCATGCTGGGTCCCCTTAGCTAAGAAAAATCACATAGAAACCAACACAACTTCCATCTGATGCTGCTCCCCTTTACCAGCTGTGTACAAGGTAACCGGTGTTCCAGAAACAAGTGGTTTAGTAGAACAGACTATATGAAAAGCCAGGTATTGCCACTGGGAATCTGGTAAGTTAGAAAAATACTTGAAGTAAATCAACAACCCAAATGCACACAGAGGCCAGAATTCAGATTTTCACTTTTTCTTCCGTATATTCCCAAAAAGTTCTAGGTTCCCCTTAACACTCTGAAACTCTAAAAATAAGGAATGACAGGGGTGCCTCAGTGTCTCAGTTGGTTAAGCATCTGACTCTTGATTTCGGCGCAGGTCATGATCTCATGCTCACATGTGAGCATGTGAGATCATGCCCAGTGTCGGGCTCTGTGCTGTCAGCACAGAGCCTGCTTAAGATTCTCTCTCTCTCTGCCCCATCCCCCGCTTGCAAGTGCATGCACTCTCTCAAAATAAACATTTAAAAAATAATAAATATAAATAAAAATGAGGAGTGACAGAGGTTTTGGTAAGCTTCCAAAGTAATACATAAAAATGTCTTTTATAATGATTTAATAAATTAAAAAAATTTTTTTTAAGTTTATTTATTTATTGGGCGGGAGAGGAGGGAGCATAGGCGGGGGAGGAGCAGACAGAGAGAATCACAAGCAGGCTCCACGCTGTCAGTGCAGAGCCATACAAGAGGTTTGATCCCATTACCATGAGATCATGACCTGAGTTGGAATCAAGAGTCAGATGGTTAACCAACTGAGCCACCCAGGCGCCCCTATAAAAAAATGTTTTTAATGAAACAAATGCAATTGAGTTTCTTTGCCCCTCCAATTTAAGCGGCTGGAAAGAGTTCTAAGTGTTTGCAGGCACTACAGTACACAAACATTCCTCCAGATCACTGTTTCAGTAAGAAGTTCTTACCTGAAGCACAATAGGATCAATGCAGGTAAATTTAGTTTCTTCTCTGTAGAGATACTCGATGGAACATTTCAACAGAAGAATTTTGGGATTTTTAATACAAGAATTCATCTACAAAAGATGAAGTTTGTTAAAAGATTTTAAAGTCTATTATGTTACAGACCTCCTTTAATCACTAAACTCACACTGTTTATAATTCCTCCTAAATAGATTATTTCCTTATATTTGTAATGAAATACTCTCATTTAGTTCTTTTGTGGTATTCTCTTATATATTTTTTCAAAACAAATAATGAGCTCAGAGCAATGCAGACTTCTAAAAACTTGGCTCTATACTCTCTTAAAAGGTTTTTGTTTTTTTAATATTGCAAGAAAAGATATCAAGCCCTGGGTATGGAGGAGAGGAGCTTAAGGACAGGATACTTTATAAACTCATAGAAATCAGCAACTTTGAAAGCCGAACTTAACCTTTCTAAAATTCAAGGACAGAGGAGGGAGAAAAGAATGAAAATGCCCCCTGAATAGATTCCAAGAAACTATAAACTGGCAAGCCAAAGTGGGTAAAAAGTTTAAAAAGGAAAACCTTAAAGCATATCCAGAAGCACAGATTCCAACAATACACCCTATCCATGTAACTAAAACCACAGGCAGAAGAGCCTGGGTCCCGCAATGGAGGTTTCAGACTGACCGTGCTGTAGACTCCAAACTGGCAAATGATCTTGAAACAGTGACTCATCAGTTGGGGAACTACATTTAGGGATTTTTTACCAACTACAAATTAAAGACTACCTCTAAATATGGTCAGTGGAGCAAGACAGTCATTCATGCCTATGTTTCTACCACACCCACATATAACTTTCAATTCTGGAGATAATCTCAACATACTTACCTTTTAATTCAACACAGATCATTTCATTTGGCTTAAATTACTACTTTGATGGGTAATGTGCCTGGTTTAATAAGATTCTATGTAGAAATACTGACAATAGTTCAAATCCAAGCGTACTTTTATTTATCTATGGTCACTAATAATTTTCAGGAGCCTAATGCCTTTACCAAAAATGAATTAGTCTCTGCTTAGAAAAGAGTGAAGATAGGACTGCAGTTCACCCACCTAGTCGTTCAGGCTAGAAATCTGCCTAAGCTCTCATAGTAACCAAATCAGTATTCCCAGAGGTGGGGGGTCAGGTTATCTCTATTTGCAGTAAGCTCCCATAGTGATTCAGAAGCACAGCAAATTTGAGAGCACTGCTAGACCGATGGCTTCTCAAAATGTGAGGAGCAACAAATGACACTGGAAACATCTGGAACGCCTACTTTAAAAGCAACCCCACCTCCCCACCCCACCAACTCCCTTATACTGAATGAGAATTTCTAGGGGTTGGGCTTAGGACTCTACATATTTAACTATGTCCACAGGTGACCCTAATGTACTATGCACTTTGAGAATCAGTGGCCTTCAGAATAAAGTTCAAGGCCCCTACTGGGATACAAAGCCCTTGCCTGCTTCCTCCAACCTCATCTCCTTTCTCATCTTGCACCTTAGGATCTCAGAGATTCTTTAACACACCAGGTTATTTCACCCCATTTCTTTGTGTTAGTGCTAGAAAGAGGCCTCAGGCCTGAAGGCAGAGATAGAAGGTAAGAAAGATAACAGAATATCAGTGATAATTCTGCAGCTCAGCCCTAAAACAGCAAAGTTTTAAAATTCTAGGCCTCTGGAAGGACTCCAGGCTATTAGAGAAACCTTGTCTCCCTAAGATGTGGCAGGGTCAAGGGAGAAATGATACCAGTATCCTATCATTCTGTTGGTCTGGAAGCCTGACCCACCCTCCCCCTATCTTCTTTTGTCTGATGAGTTCCTATTACCCAAATCCTAATCATCATCAGCTCTGGGAGACCTTTCCTGAACCTCCAAGATTTCACCCCTAAAGCAGACACTGCTAAACTACTCCTTGATATCCATTCTCCTTCTCTTCTATGATTAGAAGTTAGTACCCCAACTTGTTGGCTTGGTACACAATCATAGTTTGCTGACCTTCATTGTCGGAAAAGATCACATTACCTTTTTATGTGCAATATTTTTGGTACAAACAAATCCATTGACAACCACAGAATCAAACTTCTTTCCACCTGGAATCTAATGAAATAAGAAAACAAAACTCAATAATATATCCTTAGAATCCAGTCGTTTGGATGTTATTATTTAGTTCCATTTTTAGTTTTAACTATTATGTAATCAAATCAGAAAAGAAGTTCCAGAATATAGCTCTTCCTTTCAACCAATAATTAATGGCATCTAGCACGACTGTCTATTTACCCATTTCCCACTCTCTACAGTATTAGCTGGTGCTCTAAAATACCAATCTGACCGAACAAATTGGCAATTAAAACCATTACTAAGTCAAACGTCATAGGCAAAAAATACATACAGGACTTCATTACCAGCTAAATAAAGCAATTACCCACTGCTTTTCCTCAGAACAGTGACAGTAATCTGTGGGAAGAGGTCTTCTCATAGACGACACATCAAGCAAAAGGAAGCAAGAAGGGAAGAAACCGTATTTGCTTGGTTTCCCAATTCACTCCATGCCCAATTCACCCCTTCTATTCACCTCTCACTTCCCATGAGTGGCTTCCATGACCACTGAGTTCATTGTTAACAAACATATCAGGCAGAAAAACCTTCCCCTCCTCACCGAGAACCCCCTTTAGATGACCATTAAGAGCCAAATGACTGCCAGGCCCACCGATCAGCACCTAGCATTAGAAAAGCATTAGCGGAACTCACTTTTTTAATATGGACAAACTGACGGATGTCCATGTCATCATCCCGGTTCTTGACATCAGGTCGGACTGTCTGAACAACCTGGCAGACCAGTGATACAATGATGTCCCTCCAAGATGGTGACAATGACTCATTATGGAGCAACTGCTGGAGTAGTGCCATCATGTGGTTATGATTAGCTGAGCTACAAAAATGTCACAAGAAAGAAGTTTGCAGAGTTAATACCGCCAGAGACAAGAATTCTGAAAATCAACAGGCACTCTACAAAGAAATAAGCATGTGAATTAGGGCTTGAAGATCTGTTTGAGTCAATCTTATTTTATCTGCGCCTTAATGATCTTGCGCATGAATGAAATCTGTGAGTATATTCAATTAAGAAATCTGTGAGTATATTCAATTAAGATAACCCCTTTAATTCAATGAAATTTTACCCCATAAATTACAGTGGGCACAGACAATCACAGTTGAGGACTCTTACAAGAAAGTTCATCACAACAGGCTTTATTTCCTAAGTAATCTTAGTATTTTTGATTTCATGAGGAAGAAAAACTACTCTGCATATGCCCACCAAGTCACCGAACATTATAAAAATGGAAAATTAAAATCAAAAAGCTCACTGCCTTACAGCAACCTCTCCATGGCTTGTTTCTCTCCATTCTCCTCCCTCAGCAGCTCCAGGTTGTTATGATGCCAACCCAAAGGTGTGAAAGGCAGCTCTTTGGATTTTTCCTCAACTCGACGATTAAATAAGGATTCTAAGTATAAAATAAGAAATTGTATTTCGCTGTTGCATTTTATACCATATACTTACAGGTTTAGAAAGTGCCAAGTTATCCTTTCAAATTTTTTAAAGTCTGTCAGTTCAAACTATTGGTATAAAAAGGCAAGGACATGTGTCAATACACAAATAAAAAAATTAAGTCTGACTTAGATCATCAACTCATAACAGCCAAAATCAGAGACAGAACACCAGAAAGCAAATTTACGTAAGTGACTAGGACTCTTAAGCCAACAATTTTAAATATGGCTTCTGAGAAACAAATGAGATTTTTTTATAGTCCTTTTATTCAGCTGGGGACATTAAAAAAGGAGGCCAGCTTTCCTTATAATAACGCAAACTAAAAACTACATTCAGCACAACTCTGAATGCTGGCGGAACAACATGTGATAGTGTGGGTGCTGAACTTGAAAGAGAAAAGCTCGGCTCTGATACGTCTGAACCAGCATGTGACAGTGTAGAAAGTTTATCCAGACAATTCTTAATAGTGTTTCTTTCTCAATATAAAAAACAAAGGCCTTTTTTTAAGCCAAATTTTTATAAGTCAGACCCAAAAATGAACTACAAAGAAACATTAAAACATGGTAACAATCTATGTAAAATTTTGTAAAATCTTTAAATTTTTAAAAAGAATGAAAGTGGATCTAAACAATAAATAGGTAACATTAAAAGTTTTGCAAAAAAAAAATGTTCACTATATAACTACTGAAAAATGTGACTGAATAAATGGAAAGAGGTGGGAAACGTTTACAAAAATTCTCTCATCCTTCCCCCCTCTTAAGCCAACCAACCAAACAAAACAGCTTCCAACATAATGGTCCAGCACTATAAAGTAAAGAACATGTCCACATGCAAGGAACAAAAACTGTATATTTTAATTATGTAAACAGCGGGCCTATCAACTTCTGGTTGAACCAGGTGTTCAGAGGTGAATATAGAAACCCTGCTAAATTTTGAGATCAGCTGCGAATGGCCCCCCGTGCACCAGCCTGCCCCACCTTTTCTCTTTTATTTGAAGCCCTCCCACTGTCTAAGGTCTAGGCTGTGGAGGGTTATGAACTAATTAAGCATGTCAGTACTCCACAGTAAGCTAAGTAGGGAAGGTGTAAGAGAAGACTGTACTCTTCCATACTGCCTTCCATCCTCAAGATATGGACCAGCAGAATCAGTTCTTTATCTCCTCTGCCCACTTCTCTTCCCAGTTCCACAGGGCAAGCAGTGTCCTCAATTGGATGAGATCTCCTTGGAGGCTTTCTGACGGTTTGAGAATCCTTGATGATATGTATATCAATACTTAATATTATATTCATGATTTGGAAAGCATAAGCTATGTATGCCTTTAAAAGAACAAAATGCAAATTCTATTTAAAAGCTTTTAAACAATTACCCTTCAGATCAGATAGCCTGTCTCAAACCAAGTCCAAGTTTATATTCTTCACTCCCAACATTCTCAGAGTCACCATATGTATCAAAAACTGTGTTCCCATTATATTAAAACAATCAAATTTATTTGCGGTACCTACTCTGTGCCAATCAGTGTGCTAGGCCCTAAGCACATCCTCACAAACAAGACACAATATCCCGTGTACAGCTTTTGAGAAAATTACCTTTGATGAAGGCGTCACTTATTGAGAGTTGTTGTCCTCCATTGTCAGATATCAAATACTCTGCATACCAGGGAGAGAGCAGAGAGAGTGGGAAGAAAAGCAGAGACTTATGACTGTAACTTGCCAGCGTAATTATACAGAGAACACACCTACACACGAAGTATTACTCATACTAAACCCAACACTGCCCAGCCAATGCAAGAGAGCGTTAGGCTAAAAAGCATCTTTAGACTTATTCCACACACTTCATACTAAACTTAACAGACTTGAAAGACTTGAATAATAACTCAAAAGAACCTTGAAGCAGTAAAGTCGGATAATCTTTTAACAGATTGCTTTTCCCTTATCAAAGCTGAAACAGTTTACGAAAATTGAGATCTTCACTAATTTAGGCATGAAAAGCCAAAAAAGTTACACTATTTTTCTCATGAACAGCTGTATGATTTCACAGATAATGACTCTGTCTATACACAAAGTAGTTCTTGGGTAGAGAAGCCACCTGAAAAAATATATAAGGTGTTTTGTTTTTTTTTTAATTTCAGACTACAAGCTATAAAGCAAATTAATACACAAGTGACACTGGCAGGGAATAGAGATAACTCATCAGGATTTCTAGGAGTTTCTGAATTAGAGTTTCAGTTTTTCAAAATTCTAATCAAACACTGCCAAAGAGTTGCCAGAAGGTAACTGAACACATGCTGTGTGCTTTTAGAACTTTCAGAATATTAAATACTTCTCTTACAAGTGAAACTTATTCTTCACTTCCCCTGTAACTTTTCTAGGTTCTTTCTACTATGCAAACTAAACCACAACATATTTTAAGCATTTTAAATAGATTTCACTTATAACAAACAAGCTTCAGAAGTCATTATGTTTATAAGCCAATATGATCATCCTTTGAACAAGAAAGCAGAGAAAAAGTTTTACATAGAAAATTCATGTGTGCCAACTCAAATACAATAAATCAAGTATGTGGACAAATAAAAATAGATGTTATACTTCATTTCTACACCTCCCACACAGAATGAATAATGCCAACCTGTTTGTTCAACTAATATATTGGCTTTGCAAGCTTTACTTTTCATATACATTTACTTTTATATATATGTATATATGTAATATATATTTCCTAACCTCCCCCCCAGGAGTGATCATTTTCAAACATACAGAATATCCTGTATACCCTTCACCCAGATTCAACAACTGTTAACTTACCACATCTGATTTCTTTCTACATATATGTAGGTTTTCCCCAACCATTTGAAATTACACACATCATGACACTTGACCACTAATACTTCAGCGTGCATCTCTTAAAAATAAGAGCATTCTTGGCGCGCCTGGGTGGCTCAGTCGGTTAAGCGTCCAACTTCAGCTCAGGTCACAATCTCGTGGTCCCTGAGTTCGAGCCCCGTGTCGGGCTCTGGGCTGATGGCTCAGAGCCTGGAGCCTGTTTCTGATTCTGTGTCTCCCTCTCTCTCTGCCCCTCCCCCGTTCATGCTCTGTCTCCCTCTGTCCCAAAAATAAATAAACGTTAAAAAAAAAAAATTAAAAAAAAAAAAAATAAGAGCATTCTTGGGGGCACCTGGGTGCCTCAGTTGGTTGAGCATCCGACTTTAGCTCAGCTCATGATCTCACAATTCAGGGGTTCACATCGGGCTTTGCACTGACAGTGCAAAGCCTGCTTCAGATTCTGTCTCCCTCTCTCTCTGCCCCTCCCCTGCTCGCTCTCCCTCTCTCTTTCAAAAATAAACACTAAAAAAATGTTTAACATAAGGGCATTCTTCTCATAGCCACAATACCATTTATACACTCAAAAAAATTGACAATGTGTTAATATTGTCAAGTTAGTGCACATTTGAATTTATCTGTTCCTAAAATGCTTTAATAAATTTTTTGCCTCAAACCTGGATCCACTAAGATTCACACATTGCATTCCCTTCATTCTCTTTTAGAACAGAGCAAACTCCCTACCTTTTTATTTAGTCATGATATTAAATTTTGAAAGAACCCAGGCCAAAGGTCCTGTGGAATGTCCCATATTCCGGATCTGATCGGAATGCTTCCTCATGGGGCAGTTTTACTTGCTCCTATGTTCTCCTGTAAATGGGAAGTTAGACCTAGAGGCTTATGGAAGCTATGATTTTCACTTCTCTAGGTTCTACTCACAAACTTGTCAAGACTCGTTCAGAATCCTGCTTCAACACAAAATAAAATGTATTTTAATTGTACTACTCTCCAAATTTTACCACCAGTGAATAATTAAACAAGATCCCACTGTTTCAGTTTTATGAGCTTATGAAAATGAGGGGTTTGCTTACATAAGATAAAAAAACAGCAGATTGTTTTTTAAGTGCAGATATGTCAATCAATTTTAGAAATCCAAATTTCCTTAGCCTCGGAAGATAGAGGATGATTCCTAAGAAAACAGTTAATAAATATTACCTTTAACTTCAATGGAAAGCTAAAAAACCACCCATTCTCATTTGTATTTTTAGAGGAATGAAAACCGGAGGCAGAGGAGTGTTTTATTCTTTCACTTTACTACCAGTTCACTCTGACGATATTTACTTTCTGGTAACCAGTGTTAATCTTAACCACAATGCAGAAGAAACACAATACTGTATTTCAACTTCACAAGAAAAGCAGACAAAGGATAATTCTTGTTAGTATGCTAAAAACTAACAGCAGAGAACTGTGAAAGCGAGAAACATTTATTAAGTCCATAAACACCTAGAAAGTCCTTAAATTTTAGACTCTCTAGGTTGCAAATGACCTTAATAATTACCTTCTTTCTGATGCTGAATCTCTTCTATTCTGTTCTTACTGAATAGGCTGAAGGATTCCTTACATTCCTTAACCATTCTTTTAAAATGTCAAATCTAGATTTCTCCTTTCAGATTCAGAATTAAAAGGAAACTTAGAAGTCACCAAGGTACCTAACGTTTCATCCAATGTAGGCATCAATCCTCAATAACTCTGAAAGGTGGACATTCAACACCACCTGGGCACCCCCAGCGCCCGGCAGCAAGAGCTCACTACTCCTAACTCCTGAACCTAGCTTCTCCTTCAGCCATATACAAAATAAATATAATTTCTCTCAGACAACATCACACGAACTATTAAGAACAACTTTCGGGGCACCTGGGTGGCTCAGTCGGTTGAGCATCCGACTTCGGCTCAGGTTATGATCTCACGGTTCGTGAGTTTGAGCCCTGCGTTGGGCTCTGTGCTGACAGCTCAGAGCCTGGAGCCTACTTCAGATTCTGTGTCTCCCTCTCTCTGTGCCCCTCCCCTGCTCACGCTCTCTCTGGTCTCTCAAAAATAATAAACATTAAAAAAAATTTTTTTTTAAAAAAGGACAACTTTCTCCAGAGTATTAATAGATGTTTTAAGCCTAATTACATTATTTTATGTTTAAAGGTGTTAAATTTCATCTTATTAGCCTCAGTCGATTGCTTAAGAAAATAAAGATATTTAGATTTCAATTCTGCTATCCAATGTGCTAGTTATTCTTTCCATATTTTAAAAATTTGTGAATCTGGAAAACATTAAAAGTGCTGACCAAAAAAAAAACAAGCTTGTTGAGCAAGAACTGAATACAGATAGACAGCCCTATAGCATAACCTATGAGCATAGCATCCCTTTTCTGTTGATATCAGGTTACTCTTTCAATATCTGGCACAACCATTAAAGTACAAATCCATGTGTCATATTAAGAGTGACACCCTTAAGTTCCTACATTTGCCAAACACACTAATCTCTTTATGTATGTTTCTTGTACAGAGACTCATAGAGACTCGAGTCTGTGCTATTAACAGGTAAACATGACTACTGTCTATAACTACCTCCTTAGTATATAAGTGCAAAACTATCCTCTTTGTCCACAAAGTTATTGAGACCATTAAATGTCTTATTAACATCAAAGACAACAGGATCCACCACAGTCTCCTGAGCTACCAATCTCCTACTACCATAAAAGAAGGAAATAGGGTTGTTTTGAAAAGACTTATTATAGTAAACCAACACTGGTGCCCACTCACTACCACTCCCCTTTCTAAATACAACAGTACATTCTTTTCATTAAATTTTTCTACAATTTTGCCAACTTCTTTAAAAAATTTTTTTTAACGTTTATTTATTTTTGAGACAGAGAGAGACAGAGCATGAGCGGGGGAGGGTCAGAGAGAGAGGGACACACAGAATCTGAAACAGGCTCCAGGCTCTGAGCTGTCAGCACAGAGCCCGACACGGGGCTCGAACTCACAGACCGCGAGATCATGACCTGAGCCGAAGTCGGACGCTCAACCGACTGAGCCACCCAGGCGCCCCCAATTTTGCCAACTTCTAATGTCAAATCAAGAACCTACTTTTTCAAAAGTTTATTGCCTCTGTCACTACAGTCACCCTTTTCTCCTTTTCTCCACCCTCTCCTTTTCTCCACAATTTTAAGATAACGAACTCTGGCCCCCATGATCACAGCTCTAAATTCTTTAAATAATCTAGTATATATTTTGACCAAACCTGACAAAAGACTAAAATAACCAGGCATTCTTGGGGCACCTAGGTGGTTCAGTCCGTTAATCATCCAACTCTTTATTTCAGCTCAGGCCATGATCTTGCAGTCTGTGGGACGGAGTCCCATGTTGGACTCCACGACTACCTCACTCTCTGCCTCTCCCTTGCTTGTGCTTGCTCTCTCTCGCTCTCTCAAAATAAATAAACTTTAAAAAATTTTTTTAAAAACCTGGCATTCCCTATCTTCTCATTATCTTGGACTTCACTTTCCTTTTAACCATGTAAGTTCTTTCCTGATAAGATTATCTCAATGGAGGCAAGGGGGGAAGCTTAAATTAATATTATATAAACTTCCTCGTTATCACTGGCATTATTTTTTTCTTTCTTTACACCACAATTTTAAAAATCTTTTCTGAGGGGCACCTGGGTGGCTCAGTCAGTTGAGCATCCAACTTCAGCTTCGGTCATGATCTCACGGTTTGTGAGTTTGAGCCCCACATCCAGCTCTCTGCTGTCAGCGTGGAGCCCACTTTGGATCCTCTGCCCTGCCCCCCGCCCCTCCCCCCCCTCAAAAATAAAAAATAAACATTAAAAACCAAATCTTTTCTGAGATGTCCTTGGCATTTAGTCCATCCATCAGCGCAATTTAGACTTCTACTATCCCTTTTTTCTTTTAAGTGCTAGCCCCCACTTTCAGATTCAACCCCATATAAAGGTTATCTCTCACAACTTTTGCAGACCATCTTTTTAAAGGGTTGAGAGCGGAGAGGTTGCAAAAGATTCATGGTGATTTTTTTCAACTGCAGATGCTTCCCCTTTAAATTTCCTTAGGGATACAATTTGAGGTTGTAAAAATACTGTACAAATTTCATTATCGAAGTTTCCTATTTCATTCCTCTCCCAACATTACGAGGTCAGGCGTCCTAAAGCAAATTGTCTAACTGCCCAGCAGTCCACCTTTTGCTATAACAAAATCTATAATGACTGGTCACTTCCTTCATGGTTTTCATAATTTCCTTAACTTTCCAAGATGTGGAATCAACATCAAGTCAAACATGTATTTCACATTCTACTTTCAGCAAAACAAGACTGCATCGCCAACACACTTGTCCAGAGAAGAGATATCCTCCATCACAACAGATGCCACCTCTGACCCACGCCTGTCATTTCCAATACAAAAGCATCACCCAGTGTGCTCCAGGGGACCAGACTATAGTTCATGTCACCCGAACGTCCGTGTCTAGTGGACTGTCCTCTCACACTCGCCCAAATGCTCTCCACCGTTTTTATAATTTTTGATGATTCCCATAAAGACCTGTATCTTACTCATGTTCAATGCCAGTCAGGTCTCCTCTTTTACCGCATCCTCTCTAAACTTCTATTTTTGAATAAGACAAACATTTTTATTAATGTAACTTTTTTTTGTTGTTGTTTCAAGTTTTTATTTAAATTCTAGGTAGTTAACATATAGCGTATATGAGTTTCAGAATTTAGTGATCCATCACTCACATACAACACAGAACGCTCATCACAACAAGTGTCCTCCTTAATGCCCATCACCATGTAGCCCATCCCCCACCCATCTCCCCCCACCAACCCTCAGTTTGTTCTCTATCGTTAAGAATCTCTTATGGTTTGCTACCCTTTCCCCCCCCCCATTACTGTAACTCTTAAACGCTATTTTACCACTCCTTGAGGATAATGGTTAATATTGACAACGATGAGGGGCACGTAGGTGGCTCAGTCAGTTAAGCGCTCAACTCTTAATATCGGCTTAGGTCATGATCTCACAGTTAGTGAGTTCAAGCCCATGTCAGACTCTGCACTGACCGCACGGAGCTGCTTATGCTCTCTCTCTCTCTCTCTCTAACTAAATAAATAAACTTGAAAAAAAAAATATTGACAACCATGAGAAATTTGTTGTAGAAATGGGGGTTTGTTTCCAATTATTTTAGCATAGATGTTTAGGTTCAAAAATTTCTCTTTTCTGACCATATTTTTACACTCAAAATAAGAAGTAGCAAGGAATTACACAAGCATTTCCAATCTGAGGAAACAATTCAACTTCAGAGAGCTAAATGGTAAAATCCAAACCTCAGGTGAAATCATAGAACAAATTGTTTCATCTTTATAATAATGATTTTTTAGTTACTACAACATAATGAAACCTCACAATTATTTATTTACTTATGTATTTTTTACTTTTACATAATTTATTTACTTTTACATAATGCCTCTTTAGGGCTAAAATTTAATTTGGCTTTAAAAAAATTTTTTTAATGTTTATTTATTTTTGAGAGAGAGAGAGAGAGGCAGAGCACGAGTGGGGGAAGGGCAGCGAGAGAGGGAGACACAGAATCTGAAGTAGGCTCCAGGCCCTGAGCTGTCAGCACAGAGCCCGATGCAGGGCTCGAACCCAAAAACCATGAGATCATGACCTGAGCTGAAGTCAGATGCTTAACCGACTGAGCCACCTAGGCACCTCAAATTTGGCTTTTAATTATATCCAAAAGAGTAAACCTCAACATCCATTTTAAAAAAGCATTTCATTTCTTAGGTACTGCCACTAATGGATTTTAGCAATGCTTTACCTTATTTTTCCTTTTATACCAAATGTCTTTTGAATATGGCTATTATTGTTTGTGAGTCAGTAGAATACAGCTTCAAATAAGACAGCTAAAAATAATGCATTCATTTTGTATCACTCAGAGAAGAAAACTTTTTCACAAATATGGCATAAACATAACAAGCATTTTTTCTGAGGTGGACACAAGAATGATATTTATTAACAAAGGGAAATAATAACTAGTACATGGCCTGGAAGTACACGTGCAAGTATGATCAACACAATCCTTCCCTGCAAACAAATATCTGTGAGAAGCTTCTTCACAGTTAGAAACCATGGAAAAAATACAATGATATCAGGAAATAAATTTGCATCCTCGGTCTGTTCTTTCCATAATAAGCATTTTAAATTCTAGTAGAAAGATGTTTTGTAATGTGTGAATATCCGCCCCGCCCCCGAATATAGTTGAAGCACCTGAAAGGGTTTAGTGAAATACTACATTACTGGTTAATAGCACAAGCAAATAGGCTTTAAAACGTTAAATAAGGAAAGAGAAATGAATAGAGCAGAACGTCCATGTTATAAATGCCAAGAAATGCCACCTTGGAAGTTGCACATTATGCTACAGGGAAGAGCAGTCCGATGTAGTTCCTTTGAAAGACTACAAGCTTTATTTAAATTGGGTGTGGTGGTACTGAGGGAGAAAACGAGAAATAAAAGGAACCGACCAAAAAAAGTGTGGGGAGGGGGTGTGGGGAAAATGAGAAAGGGTGGAACAAAACCCACACCACGTCCCCTCCGCCGTGTGGGACCGACGAAGCCAGAAGGACAGGCTGGCGTGAGATCCTACGGCCCAGCTCTCCAGCCTGTGCTTGGATTCCAGACGGTGACTACCTCCTACCTTTTTGGTCAGCAGGGTGAGGGGGCACATGTGGGTACTTGGAGGGCTTCTTGATATGGAAGTTCACGTTGTCCAGCTCCACGTTCAGGCTGATGGACGCGGCTGAGTCACTGTCCACTGTGGACTGGAAACTGCTGACTGATGTGCGCTTGCTAGGACTGGCAGAATCTTTTAGTGTTGGGGAGGGGAAAGAAATATAGGGAGAGGAGGGGAGTAAAAACGGGTTTCATCAGGGTATTGGAGGAAAGGAGAAAAATGTTTTTTTAATATACAAGCCCAATGTGCAATACCAAAATGGATACAGTATTTTCACGTACTTCTGTGTAGCCTTAATAAAATTTGAACATATTAAATATAAAATAAATTTTTTAAATGGAGAAATATATTGGAGGTTCTGCAGAGAGAAAGTCTGATATCACAGTGAAGAGGTGAGAAAGTTGTCTGCTGCGATATTATTAGCTCAGAGTTATTTTTAAGCTGCTGCAAACTACAGACTATGGCAAAATCTGAAAACGCCAGTAGCCTAACAAGTTGGTTTCTCAAGAAAATACTGTATCTAGAACAAGGATTGCTATCAGATGTTTACGTTTAGTTGGAGCCAAAACTTAAAGTAGGATTCTTTCAACTAAACAAACAAAACATTCATTTTATCAGACATACACAGTAATGAGTCATAAAAATTAAAATGTTAGAAAGTTTAAACTCACTAGTCAAATTATCGTCACCTTCTTCAGCTATCTGTTCCGTGTCACTGTCATCAAACTTTATGTCTTTAAACCACGATGGCTCAGAGTGTCCTTCCACAGAGTTCACGGAGTCACTGTCTGGAGAAGGGGTCTCGGAAAATTCTGTACTCTGGAAAGATCAAGACAAGAGCCAAGTCATTCACTTTCAATGGTAATGCTGTGAGGCTGTCACACTACAAATAAACGCTAGCCCAATACTTCTACAAAGCTCACCACTAAAGAGATTTACATAAAAATAAGCTAATTAATACAAACTAAGTTGCAAACCAACATTATGCTGACAATTCCACTCTTAAAATTATAATTCTCATTAATCAGTAGATTTAGGCAGCACATTATGAGAACATAATATACAGATTTTACAGTTTCATTTCATCTTTTTTAGTCCTGAGAGTGAACATGGCTTAGAATTTATTCTAATCCTATGTCAATGCTAGGACACTTTCTGGAAAGCAACTGTTAAATTTTAACAAATAATACCATACCTTTGTCTTTTCTGACCTCCGAGTTTCCACTTTTGGCTCACAAAGGTACGACTAAACATTATACACAACAAATTAACATAAACCGAAAGTGAAAGCTTATCTGCTTAAAAAGTTCTATTTTAAATAATTTCCACTTCCCTAATTAAAAGACATATACACAGCCATCATTTTACCATTGCTATACAATACTGCTAATGCGTCAAAATCTACTGCATGGGTGATACTAAATTTTTTCAATCGTTTAATGACGTATACTCTCTCTTAGTCCTAAAACCACAGGCACAGTAAAACTGAAAACCATTAAAGGTAAACAACAGGCAACGATAATACGGGGTCAAGCTTAAGAAAAGCCATACCAATTGAAAAGTGTCTCATTCCAATTGGTTTTTCATACCACTGCTACCAAGTAAACCTGTGTTTAACTTTCAAACAACAGAGAAAACATGTTAGGAAAATGTGTCTGTGAGTAATTCAACTACTTTTTATTCCCACTGATCAAGAAAGACTTCCCAAGCGAGCTATGTGCTCACTGGCGGACACGGAAAACTACCTGCAATGGCCTGTACAGCGCATACTCATCCCTGAAAAGCTGGTCGTGATGACTGACACAGTCCAGCCAACGTCCATCGACCATGGCTTGTCCGATTGCTATAGCTTGTGCCCTGAATTAAGACCAAAAAATTAAAACTTTTAAAAGTTAGGATAATTTCACAGGTACAAGATGAGACACAAGATGAATTTTATTTTTCCGTTCTAATCAGTTGAAATTTCAGATGGTCCATGGAGAGGTGAGGGGTAAAAGAAGCAAGACCTGGAGCTATATTAAAAGATTTTTCCAGATACCAAAATAAAGGAGAACCTGCTGATAAGGCAGTCCTACCAAAAACTAATTTTATTTACAACAAACACGTATGAAGTGCTCAAGTGCTCAGTGCGAGCATACCTCTGTACTTACTAGAATAAAAAAAAAAAGGATAACATGGTTCCTGCCCTCAAGGAGCTTACAGTCTTGATGAGATGACAATACCACGTATTACAGACATAGGTATGAAATATATATACATAAATACATGAAATAGACACAACACATTTTATTTATACGGCATTTCGCAATTTATAAAGCTCTTTAGCCCATATTATGAAATAATATCCTCAGGGCTTCTTCACAGGACCATATATTTTCCTCACATTGGAATTGAGAGCTCTAAGTCTCAGAGAGATTAAATAAACTGAGTAAAGGCACAAAACTAAGAGAAATACAGGCAAAACTGGAACCCAGGGCTTCACTGCTAACCCTTTTATTCTCTCTTCCTACGTACTTGTTTCTTCCCAGGAAAGGAGCAGCAGCTAATCTAATCAAGTAGAACAGCTTAGGGATGTGATATCTTGAAAGGTAACAGGACCTGTCTCTTCTTCACAAATGAATCATGAGGCGAGCTAGGACACTCCAGGCATAACTTATGGACTCAATTCCCAAGATAGGTTGTAATGTCCAGATTAGGGAACAGTAGCAGGAGAATCCACTGTGCTTTTTAATATCTAGCTACATTCCCCAATCCTGCTTAATCAGAGAGCTTTGTGTTGTGGTAATTACTAAACTTCTGCTTTTAATAAATAAGGTAAATTGCGACCCCATTTGGCTCCTTGCATCTATCTGCTACTATCTAAAAGCCAGGAGGGAGAAGGGGTGACTAATTAGCACCCTAAGCACCAAATGCAGAAACAAATAGCACCCTATTCACAAAACATAACATTTGCTCCTCTTACTTATATCTCAATGTTATAGCCTCATTATAAATAAATAAATAAATGTCAAAAAGTCTTTCTTAAGATTACATTACCTTGTAGCAATGTGCCCATTTCGGATCAACCAGTTGACTAATTCTTTTCCCACAATGCAGTTGGGATGCGTTCTCAGCCAGTAACGGTGATCCTGAAACTCCATTCCACTACTATGATGGCAGATTTTCTTCCACAGGTCCTTTAACTGAACACTGTCCTAAAATCACATTATAAGCAAATAATTACTCCTGAGAAGGATATGACATACCTTTTCAAATTCTCTCCTGTGATTTTTAGACTCATAAAAGGAAATTCAACTTGAATTTGTCAGAGCTAACTCCCTTGATTTAATAGAAATGACATGTGCATGGGGAACAGCTTGAACTCAGCTCATCTAATTTCAAACATAACATTTTCTCTTAAAAACCACCATTCCTAATCAATTTTTTCAGTCAATGGCGTGTATGATCAGTCTCCTAGTTATCTAAGTACAACACTGCATACTCCTTGCTGGAGACAGGGCAAGGGAGAGGACACAATCATCAGTCACACTAATCTGTTTCTTGTGCCCTTCACTCCACCAGCTTCTCACCATTCTCATCTATACCTAGCTGTCTGGTGAATTTTCCTGAAGAAAGGCCTTCAGTGCATTACTCCCTGCTCAAAAACACTCCCAGCACCTACAGATTCAAATCTAAACTTGTAAAGGCTGAATTCACCATGTTCTACCAGGTGACCCCAAGTAACTTCCACTCTCACTGCCCACAGACTCTAACTTAATCTCTCCCCCAACCTCACCTAACTTATAAACCCTACTTTGGTCCATGGAAAATGTCATGTTCCTTTTCACCTCTATACTCTGTCACACCTTTAAATAAGATTTATTTTCCTCATTGCCTAACCTAAATCCATTCCATCCTTCAAGGTCCGGGTCAAGCCCTTCAGTTGAAAGCCTTTCCTGACTCCCTCACTACTAAGGATCTTTGTAGTTCTTATTATTAAAATATTACTTGTTTTACTATTTAGGACCTGTCCATCAGCCTCAATTCTACCTTCTGAATTGTAAGCTTGAGAACAGAAGCCATTTTCATTTCTTTAAGTCACTCACAGGATTAAACAAGGTTATCTGATACACAGATAAATTCAATAAACAACTGATTATTATCTCACATAAACATACGATAGTAAATGTACGCAAAGCATTTCATGTGTATGCAAAACATCTTTCAAAGTTTAAAAGCAATCTGGGACCTAACTAAAAGTGGAACTCTTATTATATAGATACCTGAATTCTGATCTTACCAGATGAAAGGGGTCAAGCAAATATTAATACAAATATATGAGCATGCAATGCTTAACCACTTTCTTAGGTGATTATAATAAAAACTTTATTTCCTCTATTAACTTATATGCTAAGTGGCTTTTTGTAGGTTTCTTAAAAAGAAAAATCAATAAAATAAACAACCTTCATGCTCAAACTAGCAATGGGTCAAAGATACTGGACCAGTACCAGAAGAATTTTGCGTTCATCCTCAGTGGTCTCTGTCCTAACGTATGTCCGGTTAGACTGGGGACTGACAGATGTCTCATATGAAGACACCATGGGAGAGCCAGATCGATCCAGTGACAGGTTAGTAATGCTGGCTGATCTGGAAATAAAAACAAAGAGTGAAAACACAATTGTAAATTCTTCATCGATAAATTACAGCGAAAATTCATTTTTAAATAAATGCTTACTTGCCAACACTAAAGGTACTTTTAAATACAGTTATGACAGCTATGTATGATATTATCATTGG
The DNA here is from genome assembly GCF_024362965.1 of Panthera pardus. Classification (NCBI taxonomy): domain Eukaryota; kingdom Metazoa; phylum Chordata; class Mammalia; order Carnivora; family Felidae; genus Panthera; species Panthera pardus. The sequence goes on from NW_026526655.1 coordinate 28,029,252, forward strand.
GAGAAGCTGACAGAAGTTATCTAAAAATTCTCTATACTGTATTTCCAACTTCTATGTTAGTTTAAAACTACTTCAGAATAAGTGTAAAGGAAAGGCACTATGGAAAGATTACAGGAGAGTAATGACAAATGTAGTTCATATATCAGTAATATTTCAAAGAAAACATACAAATTCTTGTTAAAATGCTGAAAATTCGTGTGTGGTTTTTTTGTTTGTTTTTGTTTTTTTAGCTGACAAATATAAAGAATCACAGACTAAATGCAAAAATAATCTTGCAGATCAGCGACAGCAAACTATGGCCTACAGACTAAATAGTTTTTGTTATAACTGATAAACTAAGAGTGTCTTTAGATGAACGTCTATAATGTTCTGATAAAATACTAACTTTGGACCCCACTAAGCAAATGTTACCCCCCTCCAAAATAATTCCTTTCTTCTTATTAGACCTGCGTTGTTATCTTCAATTATATTTTGAATTTGATCAATTAAAAAATGAGTGAAAATTTGTTTCCTCTCTTATTATATTCTGACATAATATCCTTAATTTTGTCTCTTGGCAAAGTTACCAGATAAATGATTTGTAAGTGGAATATCAACAGCATCAAGCAAGCTTCTATTTATTAAAAAATTATAGCTAGAAATTTAGTTAGCATCTACTTAGAAAAACTGAACCCAAATTTTAGCTTCTATGTAAAGGATAAAAAGGCAGGAGCATCTACAGTACGTTAGATACTATATGACTCATTTAATCTGCACAGGCACACTATGGAGTAGGTACTAGTAAATCCATTCTACATAGAAAGAAATCAAGAATCAGAGATTAAGTAATTTAAGAGAACTCAGCTAATAACAAGGCTGCCATTCAAAACCAGGTGTTAACTGAAAAACTGCTCTCCCCAGGTCAAAGATAAAGATCCTTGTAAAATAACTTAAGGGGTGGACCGCCTGGGTGGCTCAGTTGGTTAAGCTCCAACTTCTGCTCAGTTCACGATCTCAGGATTCATGGGTTTGAGCCCTGCATTGGGCTCTCTGCTGTCAGCATAGAGCCCGCTTCAGATCCTCTAATTCCTTCTCTCATTGCCCTTTCCCCGCTCATGCTCTCTCTCTCTCTCTCTCTCTCTCAAAAATAAACATTAAAAAAAAAAAATTCTTTTTTAAGTTTTTTAAAACAGACTCTCCAGTAGCTTCCTATTTCACCCAGAGTAAATGACAAAGTCCTTACACTTAACTGTAAGAACACTGTAGTCCAGGTACACGGGACCTCTTGTTACCCTTTGCCAGGTGTGCTCCTTCTAGGAATTTGTTGTTTCCTGTTCTTGCGGTACATTCTTCTACATGGTCAACATTCCACATGGTTCATTCCCTCACATCCTTGGGTTTTTGCTCAAATGTCACCTTCTCAGTGAGGTCTTCCCTGACCTCACTATTTAACATCTCAACCTCTACCCCTATGTTTTATTGCTTATTTGTGCTTTCAATTTTTGTGTTTGACTCTCCGCTGTATTCCACTATCTAGTTTATGGGTACTTAATGATACTTGTTGAAAGAACAAATTGAAAGTATGTTAAACCATAGTCATTCAGATGTCTAGTTCTCCAGGTTTATAACTACTTAGTCAACACTTAAGCTTATAAAAAGGAAAGCATTTTCAGTGAAGAGGTGTGAACATTAGTAAGATCTAGTAAGGTGAAAACTGAGGAGGAAGTTTGCAGGTATAGAATGACTACAGGCAACTATTTCAAGGACGCTGGCTAAGAAGAAAGGAAATTATTGAGAATATAGGTCCTAGAGATGAACCATAAAGGAGAAATTTTTGTTTGTTTTTAACAGGTGACCTGAGTTTGTTTAAATGCTAACAGTAAGAAGTCAGCAAAATGACTATTAATGTACAAACATCAATAGGATAATCAATAAAAAATGAGCAGGGATGGGATCCAGAATACAAATGGAGAATTAGCTTGGTCAAGAGGTAGAAAAGAAAAAAAAAAATGAGCGATAAATGTAATCAAGTTGGTAAGTGATGGTAAGAGTTAAGGAAGTGCCCATCTGTTACCTCCTCTCTTCCCTATGAAATAGAAAATAAGGCCATCTGCTAAGCTAGAAGAAAGAGGAGGCTGTGGGTTCAAAGATCTGAAGCCAGTGGAAAATACTAGAAAAGAGACACTGAAGAGAATGCAAGCCAGAGCTAACTAGCAAAAGGGAAAACAACAGTTTAATTCAGCTTTTAGAGCTAAGAAAGTATAACAATCAATCTCACCCATTTTCATCTGTTTGTTCTTCTCATTACTATGAAAAAAAGAAAAATTCAAACACAGAATATAAAGCTTTCATTTGGCAGCTTACCTATTTCGAGCAGGAGACTTCCCAGCATCTTCTTGAACAGATACAAGCCTTGTTGAAAGAGGAGTATTTGAGGAGTCTGGATGAATCAAACTATAAAGAAAGTAGAAAAATATGGAGATGCTTTGGGACAGTAACAAGCAAATCCAATTTCAATGAAGTGCTTTAACATTTAAAGGCTGATTGTGGGGCGCCTGGGTGGCTCAGTAGGTTGGGCGCCCAACTTCGGCTCCGCTCAGGTCATGATCTCATGGTTCGTGCGTTGGAGCCCCTCATCAGGCTTTGTGCTGACAGCTCAGAGCCTGGAGCCTGCTTTGGATTCTGTCTTCCTCTCTCTCTGCCCCTCCGCTACTTGCGCTCTGTCTCCCTTTCTCTCAAAAATAAACATTAAAAAAAAATTTTTTTTAATAAAAGCTGATTGTTTTCCCCTGCAATGATGAAATTATGCATCAGTTTTATTTTATTTTAATTAAGGTAGAAACTATGTTTTTTTACATTAAGTGCATCAAATGCCAAAAGACTGGTAGTTTAAGTATATAGTATGCCCTTAAAATAATACATTGCTTGGATGGGTACTCCCAGCACTCCTTCATCAATCATATACACAAAACTGAAGTGACCTTGGGGGGAAATCCTGAATTCAAGTATTTTATTCTCAGTCCCCATAACCCGCTGGAATAGCACTGCAGAATCGGACAAACCTAGGTCCAAGTGCAGGCTCTCCATCTGACTAGCTGTATGAACTTGGGTCCATCACTCAATCTCTCTGAACCTCAGTTTCTACATCTGTCAAAAGGAGAAAGCAGTGCCTATCTCAGAGATGGGAAAACCAAAAAAAGAATGAACATCAATCAGCACAGAACTAAAATTATTCTACCTTTGACATTAATCCTACATCTCTCAAGAAGCTTTCAAAATCTGGTTTATTAGATGATACTTGCCAATTCTGGGCTCACACAATAGGGCCAGGTACAACAAAAAGGCATTACTAGCTAACGTAAGCAAGAACTGAGAATTCCTACATTTTTTTATTGTTCTATTAAATGTAGAATCAATCTTTAAAATTTATAAAATACATGTAATGTATAAAGAATCATGATGCCACAAATAATAACGCACCATTAGCACTGACTCCGAGATGCTTATATTCCCCTACCCAATCCTGTTCCCCTCTGGGCTCTGAATGAAACTATGGTTGTAAGTAGCATTTTGTTCCTTTTCTTTAAGTTTACCACGTTTGTATACCTAGATAGTGTGGTTTTGTATATTCTTGAACCTCATAAATAATCACTGTTATATATGGGCCTTTCTTTTGTGCTCCACATTATGTCCCTAAGATTCATACACATAGAATGTAGCTATAACATAGTAATTCTTGACTACTGTTTAACTTCATTAGTTATATATTAATTCCTCATACCTTTAAGGGGTGATTGATAAAATAACTTGTAAGAAAGAAGTTAATTAAAACTCTAAGCTATTTGACATGGCCAGATTTAGTGTTACGCATAAGAATATAACTTAGCTAACAAAAAACAATCAGAAACTGATGAATTTATGATTCTAATTCAAACAATTCCAGGTAACTTCTAAGAGTTAATAACATCCTTCACTAGCAGGCGATGTAGCATATTTAGACCTATGGAAAAACATGAAATGTTCCTTAGGAAGGCAATATAATTCCATTTACACATATTATAAAAACAAACCTTAAGAGCATTCTCTTTCTCTAAGAAAGCTACATTAGAAATTAATCTCAGGGCGCGTCTGGGTGGTTCAGTTGGTTAAGCACCTGACTTCTGATCTGAGCTCAGGTCATGATCTCAAGATTTATGACAACGCAGAGCCTGCTTGGGATTCTCTCTCTCTCCCTCTCCCCGGCTCGTGCTCTCTCCCCCTCTCCCTCTTTCAAAATAAATAAACTTAAAAACAAAAAGAAATCATTAATCCCAATAACTTCTGTTGCCTATTCAAGAAATATTATCAAGATCATATATACACCTTACACAGTTCTCGGTGCCAGTGGGTAGAACAGTGAGCAAGAATGATACAAAGTCTCTCCTCTTGCAGAGCTTACATCCTAATTAGTCAATATAATCACGATAAACATGCTGTGATCCTTTTGAAGAAAGCCAAAGAAAAAGGTAGGGAATTTGTAGGAAATAATAAAAGAAGATAAATATTAACTGAAGGCTCTCATGGGTCACAAGACTATCTGTAGCTCTCAAATATAAATAAAATTGTAGTTAAGTGATAGTACCTTTGCCAAGCAAAATCATCCTCCAAAAATATGTTGCGGCTGGCTTTTCTACTTCCAACAGGTGTTCGAGGTTCATTTGGATCAAGTACAGACACAGAGGAAGCAGAATCTGAAAGAGCATTCAAGTCTTCCCCAATGGAATTACTGTCTGTGGAATGAGCATAACTTAAGGCTATTTTTCTACAGTATGTGCAAGCTCGGAGGTCCCCTAGGAGGGAAAACAAAAAAAGAAAATTAACTCAAAAGATAACAATAACAATTTAACACAACACGTTAAATTCTTGGGTTAACAGTTACTCGAGTAACAGGAAAACGTCTTCAAGTAAAGACCACCAAAAAAGGTTTTAAAAATGCAAAATAATTTTGTTGGCTCATTTATATATTTTAAAAACCATCATTATGATAAATTCACCCACGCATCCAAATTACCTCAAATATTTATTAATGAGTTAAGAAAATAGCACTCTGATACTAGAAAACTCTGTTTTTAAAAGAGTATTTTTCGGGGCGCCTGGGTGGCTCAGTCGGTTAAGCATCCGACTTCGGCCCAGGTCATGATCTCGCAGTTCGTGAGATTGAGCTCCGCGTCAGGCTCTGTGCTGACAGCTCGAAGCCTGGAGCCTGCTTCAGATTCTATGTCTCCCTCTCTCTCTGCCCCTCCCCAGCTCATGCTCACACTCTGTCTCTGTCAAAAACAAATAAACTTAAAAAAAAAAAAAAAAAAAAGAGTATTTTTCAAAAAAAAAAAATGTATTTTTCAAGATTCTAAAAGTGAAACAAGGGGCAGTAGGCTCAAGGAAAAAAAAAATTCAAATAGAGTAAATAACCAATACAAATGAAAACAACATATTTTTCCTCGGCAAGAAAAGAGGAAAAGAGGAAAGCATTATGGAGGTCTCCATTGTGAAGTCCTAAGAGTGGCCTCCACAAGGGGGCACCATTGTAAAAACAAACAGAAAATGGGCTTACACACAGTAGGAAGCACATAGGTGAAACTATTGCAGAAATTCTTATAATGAACATTAGCATGGAAATGAAATATTCTTCAGAGAACAAACAAGGTAATTTAATACTCTCATACGTTGTAAATTTTTTTAGAACACAGCCCCACCCAAATATAAGTTTTCATTTCTACCCTGATTTTCTGTAACCACTATTCATGTGATTGATTTTGTAACAGTTTAGTGTACTAAAAAAAAAAAAGTCAGATAACTAAACTTCACAAATAACATGTTATTTAACAATTCTACCTTAATTTTTTTTACCATTAGCATTAGAAAACTGAAGTGACATGGAACAGAAGATTTCTTAAAAGCACCTGTACTCTGTTTTTACCATAATTACTACCAAGTATAGTAAATGGTGTTTTATGAGGCACCTGGATGGTTCAGTCAGTCAAGCGGCCGACTTCAGCTCAGGTCATGATCTCATGGTTTGTGAGTTCAAGACACGCATCGGGCTCTGTGCTGTCAGCTCAGGGCCTGGAGCCTGCTTCAGATTCTGTACCACCCTCTCTCTCTGTCCCTCCCCCACTCATGCTCTCTCCCTGCCTCAAAAATAAATAAACATTAATAAATGGTGTTTTAGGTTTTTTTCATTTTAAGACTACAACTATGTAGTGCTCAGTTTTTGTTAAGTTATGCATATATTTTAAGCAAAATTAAATACCACTTGTTGCATTAAAACTAAAGAAAAATATATCCACTGCAAACAGGACTACAAAAAGTGACCTCCAGTCTGGGATAAATGACAGTGTTAGGACATACCACCATCAGCTGACCAAAGTAGAACTGCAGTAAGGAAGTGAAATCACATCCTGCAGAAAGGTCTTTAAGTTCCCACAACAAAGGCTTGGTTTGTTTCTTACTCTAAGGAGAGCTCCCTTAACCAGTCAGCGATCAGAATAAAAATGACCACACCAACACAGTTCAGCCAAGCCTGAACTTGAAAGTTTTCATTTCATGAAGAATCTTTATCAGCAAGTGCCTGCTGAACACATGCCTATGTTATGTGATGGGATACAAAGATCGATGAGACAGCTCTCCCACCGAAGAACTCAGTCGGCTGCGGTGAAAGACACATCTAATGAAGAAGTTACATGACAGATACAGAGATATTACTGCTACTACCACCAATAACTGTTCGATATTCATTCATCCCTTCCCATGTGCCACACATTATTCCGGGTACTTTTACGTTTACTCACAACTACAACATACAATTGCATCCAGCATGTCTTATCCCATTCGCAATGGGTTGGTTAATTTTATGTGTCAACTTTATGTTTGGTCAAATAGTAGTCTAGTTGTTGCTGCGAAGGGTTTTTATAGATATGACTAACGTACACAATCTGTTGACATTAAGATTACCCTCCATAAAGTGGGTGGGCCTCCTATCTTAAAAGATTTTTGTCAATTTAGCAGGTATAATGAGATAGACTGGTTGCTCCTAACTGCACTAGACAAAGTGGGGGAAAGAAAAGGATGACCTCAGGAAGTCAAATTCCCAGGTCAAGAACTGTACAAATTACCTAGAAGTTCCTATGTCTTCCCTGAAAGAAACCACTATCTCCTATAGCAAAAGAGCTGAAAATCAAACTAAGAGTTTCATCCTGCAAGTGGCTAAATTACAACGCACACTGAATTATTAATCTTGTAGTATGACTGCTACTAAAATAAGGGCACTGATTAGGAAGGAATGGAATCCTGAAAAGTAGAATGGGGATATATGAAAAGATCCTGATGAAGCGGGGGACACTAAACCCCAAAATTCTGCTGAGTCTTCTTTGCCTTTCTTAGCCTTCACACCCTGTCAGAGATTAACCCTGCTTTGCCTGAGAAATCCAAAATGGCCTGAGTTTGCTACCTTACCAAACACTGCTTATTCTCCTCAGGACCCACTCCCACCACCCTCTTTGCTTCTAGTGTTATAACATGACTCAAGTCCCCACAAGCCCTGAAAGGTAAGGTATAGTGTAACCCATGAGAAGGTGCACTACACTCCAAAAGAACTACATGATTTTTCTAACTTACAGGGACAGAAACTCAGGGAATAGGTGTGGAAGCAGACATCAAAGATATAGAATAGTGGAAAGAACATAAAGTAGGACCAAGCTGATTTTTGATATGAGCCCACTAAGCAAAGGTTCTGGATGGAATATCATAGCTTGAGGGGTAAAAAAAGGGCTCTAAGAGTCTGGTTGGTTGGTTGGTTGGTTGGTTGGCTGGCTGAAACATGGACCAAAAGCAGCCTATACTAAAAGAAGTTGAAAGGCCAGAACTGCCCTGGTATACAATGAAGGAAGGGATGCAAAGAAATAGGAAGATTATAATGTCAAGAGAGGATTTACCAAGCAAGACCTGCTCACTCACCCAGGAGGATCTGGAGCCTATGCCTTTCATGACCATGAGAAATAAATTTGTGAGGGGAGCCCCAGCATCCCTGTAGAGCTTTGTGGTCACTGTTCTCTGTAGGTCAGAAATTACAGTGGGAAAACTGCTGCCACTGAATTGGAAAACCTAAATGCAACGGAGACCATTAGATCCCAGGGTGGCGGGGGCCAAGTGATGGCACTTCATCGCCAATGACAAGGTGGGCATGCATACCACAATAGACAGTAGAGTCAAAGCAGCAATCAGAATAGTCTGACTTATAGGACCTGTGGCAGTGATCATGGTGTTCCTAGAAGCGAATTCAATGGGCAGTCCACTAAATTCTTACTTGATTTGTAGAACTCTAGATCAAGTGGACAGTAGTCTAACTTAAATCAAAAACAGTCATGGCTCCCCAATTCTCAGACTTGAGCCATTTATAGACCTAGAATTCCATGAATGAAGCAGGAAGGCTGGGTCCCCTTGAGGAAGAACTCCACTACACTGCCAAAAATGTATACAGCCCTCCCCAAAGGGACCTACAGCCTTTTATCAGGGTGACTGTGCATTGAGAAAAAGGTTAACAGTCAAACTTTGGGGAAGTTACTGGACTTTGGCTCTTAAGTGACACTAATTCCAAGGGACCCAACATTTTACTGTAGTCTGCCAGTCAGAGTAGGGGCTTACAGAGGTCAGCTGATCAACAGCATTTTAGCTGAGATCCATCTTCTAGTGGGTTCAGTGGTTATTCTGTCATTATTCCTCAGTTCTCAAATGTATAATTGGAATAAACATACTCAGCAAATGGCAGAATCTCTACATTAGTTCCCTGACCTGTGGAGTGAGAGCCATTATGGTAGTTCTGGCCCCCAGAACTGTAAGAAAGTAAATTTCTGTTGTTGTAAGCTACTCAGTTTGTGGTATTTTGTTATGGCAGCCCTGGGAAACTGACACACCAACCATATTAACAAGACCGGATTTTATCCTAAGGGTAATGGTCGCTCTGAAAGGGTTTCAGGCACGGGAATATCCTGACATGATCAAATTAGCATTTAACAAAGAATAATGACCAGAACGTGGAAAAGGGATTAGACAAAGCAAAAAACGAAAGGTAAAAAAAAAAATCTTTTAAAGGCTATAGCCATAATCCTGATGAGAGACAACTGAACTCTGAAATCTGTAGCAGTTTAGTGATGGGAAAAAAAGTGAGTAAAGCTAAGAGGAAGATCTGCATAGTAACAAAAATAATTTGAGAGATGCCGAGAGGGTTTCTCTTTTTGGAAACTTCTGTCCACCTTGCACTCCCAAGTCACTGTATAAATCCACACATCATTATTTTTTTCTGCTTCAACATATAATTTTAAATCTCCATATTGCTACAACTCATGAAAGAACATGAGTAAGATGCAATTTTCTAAAGCACAGTATCATACAACTCAAGGAAGATCTGCACTTTGTAAAATGAAAACTCTCGTGGTAATATACATTAGTAATGTCCCCTAACCATCTTGTCTAACAAATATTAACACTCCTATGGTCTTTGCTAGCACCTATGGCACACTATCTTTTACCCTAGTTATTTATGAGCATGTCCACCTGCTTTATTATTTGACTGTAAAGTCCTTTAAAACAAAGTTGTATCTCCCTCACTTGTGTCCCCCATGTCTCACACATGAAGCTCCAAAATAAAAACTGGCTTCACATTGGTCCTGTATTACAACGACTTATAGTTACGATCTTTAAAAACTGTAAAACTTTCAATGAAATGCATTTACCCGTATAGCCCATAAATTTTCCAGGGATTTCTTGATTACAGCAACGACTGCAAAAAATCTGCCCACACAAGCGGCAATGGTGTCTGCGCCTAAAGGTTGTAAATTTCTCACTACAGTCGTAGCACTCTTTACATTGGCTGTCTGGCATCCAGTATTGCTTCAGGTCGCTATCCTATAACAATAAAAATATGCGAAATCGAAAATATGAAAAGATGCAATGACAAATATGGTGCTAATCAATACCCTACGAGGTTTCTTTTGCAAAAACTGACAAACCATTTCGAGAATTCATGTGGGAATTGGCCAAAATGACCAAGACAATCTGAAACAAAAACAAAGTTGAAGGACTTACATTACCAGCCATCAAAATTTATTCTGAAACTATGGTAATTTTAGACAGAAAATCAGTTCAAGGATAGAAAAAAACGGGAGCTATATAACAGAAAAGAGAGCCCTGGTACACCCGCACACATGATATGTGGACTCGTGACAAGATTTATAATGCAATCAGTGAAGAATGGTCTTTCAAAACCAAAATTGGTGCTGGGTCCATCTAGACATCCATGAGAAAAAAATAAAGCTTGACCCCAAAACTTCACATGAATAATGAAGTTTCTTGAAGAAACTATGGAAGACTATTCGCTGATGGTGGGCTAAATAAATACCTCTTAAACAGAAAAGCACTGACTTAAAACAAAAAGCACTAACCATAAAGGAGAAAAAAATTTATAAAATTAAGAATTTACACGTAAAAATACACATTCATAGCTGAAGGAAGTACTAACTGGACATTCTTTCAGGTGGCATTATGCCAATTTTAGTGGGTATGGCATGAGGCCCATAGAAATATTTGATAAATGATCTTCTCAAGTACCTGGCTTTTCCCCTCCATGATTTCCTTGAGGCGTTTTAATACTGTGCTGAGGCTTCGAAGCTGAACAGCTGTACGAGGGTCATGACCTCCAAAGGCAGGCTCTGCTTTCCTTCTTGTGTCTGAGTCAGATTTACCAAAAAAAAAAAAAAAAAAAAAAAAAAAGCAACCTTGTTATTAGTCCTGTCTATGCAAAAATAAGGCATGTATGAAGATATATATGCGATGTATAGTGCCTTTTACTATTTACATAAATTTATGTTCTCCCAGTCAGTGATATGGATTGAGAGTTAAAACTAGTCTTTATAGGGGGTGCCTCGGTGGCTCAGTCGGTTAAGCATCCAACTTCGGCTCAGGTCATGATCTCACGGTTCATGAGTTCAAGCCCTGTGTCGGGCTCTGTGCTGACAGCTCAGAGCCTGGAGCCAGGTTTTGATTCTGTGTCTCCCTCTCCCTCTGCCCCTTCCCCGCTCGTGCTCGGTCTCCCTCTCTCTCAAAAATAAACAAACATTAAACAAAAACCCAAAAACTAGTCTTTATAAAGGTAAGAGGCTGTTGGAAGTATTTCTTACTACCATGTAAAACATTGCTTCACAGGCAAGTAAGGGCTACCTAACACAAGCACTGTCTAATAAGACCACTGAGAGTTTTGAGGCCTCTGCCAGATGTACTGCTTAAATGGCCCCAAAATTCATTAATGATTTATTGGGCTCTTTGGTCCCAAGCCATAATCAATACCGGCTAGAAATTTAGCAGAAGAAAAGGCAACCTCTATGAGTTAACCTAGCTTAGCCTATATAGTCAAACAGTAAGCAACAGTCCAGTTCAGTCTACATACAAACCACCTAAGCCTCATTGAGCAGATGATCAGAAAGTTTAATAACCCAGCCCCCAAAGACTCTGACAGAGTTCAGAACATCCAGGGTGGTAATTTACCCACAAAAGTCCCTCCATCAAGTCTAAACAGATAAAAATGCCAAAGAATTGCTAGAACTCCAATCCTACCCTTTCCTGCCACCTCCTTAACCCTGCATCTCCAACTGGAAGGGATCACTTACACTTTAAATAGCAATACTTATGCCAGTCCTATCAACAGTAAAACAAACCCAAATTCAGTTTTGTAGCCAAAATGGGTGTGCCCACCAAAGCTGTCATGTTATTTCATTTTGCAGCCAGATTACCACTGAAGCTACCACCTATTCCTGGCTCTGGCAGTTACAAAACCTAAGTCAAGCGAAGGTGGCTTGACAAAAAGGCTGACATCTCTGTTAGCTTAAACTCATTAACCTAATAACCTATGGCAGATCAGGATGGAAAATACACCACCTTAAATCTTCTCAAACTCACTTATTTGCTAGTTGCCTTAGCTGTTCTTTGTCTGGGCTGGATGGGACAGAAAGGATTACCAAGAAATGAGAGGTTGGCCTCTAAACTGACAAAGAACTCTAAAGACAACTGAATCACAGAAGTGATTATTGAAACTGTACCTGTTAGAAAACTTAAAAACTTTACCTTTCTATAAATAGTATTACCCTAATTTCAGCAGATAACTCAGATGTGTTGTTACTAGAATAAAAGGTACAAGTATTAGAATGACCAAAATTTTGAATATCACAATATAATAAAAAGCAACTCTCCGTAATTTGAGTTGAAAAAAGAGGCAGACGAAGCTGTTAGAATTCCAATAGCTGTGCTCCCATGCAGGGACAACAAATAATCGTGAAGCCCCTTCTAGCTGCTTAGAGGTATAAGAGAGTACTAATAGCATCATTCACTGGAGAAGGAAGAGCGACACTGTTCCTGGAACCAACAGAATCACAGGTATCCGATGGAGGTGACAGAGATCTGAGAGGAAATCTGGTCTAGCACTCTGCCCTAAATAACCTTAGTTGTTTCTCCTGTAAAATGGATATTGCATAATTAAATGACTTCCCTAAAGTCACATAGCAAGTAAATTGTGGAATTGCAGCCTTTTGTTAGAAAAAGGAACTTGAGGGCACCTGGGTGGCTCAGTTGGTGAAGTGTCCGACTTCAGCTCAGGGCATGATCTCACAATTCGTGAGTCCAAGCCCCACATGGGGCTCTCTGCTGTCAGTGCAGAGCCCGCTTCAGATCGTCTGGCCCCCACTCTCTCTGCCCCTCCCCGCTCATGTTCGTTTTCTCCCTCTCTCTCTCAAAAATAAGCAAACATTTAAAAAAAAGAGAGAAAGAAAGAAAAATGAACTTGATTGGTCAGTCTCAGGCTTCTGAAGCTTAAATGCTTCTAGCAGCTAAGGTAGAATCAAAGAATCAAACGGAGTTGATAAAAGAAAGTAAGGAGTAGTGGAGATTGCAGCAAACTAGACATTACAAGCTCCACCTTGTGATATTTAAATTCAAGTTCATCAAAACACCACGACAAGGTGTGGTAGGCTGTCAGTTTGTAACCCCTAAGAGATTAGATTCTAGTCCAACTCCTCAATTTGACAAATAAAGAAATTCTATGCTTAATTCAGCATAGGATTTAGTCAGACCCCTCCACAAAAACAGTAGTGTTGCCAGAGGTCAGGTTCAAAAGCAAAGGAGCTTACTGAGCTTAGAGGTTAAAGTAAGGATGGCCTCCTTTCTCTCTCCCCCACTTCCCACTTTCTGACTCTTCCTTCCAAATGGCTGATGTAACCCAGGCAGAGGCTCACTGCTCTGGGAAACCTGCAGTGGTGATGCAGCCCGCCCCACTCCAGTCCTTAGGAGGTCGTAAACTGAGTCTGAACTAGCTAGAAGAGCTCTCTCACCAACCACCATTACCTATGCCTGCCCACTTTTCACTCGAGGATCTCACGGGGAAGACTGGCCAGACAAGACAAGATCTGGTGTTCAGGGACACTTGACTTCTAATGCTGCCCCCTCTTCCTCTATTATGTCACCTCTCACTGCCTTTCTTTTGCCCCCTTGAGCTGGGCAAGCCACTGTGCTGAGTTTAATAATCTAACAGAGAAACTGACTAACATAGAACTCTAACATAGAATCTAACATAGAACTGACTTTGTCTAGTCTCTCATTCAGACACTGATCCCCAGCCTATACTCATCAGAAAAGCATGAAAATGAAGGAGATGACTACAGTAGACCAGGACAGAGAACAAACAGGCAAGAGCTCAGCTTATCCAGCCACAATGACAGTCCGCATCCCAACAAGGACAGAAGGACAAGAGCAAGGGGCAGCCCACTAACGGAGTTGAGAGTTCTGCAGCCAGAGGCATGCACACCACATTACACTAGCCATCCCAAGAACAGATGCAGAATTAATTCACAAAGTTGAAACTAACCTGTATTCTCCTGGGGATGTTGCAAACTGTTCTCTTCTGAAACCCAAGCAAGTAATTAATCAAAAAAACAGTCAAGATATCTGTGCTTGGCCTAAGTTAAAATTTAACAAAATGCTTAAGAATTTTTTTTTTTAGGTATCAACAAATTCTTTCACTATCTAGGTAACAGTTTCATGAATTCTGAAGAGCACCTGACTATTCCAAACAGCAGAAAAGTTAAGTCACTAAATAACCTGGGAAACACAATGTCTGGAAAAATCTAACACACAGAGAAGAATGAAATAAGAACACTGTCTCACCTAATACTGCTGAAGATCGCCGCTGGAGTTCCTCATTAAGCTGTTTTTTATAAGGTGTAGGTGACCTCACAGACTGTGTTCTTGAAGGGAGCTGAGGGCTGGTCCAACTTCCACTTAGAGAGGGCTGCTCTCCCTGGCCCCCTTCCACTCGCTCTGTAGCAAAGGAAAGCTTGGCATTATTTGCAAAACTAAGACTCAGAGTTCAGCAAAGAGAAGGAACAGATAAAACTGTTCTGAAGATAATGTATATACGTAATATATGCATAACTAAAAACTAGCTTAAAAAAAGATATTCAAGAAAGTGGCAAAATTATGGGCCAATATTTCTTCCTTGGCATGTGATCTCCAGTTTGTTTTACTTTTCATTAGAAATACCTTGAGCATATTAAAGGAAACAGAATGTAAGCTTCACACAAAGGCGAAAATTTTTTTTATCTGCTTTGTTTATGGGATAGATCCCATGCACTATTAAAACAGTGCAATAGTGGATAATAGGTACTCAATAAAAATTTGCTGAATAAAGAAAAAGATTATTGTCTTATGATGACTAAATATAATGTGTAATCCCACATGAGATCCTGGAACAGAAAAAGGACTTTAGGTAGAAACTGAAGAATGAATAAAACACATACTTTAGTTTATAATACTGTGTCAATAATGGTTCATTAATTGTAATAAGTGCACTATACTAACGTGAGATGTTAATAACAGGGAAAACTGGGTGTGGGGGTATATGAGAATCCTGTACCATCTTCCCAATTTTTCTGTAAATCTAAAAGCAAACAATAAAATTTTTCTAAAAAGTCATTACCTTAAAAATGGACTAACAGGAGATTTCATAGAACTTTAAATTGACTACTAATTAAAGTCAGTTAATACTGGAGCACCTGGGTTGGCTCAGTCAGTTCCAGCTCTTGGTTTTGGCTCAGGTCATGATCTCACAGTTCATGGGATCAAGCCCCCTGTCAGGCTCTGTGCTGACAGTGCTGAGCCTGCTGGGATTCTCATTCTCCTTCTCTCCTCTGCCCCTCCCCTGCTCTCTGAATGAATGAATAAATAAATAAATAAACAAACTTTAAAAAAGTCTGTTAATACTATTAAAATTTCTTCTGAACTAATTAAACTATTAACCCTCAAGTTCCTTACAAGAGGGATTACTTTCTAATGCATTTCAAATAATACAGCCAAATATAAAGCAGAGATAATAGGCCATATTTTTTTAAATTTTTTTTTAAATGTTTATTTACTTATTTTGAGTGACAGAGAGAGAAAGAAAACACCAGCAGAGAAAGCGAGAATCCCAAGCAGACTCCATGCTGTCAGTGCGGAGCCCAACGCAGGGCTCCAACTCAGGAACCGTGAGATCATGACTTAGGCTGAAGTCAAGAGTCAGATGTTTAACTGAATGAGCCACCCAAGGCGCCCCTATTTTTTAAAATTTTTCTTCCAGGTAAAAAATACCTTACTTCAAAAGAGCTCACTTAAAAAGTACCTTTTCCCTTCTAGTTATGGAATGAACAAGTCATGGATATAAAAGATACAGCATAGGGAATATAGTCAATGGTACTGCAGTAACGCTGTATGGTGACAGATGACAGCTACACTTGGGGGAGCGGGGTATAACTTGTCAAAATCACTATGCTGTACACCTGAGACTAATGTAACATTAGGCGTCAGCTATACTTCAATTAAAGAAATAAAAATAAGCAAGATCCCAATTAAGGAACATTTTGTAAAATATTTGGCATGTTCTCTACAAAAATGTCCATCTCACAAGACAGAGAATAGGAGACAAAAGATAGATGAAAACTATATGCAGTATGTAATCCTGGACCTGATCCTGGAATGGAAGTTTTGAGGGCAATGCATTTGTTTGGAATACAGACTGTTGATTAAATAAAAGTCCTGCATGATGTTAAATTTCCTTATATAAATAGGTAAAAAGTATCTCTTCACTTGATATTATTACACTTACATCTTAATCTAACAGGTTTAAGTCAAGAAGCGTGCTGACAGTTTCAATTTTGGAAAAATAGGAATCTTTCCTCCCAGGTGCTGAGTCTTCTAGTTTTATGGCTTTAATTAAAATCTTTTGGCTATTTACCCCCATAAAAACAAAGTCCATTCTGTGAACTTAAGAAAGTTGAAACATATTAAGAAACGAAAAAAAAATGCTACCTTCAAAGAGGGATCTCCTTTTAACATTATTTTTCAATTCAGACCTTCAGTTACCAATAACTAATAAGATTACAGGGAAAATTCTAGCTTTCTTCTCTTGAGCAGCAAACCCCAGTGACCGATGATTAAAGCTATCTCCTTGTTGACATTTCACATTCTTGCAAAGACACAGCATGAAAGCTGAGCTGAACAAGAGAATTTTAGAAAATCAAAATTACAGGTTCTCTGATCTGTAAGAACAAGTCTTACCTTTGTTAAATCGAAAGAGATTTACAAAAGAACTATACGCTGATTTAAAAGGAGGTTCGTCCTGATCAGGAGTCAAAGGTTTAAAGTGTGTGAGATGAGAAGGACTAGTAGGAGATCGAGGCAAATCATTAGCCGAGTCCAATGTTGGGGAAGTCTTATCATCTGTGGCCATTTCATGAGTCTAAAAAACAAAAGATAGGAGTTGCTAAGGAAGCCCAAAATTTGATTCCAAACAGCATACCTAAATATCTGGAAATCTGACTCTGAAAACTCTGATCTCTGAAACCAAAGAGTAAATAAATCTAGTTTAGTATATACTGCAAATAAAGGCTTAAAAACACTGCAGTCTAGATCATAAGGAAGGGTGTCAGACAACTGAAACTACGATTACACAGCCAATCTAATTTTCAACATTGCTATTTAATCTACAGAAAATATAAAAATTATTAGTAATTTGGAGGTAAGGTACAAATGTGAGCAGGAAAAAAGAAATAAAAAGCATTTTCACATAATTTATATCTTTTCCATTTTAACTTTTTTTTTGGAAAAAGAGATAACTCAACAGCTGTTTAAAGTTATAAGGAAAACTGGTTTTACACAACCATATTAATTCCTCAAAAAATTTTTAATTTATTTCAATTTTTCTTTTAAAAATATAAAACATAAATATTTCCAAGAAAAGAAAATGAAACAGTCATCCCTTAATGACATTTCTGTACAACCTCAAAGATTTCTTCAAACTGTGCCTCATCTCCTCAAGAACTATTCAAATCAACAAGCTGTTCCTGTCATCTCTCCTCCTAGGCACGTGAATCTGGTTTTTCTCCTTTTAAGCATAACCTCATATAGACATTAAAATGAAGATCTTCAAGAGCTTTTTTTTTTAAATAACCAAAAATGATAGTTCAACCAAAGTAGTAAAGGTAAGCACATCACCAGATGGAGGGTAGAGAAAAACACTGATGTATCTTTTCTGCCGTATTAACACTTCAAATTAATGACAACCATGAACTACGCATAACTGTAGTCATTAAAGTACTACAGATGACTTTTGATTTTTGTCATCTACTTTATATCTTACAAAGAGGACATCACACTCCCACAAAACGCTTTTCAGTTTCAAAATCGTATCTACCACCTTGTTTTAATTTTACAAAAATCCTGGAAAGCGCACAGAGCTGGCCTTACTACACTTTGCCTTTGAGGCAACCAATGCACACTGAACCTAAAGTGACTTTCTTGAGGGTCACACAACTAGTCAGTCAGTGGTAGAACTGTAATTACACCCCAAGTTTTATCCCAGAATTCCTCTTTAGATCGAAATTATTATTGTAGCTCTTCACAGACTTCAATTCCAGCCTATCTAAATTCCTGATTAATAATTTAATTGATTAAAGCAGAAATGAAACCATGGACTTGAACATGATTTGGCAATAAATGTTTATTGGTATGGGGGGGAGTAGAGGAGGAAGAAAAAGAGGAAGGAGTGTTGAGGAAAAGGAGGAAGGAGAGAGATGGAGAAGAGAGAGGAAGGAGGGAGAAAGGAGGAGAGGGTGGGAGGGAGTGAGGGAGATGGAGGGAGACAGAAAGGGTCTCTAATACCACCTTCTATTGGGGAGAATAGTCAACAATTCTAAATTATCATGACAATCCATATTCCAGCATAAAAGATTCTGAAGCAAGCTGCTAAACGAATTTGTGTCAACTCAAAATGGGGGGGGGGGGGGGGGGTAGAGAAAAAGGGGAAGAAAAAAGAGTACTAAAGACAAAGGATTGTGTGATTGCAACAACCACCCTCAGGCTTGGAAAAACAGTCCACATTCTACTGTGACATAAGTAGCATCTGAAGCAGAGTTAGCAATCTGCATGAAGAATCTCAGCGTTACTACTGAGGGTCACCCATATACAAAACTATTAATAAGCTTTGGAGATGTGAGCATAAAAATTACCATGAAAACGCTCAGCAAGTGCAGTCTCTGAAACATAAACACAATCACATAGCTAATCTTAACAATTTCATAATGACACCAGCATCTTGAAAAAACTGCCTTACAACTCTTATTCTCTGGCAGCTTAATTACTGTCTGGGATATAAACTAGGCCTCCTTGCTGACAGGCAATTAGAAATATTAACCTGGCCTTCCAAATGCCAGTACTTTGCCTCTTATTTCAAGGCTACCCCACCACACACTATCTCGGTGATGAAGCCAATGTGAAGGCTAATCAGGTATTACACGTAGAACACAGGCCAGATCCACTAGCCAATTTCAAAATATAGTGGATGAAAAAATCCAAGTATCAGCTGAATAATTTCTAAATACAGTTTTTAAAAATACTCAAGACATATCTAATAATGCAGGCCAGCTGAATACTAGAATTGTCAGTTTCCATCAACAAAGATTTTGTTGTTCAATTTTTGACCAACATGCCAACAGAAACACTAAAGGAAGACCACAACGTGATCCACATTACTCTTCCCAGAAAGCAGAAAATGGGAGCCCACAGGAAAAGAAGAAGGGAAAGTTGTTTTGCTCCACAGAACAGACGACCTGCCCAATCTTTGTCAAAAGCTCAAACCCAACCAAAACAAACAAACAAACAAACAACTAAGGCTATTTTTGAATCCTGATAGAATGAAAGTTTTGGAGTGGCAGAAAAGGAGATTCAAATAAGTTTGAAATAAGAGAGTGCAAAACCAAACCACTACCTCTGGTTTTAAAAGAGTATGCACTGAATCAATAAATGATAATTTAACACATACCTACACATCTCAGATAAACATAAATAACTTGCTTTCTACAGAATTCTAGCACTTCTCACATTTCTTGAATATCTTAAAAATAATCTCTACACTGGGCATATCTTAATTCTCTAAAAACATCCATCGCATTTCATCCTCACGCTTTTGCTGGGAACATTATAAGCAAAGGTAAAATACTAAATGGGAAATCAAGTCTCCTCCTCAAGAGACTTTGAAACATAGGTAGTAATGGGATGGACTCAAGTAGAAGAAACAAATATTTTTAAAGAGGTCTGTTCATATTTGAAAACCCACTACTGGTGTCGTTTTCTGCAGCTCAAGAACTTTCTTTTTCAGTCTATGGATGCACCTCTGACACACAGACTAGGAGCTGATCCATCAGAGAGGGAGGAGGAACGGGACTGTGCACCTCCGAAATAAGCTGAGAGACGTGGGACAAGAGAGGGGCAAGAGAACTTCAAATGTTTCCAAGGAAACCTCTTCAAGAACAGCCGCACCCGGCTCCCAGACCAGGGGCAACCGGGGAATCGGGGAGCCGGCTTGCTGCGGGTACCGGTTCTCTGCCCTTCGTTGCCCACCCTCGGCCACAGTCCGGCCTCCAGCCACGGTGGTGAAGCTTCAGCTCTCGCCTTCACTTCAGCCTTCCCCTCGGCTCTGGCCCCGGAGCTCCCCAAACCGGCCTTCTTCCTTACTCTCAGCGCCAGCCGGCCGCGCGCCAGGCCCCCTCCCTTACCTGCGCCTCCCGCCTGGGCCCCGCCGGCCACCCTCCACCCCGGTCGCCGCTTCACCCCGTTCAGGCGCGGAAAGCCAGCTCCGGAGCGCAGCGACGGGGGTACTCGGGCCGCCGGCGGTTGCTGCAGGAAGCAAAGCCACTTACATGGTTGATGCGGCTTCTCCCTTCCCCCGAAGGCTCCGCCCCCTGTCCCTCCTTCTCTCCAATCCGCAATTCTCCCGGCCGCCGGCTCCGCCCTCTTCTTCCCGTCCGCGCCACGTTTGGATCAGACGCCCAGGCAAAAAGAGTCGAGTTCAGATAGAGTCGTCCTCGACAGCTTGGCTGGTTAGGCCACCTCCTCCTTCCCAGAGGAAGGCAGGGCGACTGCATGCGTGAGCGTCACGCGTGTCGGGTCACCGGACGGGTGCTGGCTGGGCCACCGCGGTTACCGTATGTGTTCGATGACATGGGCTCTCGTAATATGTTACCGCGCTCAGCGTTCCTAGGGACTGACACTCAGGAGAGCGACGACTGTTGTCACACTTAAGTGACTCCGTCAATAACTGGCCAGGTGACCTTAAGCAAATTACTAACTTCCTTAGGCCCCCTGCCCTCTTAACTGTAAAATGGGGCTGATAACAATACCCACTTCACGGACAGTTTTTTTGAAGATTAAGGAAAACATGGCACGTAAAGCCTTTGGCACAGCGCCTTACCCAGAGTAAGTCATGGGAGCTCTACAGCTAGTGTTTTCATTCAAGTTGTGTGTTGCCAAGACTGGGTGCCAAGAAAATTACCGAGCCTGGTCTTGCTCAGCCTGGCTAGCATTAATCCATCTTTTTGTCCTGCTGTGAGCGTTGTGCCCTTAGCTGAAGACAACACGCCAAAACCTGCTGACCCCAACGGTGGGACTTGGCAGGGAGGTCAGAAAGTTAATGAAACCCAAAGTGAGGTGCTATTTTAATTCAATTCTCCAGGCCCTTTCCTCGAGAGTTTTGACAAATCCCTACCCAGTTTTCCTCGAGTTACCCTCCTCAGCGGATGGAGAATGGCGTCAAAACCTGAAGGCTGATACCACTACAGGGAAATCCCGATCACCATCCTCAGCTGGGTCCCTCGGCAATCATCCTCAGAGTGGGTAGTCTGCCCCCTCTCCCCTCCGTCACTACTGTTCCACATCACACCGTTCCTCGTGCCCCATTACCTGGACTATTGATCTCAGCAGAGAATCTCACCTACCTGAGTCAAAAGGCACAGGCTATTGGGTGTGACCTCTAACAAACCTCCCACATATTTATGATTCTGAGTCTATTATTATGATGGTACTATGCTTATATTCCTTCCTGTATTATGTATTAGTTGTATTTGTACTGAAAATAGCTTTTCCTTTTCTTCTTTTTTATATTGATTCGTATTGTTCAATTGATTAAACAAGGAGGCCATCAGGCCATTAGTCTGAGACTTTTTTTCTTTTTTTTTTTAGAAAGAGAAAGAGAATGCCCATGTGTTGGGGAGGGGCTGATGAAGTGAGAGAGAGAATCCGAAGCAGCCCCCAGTGCAGAACCGAACTCGGGGCTCAATTCCAGGACCCTGGGATCATGACCTGAGTCGAAATCAAGAGTGGGATGCCCAACCAACCTAGAAGGCCCCAGAATGAGATGGTTCTAATGATTGAGTAGCCTCTGTAAGTAAACCAAAACCAAAGCCTAGAATGCCTCAAAAGTTATGAATTTGAAACCTAAGGACAACCAATCACCAACAGCCACCTAGGCTTTCCTAAATATGCAACCGCCTAAGATGTGGTCAGTCAAATAATGTTCTTGCTTTGCTTCTGCCTCTACAAGTCTTTCCCCTAGCTCCCGTCGGTGGAGTGCTTCTGATCATTTCACATTTGGCAGTGTCCAATTCCTGCTCAAATAAACTCTTAGAAATTTTAATATGCCTCAGTTTATCTTTTAACGGTATCAGTACAGACTTGTGTTTTTTTTACACTGTTATGATTCATTACTGCCACCACTCTTTTTGATAGTCAAGTTGTCCCTAATTTGCCCAGTGAGAGGCCCTTCAAGCAGCTCCTGTGTACATTTGACATGCCTTCATCACTTTTTGAGCACTTCCTTACTTTTTTACCCAATAAAATATGCCAGACTCATCTTGAACTATCCTTGATCTAAAATTAGTTCTGTAAGGATCCCTGATTCTCTTTAGTAGGAACACAAAGATATTTTTAAAAATCATGAGATTCAGGGGCATCTGGGTAGCTCAGTGGGTTGAGCTTCTGACTTCAGCTCAGGTCATGATCTTGCATTTCATGAGTTCGAGCCCCGCGTCAGGCTCTGTGATGACAGTTCAGAACCTGGAGCCTGCTTCAGATTCTGTGTCCCCCTCTCTCTCTGCCCCTCCCCTGCTCATGCTCCCTCTCCTTCTCTCTCTCAAAAATAAATAAACATTTAAAAAAAATCATGAAATTCAGTTCTGGCTAGGAAGTAATGAAAGTGGCACTCACATTCACTGCACATGAAAACATAAATAGGTATATCCCTCCTAGAAAATGATTTGACAGATCTAACAAGTGCTTTTAAAATGTTCATACTCCTTGATCCAACAATTACAATTCTATCAGTAGTGCCTAAGGAACTGAGTCGAGTACAAAGTATAGCTAAATATGTTTTTCACAATTATTCAAAACAGTAATAAAAAGGAAACAAATTTCCAATGAACACAAATAACATGAAAGTAATATAGTCAAATGATGGGCAATTAGGCAATCATTAAAAATTATGTCAAGACTTTCTAGAGCATTCTTCATTTCATGATCAATCTTCTTGAAAAAGTTTTGTCTCCTTTCCCTCACCTCCCTTTCAAACTTCAATCCTCTATAGTAACGCTTCTATCAGAATCATTCTGATAGATTTATGCTTCTTAAGGTGCATTCGTGAGGTCTTCCTACTTGCTAAAATTAATTTCAGGCTTTGTCTTCCTTGCCCTCTCTGTAGTACCCCCTCCTTTTTAGAAACTTTCTCTTTGTTTCCCATCAGTCTGTGCTGATTTTTCTACACCTCCTAGATAATCCTTGCCATTGTCTTTTGGGGGCCACTTTTCCTCCACTTAGCTGTTAAAGGTATTGAGTATTCCACAGAATTCTCACTGAGGTAGACTTTCCTTCTTACTGTATACTTCTAGTTTATGACTTCTTAAATTCTATGGCTTCGACTATCAACACATGCCTGTTCGTTTGCTAGGGCTGCCATACCAAAATGCCACAGATCGGGTGACTTAACAGAAATTTACTTCTCACAGTTCTGGAGGTTGGAAGTCCGAGATCAAGGTGCCTGCAAGGGTTACTTTCTCCTGAGGCCTCTGTCATTGGTTGCCAATAAATGGCCACCCTCTTGCAGCCTCTTGACATGATCATCCCTCCGTGCATGCACATGTGTCCCAACTTCCTCTTCTTATAAAGACACTAGTCCAGGGGCACCTGGGTGGCTCAGTTGGTGAAGCATCTGACGTCTGACTTTTGATTTTGGCTCAGGTCATGATCTCATGGTTTGTGGGTTCAAGCTCCATGCCAGGCTCTGCACTGATAGTGCTCTATGATAGTGCTCTAATACACTCTCTCTCTCTCTCTCTCTCTCTCTCTCTGCCCCTCCCCCCTCAAAATAAATAAACTTTAAAAAAAACACTAGTCAGATTGGATTAGGGTCCACCAATATCACTTCACTTAACCTTAACTACCTCTTTAAAGGTCCTCTTTCCCAACACAGTCACGTTCTGAGGTACTAGGGATCAGTGCTACAACATACGAATTTGAGGGAAAGAAGGACACACACTTTAGCCCATAACAATGCTAAAGAGTCTCAGATTTCTCTCTCTAGCCCAGACACCCCTCCTGAACTGCAGATGCAACTAAATGCCTCCATAACATCTCTATCTGGCTGTCCCACAGGCATCTCAGATTTAACACATCTTAAACTCAACTCATGAAAATCTGTGACTCTGTATTTGTTGAAGGGCACCCTGTCACTCAAACCCCATGCCCAGAAATCACCTTTACTCTCCTTTCTCCCATAATCTTCATGGCCAATAAATGTCAATAAAGTGAATTTCCACAAGGTAGAATGTTGCACTGCATTTTTTTTAGATCATCAAAATGAAAACACAAATGCCTTAGACTATTTCTGACAATCCTGTTATCTGGATGAGTGTCTCATAACCAAATACTGACAGAAATTTCATAGCCCATGTTTCTATTTGTGTGTACAACAGTAAATAGGACCAGCTCCTATTAAAATATCCAGATTTTTTCATTGGCCAAATGAAAAACAAAAGATGTCAAGGCATGCAATATTAACAAAACAGAAAAATGGTGTGCTAAATGAATTCTCACATGACACCCAGAATAGGCAAGCTAGATTCAAAACAGCAAGAATGTAAGCAAACATCATGTGTTACATTTAGTTAATGTTGTCAATGGGTAATGTATTATCTTATAGTTTTGTTTCTAGTCATTTTGTCTATAAATTTATTTTTTAGTTGTATAAGAGCTATCAGCATAAGGAGCATATATATATATACCTAGTTTTGCATATACATATATGCAGTAAAAAAACCAATTCTAGGGACCTACAAGAAAATATTTTCAATGAAAAAGGCTGTGTTATTGGCTTAGGAAACACTGTTTTAGGATGCTGAGATTCCCATCCATAAGTGTCCCACAGTGGCTCAGAGCCAAATTTGCAGCCCATCTCTAGAAGTGTTTAGGATCTGATGGAATACATTTTGTGATTCAATTCATCTTGGTTCTGTATAATTTACTATATGTATTCTACCTTTTCCTCATTTTCCTCACATATATTCAATGTGTTTTATCGTGCTATATTGTGTTATTTTGAAGGCTTCCCTAAATCCTTTCTGAAACAAGAAAGAATATACTTTCAGTAGTAGGCAAAGGGTGAACCTGATATAAAATGAGAGTAAGTTTACAATCTCAGGTGACTTTGGATCTCAGATTCTAGATGAAAATACAAGCTTATATACCTCTATAATCATTTCTACAAGAATAAATGGAGGTAACTGCTACTTTCCATTAATCCACTTCAAAAATCAAGTGCAGGGCACCTGGCTGGCTCAGTGGCATAGCATGTGACTCCTGATCTAGGGGTTGTGAGTTTGAGTCCCACCTTGGGTGTGGAGATTACTTGAAAATAAAATATTTTTTAAAAAATCAGCACATGCAATGCTATGTATCCCCCTCCCTTCCCCCCCCCCCCCCCCCCCCCCCCGCCCTTTACTTTTCTCTTGGGAAAAATACCAGTGCCCTCTAGTGTTCAAAATGTACCTTGTGCAATGACCTTCATACCGGTTTATCTTCAGAGTAATTGTAATCCGATATTAGAGAAAAAAATGTTTTATTATTTATTTATTTTTTAATGCTTATTCATTTTTGAGAGAGAGAGAGAACGACGCAGGGGCAGAGAGCTGTCTGCACAGAACCCAGCGCAGGGCTGGAACCCAAGGACCACGACCCCAAGATCATGATCTGAGCCTGAGCCAAAGTGGGCTGTTTAAATCGACTGAGCCACCCAGGCGCCCCGAGAAAATTTTTTAAAATAAGTTTTGGGACACTGAATCCTGGGCAGTAATATACAAGCATTACAACCACTACAAATCACTGTCTAAAATGCCCCTCCCCCATGTTTTCAAGAGTAAGGAATACACAAAAATAATTCCTGTAGCTGACAGAATCTTTTTATTCCAGTGTTTCCTAAGGCTTCACATCTTTATTCCAACTTCACTGGAATCCAGACAATAATCTCCTATATTTATCTTCTAATGCAAATGACACCTGGGCTTATTGATAGTATGTACTTAGCAGTAATTAGAAATATAGGTACAGAAGTTCTGAAGACGTAGTAGCGGAAATTTACCGTGGCATGCCTACCTGTGTATTTAATTCTTTGCATTCTAGTTGCTCCGAGAAGCCCCCAAAGCGACCCCATACTGCCTACCCCCGCCCACACTCCTCCTTCTGCCAAAGGCTCGTTCCGGTCTACCGCACACCGAAGTAGCGCCGGAAGTCTTTCCTTTGCAGTCACTGAGAACCTGGAAACTCACTCCGCAAGGCCCTAGGCGGCGTGGGTCTTAGACTACAGCCCTGGCGCTCCCTGGTCGCAGGACTGCAAATGTCATTCACGTCCTTCCGCGGCCGGGTTCCGGGGCCGAGTCTAGGGGGCGCTGCGACCCCTTCCCACACCGCGATCCTAGAGAAGGCAGCAGCAGATCTCGCCCAGAAGTTCCGGGACCCGGCCCTGCCCACCCAGAGCGATCGGCGCGCGATGATTGGCGGTGTGGAGGGGGCGGGGCTCCGGGAGGGTGGGCTGAGGGGGCGGGCCTGGGAGGGGACAAAAGCGTGTTGGTGCCAAGGCTCCGCCCTGTCGGCCGCCTCCTGGGTTGGTGCGGAGGCGGTGTCAGAAGCCGAAACAGCTGGGGCCCAGCTGGCATTACCAGTGTAGACCCTTGTGAGCTTCAACGTGTGAGTGGCTGTGGCGCCCCCGGCTAATCTCCCGCGTACCTTCTCCTGCAGGTAACCGCAGACTTCGAGGGGCAGCTCGGGCCCCTGGCTTTTGCGGGGAGGCTCTGAGAGCCCGCCAATGGCTGGAGTGGGGAAAAAAGGAAGAAAGCTCAGATCTTGGGTCTGGAGGGAGAAATTTAGCGGCGAGCCCTGGTCGAAAGGAAGCGGGGAAAATCCAGGCTGGGAGTGGGAAAGAGACGTGGGGAGGAGGAAGGTGCTGGATCCCTGTGTATGGGAAAGAGACGTGGGGAAGAAGGTCCTAGATGCCAGAATGTGGAGAAGGCCCGCTCTTGGTCTCGGAAAGGTGAAATTGAGCGGCACAGAGTTGCTTGCAGTGACACAAAGAAGGCCGGGTTTGCATGCAGAAAGGAAAATCGAGCGGTGGGAGAATGCCAGTATGAGTGGAAGACTAAGTTTTGGGTTTAGGGAGAAGAAAACGTGCGGCAGTGGGGAGCTGCATGCAAAGAAAGGTGGAAGCCATGGACTTGGGCGTGTGCAGCGAACTCAGGTGGCTGGAACTAGCAGTGCGGTAGAGTGGAAGCGTCCTCTCGGGGGCGTGGAGGGGGTGGAGTGGAGGTGGAGGAGAGGAGGTGGAGGAGACCCCTCCGCCCCCAAGCGGATCTCCAGTTCCCCCGGCATGCTACTGGCGCCAGAGGTTTAAAGGTTCCTGCGCAGCAGAAGGAAGGGGTGGGCTTGCAGACCTGGAGAGAGGAGCGGAGCAAGCGTGGTTGCAGCCCTCTTGCACAACGGCCACAAGGACGCATGCAGGCCTAGAGCCCGCTGGTCACAGCGTCACCTAAGGACGTGCAAACCCCAAGACCAGCTAACGGACGACGAACCCGGGACGCGCCCACTGACGTGCCCTCCAGTGTGTGGGCAGGCAGAGATATTTGTGCGCTCTTAACCTTTATTTGGTAGGTGCCCGCGCACCTAAAACTGGCCTTTGGTCCACTGGGTACACTCAGCTCTGTACTTTAAACCAGATAAACTGGGCTGTCTGGCCGGTATTAAAAACAGCTAAGTCCTCCTGACAGGCGTATTTTGATCGTTAAGTTTTTCTATTCCTCTTTTGTTTTGTTTTAGGAAATTAACTGCACTCATCTGAGTCTGCAAGATTGAAGGAAGTTGGGGTGATTAGAAGTTGTAAAGGTGAGAATTAGTACTTTCTCCCCTTCTGTACTTCTTGATGTGGCAATGCTGCATTTAATTGGTCCTGGAGGTCTTGAGTAGGTGGAGGCACTGCAAGGGAATGAGTCAGGGATATTTCCAACAACAAACTGCAACTGCTTCCTTGTTTCTTTCAGCGCAGCTCTTCTCTGCAAGAGACCATTTTTGGCCGAGAAATTATTGTAGTTCATGAACTCTGCTTTTTAAAAAACATGTGGCTAAAAATTTGGGGTTGATGAAAAGAAAATTAAGCTCAAGCAACTTTCTCCTTAAACTACTCTGTATTAGTCCAGGTGTATCTTGTGCAATTACACAAGTGTGTCAGGAGATGGGAATTCACCTGCTTTCAGAGTCACTAAACTGGCCTGTTGGAAAAGTCCTTCCTTCTGAAGTCAGGGTTTGGGTGGAGAGGGAGAATCTGGGGAGCAAGGGTTAGAGAAATGAATCCAGTGGGGCCTGAAGCCTACCCCCATGGAATTTAAGTCTAAAAGAAATAATCCGACCTTGAAAGAAACAATGGTCTACAAAAAAAACTTTACCTTTTTTTTTTTTTTTAAGTTTATGTATTTATTTTGAGAGAGAGAAAGAGAAAACCCCAAGCAGGCTCCACACAGTCAGTGCAGAGCCTGATGTGGGACTGGAACTCACAAACCATGAGATCATGACCTGGGCTGAAATCAAGAGTTGGACACTTAACCTACTGAGCCACGCAGGCACCCCAAAAAGACTTTACTTTTTTAGTTAGGACGTGGTAAAATTTTAATGGATAATGTGAGGAACTCCTGAAATGTTTCAGTTATGCATTATAAGATACAGAAAAATTACTGCAGTAAATGTTTGTTTTGACTGAGAAGGAAGTAGTTTTAAAAATGCAATTACTCAGTATCAAAATTTCAAGGATGCTATATGACCTATCAATTGTATTTGCCATTAAGGAAAAATAGCCAAGTCATAACTCTTACATAATATTATGTAGGAATGTGGCCATGGAACTGTATCAAGACTAAGATAAGTTTGCTGCCTCTTGTTTTGTTTTGTTTTGTTTTAAATACAAGGACAGATGTGACAGTGGGCTCAGCATGACTGAATCATATAAAGCTCCACTGTAAATTACACTTGTAAATTACATGCTGGCAATGTGGAGCCTGCTTGGGATATTCTCTCTCTCTCTCTCTCTCTGCCCCTCCCCCACTTGTGCTTTCTCTCTCTCAAAAATAAAGAAACTTAAAAAAAAAAAAAAAAAGGTCAAATTACTTCAGTTCAACTTTGTCAAGTGATACTGCTTATAAGCCCCTTACCTAATAGTTGCTTAAATCAGTTCTCAGGCCTCAGTCTTATTGATAACTTCAGAGGATAAAAGCAATTTTCAGTTATATTGTCCTGGGGAAAGAGTTTCCATTAGAGCATCATGAAAGGGAACAGATACCTACCTGCAGTGGACTCAGGGCCCCTCCTCCTCTCTGGAAACACACCCAGGACACGGTTTTCCGTTAAGCCTCATAGTTTGACTTTTTCCAGAGGGTGTACTCTGTTCCTTCTGGGAATCAGATTAATTTGCATTTGCTACCCTCACATCCCAGGAAGACCTCTCTTCCTGGAAAATTTCCATTTCTCTGTCCCACCTTCTGGCAGCTTAATTTGCCCAGGAACAGTCCAGGAGTTAGGATACTGAGGAACAGGACAGGACATGCTTAGGTCCTGGGCAGCAGCCCTTCTATATACAGATTTTTCTAAATTGAGAAATCACTTCTATATTTAGTGTGACATCCCCAATATCCATTTTGTCTCTAGGAAAACATAATTCCACCAGAAATTTTTCATATTTTACTTTTAGTCTTAAACGTGGTTTATAAGAACTCATTGAATCCCTTCAATCATAGTTGTTTTATTTTGGTTGGTTTGTTTTAATGTGTATTTATTTGTTTGAGAGCAAGAGAGAGCATGAGCAGGGGAGGGGCAGAGAGAGCGAGAGAGAGAATCCCAAGCAGGTTCTGCACTGTCAACACAGAGCCCGACATGGGGCTTGATCCCACAAACTATGAGATCATGACCTGAGCCAAAATCAAGAGTCAGACGCTCAACCAACTGAGCCACCCAAGTGCCCCTGTTTTGTTTTGTTTTGTTTTTAAATAAAACAGCCTCTTAAAGGAGGGGAAATACTAGCACCTATCATTTTGCTCATTTTGAGGGTACAGTAAGATGAGAAGTTGGATAGAAGGATTCAACTAGACATAGTATTGCAGAAATAATCTCATTTTATAAGATGACCCATCAGGAGTGGTGATTACATCATTAAGGACATGTTAGAATCTGGTTCCCCCACGCTCTAATGGGACAGCCTTGAGAAAGTTCTTTTCCTTCTGTCAAAGTAAATTGGGAAAATAATTTCCAGCTTACAGGGTTGTGAGGGCTGGCTCAAAAACCACACATGAAGCACATAACAGTGCTTTTTACAGAGAACGTGCTGAATTCTAATGGGAAATATATTGTTATAGTTTCTTATGCAGTTTCGTGTTTAGGAGTCACCAAAATGTTTGAATTTGTTTTTATACTATAGTGAAATAAACGAGAAGACCTGTGTCCTCTCTTTTGTTCTTCTGAGAGGTTTCTTGAAGTCAAAATGTCTCAAAAAATCCGTGGCGGTTCTGTGGTAGAGATGCAAGGAGATGAAATGACACGAATCATTTGGGAGTTGATTAAAGAAAAACTCATTTTTCCCTACGTGGAACTGGACCTACACAGGTAAATGAATCAGTCTTCCAAGCAGCAAGCTCAGAAAGCATAATCTAAGTGATTTCAGGATATAACTAGCTGTTTCACAGAGCTAGCGCTGTATCTTAGGAATAAAACTTTTGAGGGAGGGATGCCTATGCATGAATCTTCTGTTTTAATTTTAACATATTGCTAGAAAAACTGGACTTGTCATTGTTCCACAGAGGAGAATTGTGGCGGGAACAAAGATTCTCAGCTCTTTCTAAGCCTCTTCTATTTATATAAATCAGTGGTTAAGAGTAGCACAAGGTATCAGTGGAAGGGAAAATAATAGAGGTACATTCTCTACCGAACAGTAAAGTAAATGTAGTTCACACAGTTTTGTCCTTTCTATCGCCTTTTTCTATCACTCTGCTTAACTAGTCAGTGGACCTCTCCGCCTGTTCATTCCTTGGCTCTTGCCCTTTTCACACAACTGTAGCACAGAAAGAACCCTTGAAATTATCTAACACAACCCCCACCTTTCAGTAGACAATCCCTTAAACATTTCGTGTTCTAAAGATTTGAGCCTTTGCCCTGTCTTTACCATGTTTGGAAATAGGCATGAAAGTCTCTGTGGAATTCTTTCTGCTTTGTTCCCTGTGATTTTCATAACCTTGCTCATGCTCTGTGTGCATTTGAACAAGGTAGAGACAGAATTTTTCCAACGGGGCCGTGGCTGAAGCCTGGCATGGCAAAATGTTGACCGACACAGTTCAGCCGGACTACTGGCACCTCTAAGTGTGTTTGCGTTGACCCGGAATTATTCATAAGACTGTATCCTGAGGACCTGTTGTTTGCTTAGGTGTAGATACTTCATACACGTGGTGTCACTAGACACCCTTTTTAATTATTCTAAGCCTCAGGCGTTGATAAGGTCTATATTGCAACCATGAGAAGAAGCAAATAACCTGCAGAGGTCCACCAAGCATACAGGAAATGAAGCATAAAAAACATCATCCAAGTGGGTTAAAGAAGCATTTTATGAGCACTCTCCTGTTTCAGGACTTGACATGGCAATAAGTGAATTTGCAGAGTTCTTGCAAATTGTATAATAGCTGCAAAGAAGCTTTAAGCCTCATTAGCCTTAGGGGCATAAGGACTTTTAAAGGACAGTCATTATGGGGGCGCCTGGGTGGCTCAGTTGGTTAAGCATCCGACTTCGGCTCAGATCTAGCGATTCGTGGGTTCGAGCCCTGCATCAGGCTCTCTGCTGACAGCTCAGAGCCTGGAACCTGCTTCGAATTCTGTGTCTCCCTCTCTCTCTCTCTGCTCCTCCCCCACTCATACTCTGTCTCTCTCCATCTCTCAAAAATGAATAAACGTTATAAAAAAGTTTTTTTGAGGACAGTCATTATGCCTAGAAGGAAAACAGTGACTAGCTGCAGAGTAAAGAATTTTGGGAGGCTCAAACAAGTTTTAAGTTGTTTCAAAATTGCTATTATTATTACATCATGGGTTCTTTTTGAGGGGAGTGGAGTGATTTGTTTGTTTTGTTTTCTGCAGCCTATACAGGGGTCCAGACCACTTACTCATTCTTTTCTGTTAGAAATATTAAAAGAGAAGCAAAAATTCCACTACTTTGCTGGTAGATGCTGCTGATGAAAAATGGTTCCTACGAACATGAAAAGTGCTGACTGCAGTCCCTAGTTGAGTTAGGATTAGACATTTGTAAACATTCAGCATTTCCTATGCCAGAAGATAAGAGAGTCCATGGATTTGTTAGACTTCCGTGAATTACCCAAGGTCAAAGCAGTTTGGAATAATTTTTATTTGGAAATACCTTAAGATT
Organism: Panthera pardus; assembly: GCF_024362965.1. Classification (NCBI taxonomy): domain Eukaryota; kingdom Metazoa; phylum Chordata; class Mammalia; order Carnivora; family Felidae; genus Panthera; species Panthera pardus. Next base: position 28,061,653 of record NW_026526655.1, read on the forward strand.
GCTACCTTGGCGTTTACACTGTAAGTTGGGATAGCTAAGGAAAGGAAAACAAAAACTAAAAGGAACTGGAAAACAAAGTGTTAATGGTTTCACAAGTTCTGAAAGCTGAAAAACGTTTTTAAAGCCTCAGAAAACAACACGAATTGTTATGTCACCGTTTTGTCTCTCCTGTTTTTGACAAACTGTTTCATACTTTAGATAAGCCTTTGATTGTTCTCTGTGCCTGATGAACAATCAGCACTCTTTCCAGTTCTGAATAACCTGCGGCCTGGGAGTTGGTGTATATTAAGCTATAACTCTCTGAGTGAGCTGTCACAGTATAGCTCCCAGCACTTGAATACAAAAAATCCTTTAAACCCTCTGACCCCTTTATTTGACACACAATATTTACCAAGGAAAAAATAAGGTGCTTAGGCTTCTGTTTTTATGCTAATTTTATGGAAGGAAGTCTGCTCCAGTGCTATTATTGCCTCTTTATGGTAAAGAGCACACAAAAGGCCAGAGCACAATGGTTTCTATTCAGGTGCCTTCTAGACGTCTTCCCACACCACAGGCAGGTGAGGCCCAGAGTCTTAGCCTCTCTTTGTGCTTTGTTTGGTTGACAACCATCTTCTGTGTCCAGGGTGCACTGACCCAAAAGTCGGCAGATTTGGGTGTGTTTTGAGCCATCACGTTCTGCGGGGCAGGCTCCGCGTGCCATCACCATGCATAGAATGGTGCGTGCTGGTAGAATGGTAACTAATGAGTTACCGTAGACCATAGTACCTCCATCACTCATCAGTTTGCCTGGAGAGTTATACTTCACGGTTTTTCCCTCCCAGCTATGATTTAGGCATAGAGAATCGCGATGCCACCGGTGACCAGGTCACCAAGGATGCTGCAGAAGCTATAAAGAAGTACAACGTTGGGGTCAAATGTGCTACCATCACCCCCGATGAGAAGAGGGTTGAGGAGTTCAAGTTGAAGCAAATGTGGAAGTCACCAAATGGCACCATCCGAAATATTCTGGGCGGCACTGTCTTCAGGGAAGCTATCATCTGCAAAAATATCCCCCGTCTTGTGAGCGGTTGGGTAAAACCTATCATCATAGGTCGTCATGCTTATGGGGATCAAGTAAGTCATGTTGGCATGATTTGGTTTTCCATGCTTTTTTTTTTCCTGACCTGTGGCTGCCTAGAAGTTCTGGTTTTCTGTTTTATTCTTTTGGTGTCTACTCCCTTTAAGCGAGATGCCAAATTGAGAAATGTGTATGTGTATATCTGTATATTTAGGCATATTTAGGTATACCTAAATATAGATAAACTTACAGATAGGTACCTGTGTCAACACAAGTGATTTTTTTTCAGATGGGTTTTTTTCTTCCTGTATCTGTTTTTGCACTTAAACTGTATTATATTGCCATTTTTGTGTCCTTTCCCATGGTTCAACCAGTTTAGTCGTCCTTCGCCCTGCTATGCAATAAGATCCCTTTCTGGGTTTTTCAGTTTTCGTTTTGTTTTGCTTTTTAAACAAATGTGGCTTTTTTGTTTTAATTCCAGTGCATGAGTTTTACCCTACACCAACTGAATCAGAATTCCATGCGCTTCAGGCATTTTAAAGCTCCCAGGCGATTCCAGAAGGCAGGCAGGGTTGAGAACCACCAAAGATTGTACTGAACATGACTTTATACATAAAAAGAAAACTGATGCAGTAGTTGAAAGCATTCTCTTTAAAATATTCCTTTTCCTACAGGGGGGACAAAAAAAAGTATAGTTTCTGTACTTTCACACAAGTCGGCTCATTGCCAAGTTAAACAGAAAAATTGCCAACTGAACAAACACGGTGCTGAAAGAGAGGTTTCAGTCTTTCATAAAAAGCAGCTTAATGTCTTTTTTTTTTTAGCTTTATTTATTTATGTTGTTGTTGTTGTTGTTTTAAATTTACATCCAATTAGTTAGCATATCGTGCAACAATGATTTCAGGAGTCGATTCCTTAGTGCCCCTTACCCATTTAGCCCATTCCCCTCCAGAAACCCTCTGTAAAAATATGGAAGCTTCACGAATTTGTGCGTCATCCTCGCGCAGGGGCCAGGCTAATCTTCTCCGTATCGTTCCAATTTTAGTATACGTACTGCCGAAACAGGCACAGCTTATGTCTTGAAAGAGCCTTTCAAACAAGAACCTCTAACACTGAGATCCAGAGGCTTCGACATAGCCATTCTCAAAAGCAGTGTGGCCAGGGCTGACCACTCTGTTCCTGGGGACAGAGTCACTGGGTCAGTCCTTGAGGGTCAGTTCACTCTGCTCCACCCTGTGGTTCAAACTACCCCTTCGTCCTGGCCACACCTTTCACAGGTCCCTCTGGAGACCCCGGAGAGAAAATGTAGACCGCAGCACTACAAACTCACCAATCCTGGGAATACTGCTCTTAAGTTCTTCTGAGCGCAGTGGTGTCTTTTTCATCTCCCCCATCCCCCTCCTCCCGCCTGTCTGAATTGTTTTGGTATCAGTCACTTGAAAGAATGGTCATTCTCTATTAAAGTCCAGATTGAAAATTCTAAGCCTCAGGTTGATTCAACCCTAATCATTTAACTGTACATAAACCTCTACAAAGTATCCGTGGTGCTTTGGTGCCTCCATGTCTTCCTTTTGAGAAATGGGAATAAATGACCACCCATAGGGAAGGACTTTACGTGGCAGAAACACACTCTCGGTAGAAAAGATATTTACAGCTCTTCTACCAGCTGTTGTCAGTGTTACTCTATACAAACATAAGTAAGTAGGGTTGACTGGTACCTGACTGTGAAACTATTCTAATTTAAATCATCAAAGAGGGTACAGTGCAGCAAAAGTTGACAGATGCCCAGTATGGGCTGGGCACGTGTTTCCCTAGAGTAGCTCACTCTGGTGAGCAAGATGACTGTCCTCGTAAGGTCCTTTCCTAAGGGCCACCAAAGTGTCACAGCTACTTCCGCAATCACTGCTGCTTTTGGATAAATCCTGGACTGGTGTTGGTAGTAATAACAACCATGAATTATAGTAGACTGAGTCCTGTGGGTCTAAGAATCGGATCCCAAGTCTTTAGACCCTAGATGTGTTAGATGTGTTCTCTCTACCATATCACAGTTCCTTCCTTGTAGGACCAATGTAATACTCAGATGAAATGAGATGATTGTAGTCAGTCACTTAAAGCGCCTGTCGTATAGTGAGGACAAAGCATTAGCTGTGTCTCACCACCATCAATGTTGTAGCTAGTGTGCTGTCACCCCCCCTGTGGGAAGACTTCCCTGACCTCCAGGTCATGGTCATTTCTCTCTCTCTGTCATCATGTTGCATTTCTTATCTAAGTCCCTTTTCTGCCATTTGAAAGCTCTTATGTTGCTTCTCACTTTCGTATGTCTTTGTTGGGTTATAAGCTTCCTAAGAGAAACTGCTTGATGTTATTCTCTTTTTATCAATGCTCAGAAAACTGCCCTGTACATGGTAGGCAGCCAGTAAATACTGGTTTTCAACGTACGCTAGGATTAACTTGCTTTGGGAAAGCTCTGGACCTTTTTTTCCCCATCTCTCAAATATATGAAGGTTGAGCCACACTGCCCTTTTTGCCCAGGTATCTTCCAGCTCTGTATTCTGTGATTTTTGTTTTTCTTACAATTCTTGAAATGCTATTTTATTTTCTTTATACCTTTTCCACCCCCTTCACAGTATAGAGCCACTGATTTTGTCGTTCCTGGGCCTGGAAAAGTAGAGATAACCTACACGTCAAGTGATGGATCCAAAAAAATGACATACCTGGTACATAACTTTGAAGGTAGGTCCGTAGCGAGCTCCCTCTTTTAATTTTTTACAGATCATTTAGACAATGTCATTGCTGTTCCTTAAAACTTAGTTATGTGGCTGCCAAAAATACAACCTGGAATCTACAACATTTCTATAGGACCCAAAATCTAGCATGGAGAAGTAATTGACTTCCGTGCCTTCCCACGGTGTGGAATAAAGACACAAGAGAGACTAGCCACTTAATTGGAAACGCATGTGGGCAAAGACAGGTAGATACTTGCACTTCTCTTAAAACATGGAGGGAAGGTTGGCAGGAATCTGTTGTGCATAAATTGTATGAATCAGACATTAATAATCCCATGTCACCTATCATGTAATCTGCCCGTTTGCTCTGGTAGGGTTTGTATTGAAAATGGTTGCGTTATAGATGTGCTGAATTTTCTTCTTGGTCCGAGTATTTATCCGGTTTAAGTGAACATTTGTCTTTTGCCTTTTCTTGCCCACCTGCTGTCTCAAAGGTTCGTTATGGCAAATGCCACCCAAAGTTTGCTGAAAGAACAGAGAACCCTCTTTATCCACTATTGAAGTTGTTGAAAGCACTCACACAAACAAAAGCTCAAAGCCTACTTAGCCTGTGTTCTTGTTGCCTCCTCTAAATAATATCATTTTAATAGAATCTAGTCCTGCAGGATTTGGCCTTGCACATTTTGAGGCTAAATTGGCCCTGGGCAGTGGCACAGATTCAAGTTCTAAATTTCCGGTAATTACAGAGTTCAACTAATAAAGAGTTGTGAAACACTAGTGGTTACATGTAACATAATTATTTCTGCCAGTGGGGTATGAATCTTCAGTGTCCTCCAGGAAATTAGGAGAATTCTCATTCAGTATTTGAAATGCAAATTTTTTTCAATGGCTGAGGATGGAGCACACACTTAGAGTTTAAAACACATGAAATTTTAAAAGTGTGAAACGCAGGGGCACCTGGATGGCTCAGTCAGTTAAGCATCTGACCCTTGATTTCGGCCCAGGTCATGATCTCACGGTTCGTGAGTTTCAGCCCTGCATCAGGCTCTGCACTGTCAGTGCTTGGGATTCTCTCTCTCTCTCTCTCTCTCTCTCTCTCTGCCCCTCCCCTGCTCGTGCTCCCTCTCTCTCTCTCTCTCTCTCAAAATAAATAAACTTAAAAAAATAATAAAAGTGTGAAAGACAGCCTAGATATTCACCCCCTCTTGAGTGTATTTCTGGTTCATATCAGTAGTTTTTCGTATCTTGATATCTTCAGGATCCTATAGACCATGTTTTTCTCTCTTCTATTGCCCTTTCAAAACAAGTTAGAATGTCCTTACTGAGAGGTGACTTTGTTCCAATCACTTGCCCCAGGAACTCATGGAATATTCACGTTTGAAGCCTGGCTGGGACTTTTGGAAGCCTGGGCCCAGACACGGGAGCTGGGGATTGGGTGCTTGGGTGGTGGTAGGTGGATTTGGACTTGTTACAACTCTACCCCATTTACCCTTCTCCTTTCTCCTCTCATTGGTGTCCCCCCAACAGAAGGTGGTGGTGTTGCCATGGGGATGTACAATCAAGATAAGTCGATTGAAGATTTTGCACACAGTTCTTTCCAGATGGCTCTGTCTAAGAGTTGGCCTTTGTATCTGAGCACCAAAAACACTATTCTGAAGAAATATGATGGACGTTTTAAAGACATCTTTCAGGAAATATATGACAAGTAACTACAGTTCTTTCCTTTTTTCCTTTTTCTACAATAAGCTGGCATTTGTAGTACAGAATTTGCATCCTTATCCCTTTGATTCTGGGACAAATGGAATGAAAACCATCTCTGTCTCATAAAGTTAAGGGCAAAACTAAGATTTAACAGACATGAAACAAAAGCACTTCTGAGTTGCTTTTACAAGGTAAATGTTTTCAAATAAGGGTCCCACATTTATTTTTTTCAGAGCCAGAATTGTTTAATATTTGAATGCAGGTGCCCTGTGACTGATAGAAAGTTCTAATTTTTCGGGGCACCTGGCTGGCTCAGTTGGTGGAGCCTGCAACTCTTGAACTCGGGATTGAGTTCAATCTCCATGTTGGGTGTAGAGATTACTCAAAAATAAAATCTTTAAAAAAAAGAAAGAAAGAAAATTCTGATTTTTCAAATATATGAGTTTCTAAGTTGGGCACATTTTCACTCTTTCTGAAGCCTGTTGTGATTTAGAACTCTGCGGGGGCTATTTGAACTCAAGTCTATTTTTATAACAGCTTCAGGTTCAACAACACGGGAGCATGTGTTAACTTTTAAGATGGCACAACTCCCTTTCAGGTGCACGTGTTAAGGCCAGGGCTTGGATTTTAGGTATCTTTCTTAAGACATCTTGATTCCTCTTCTGCTACCCATCCATACCAACTCCAGGAGCTGTCCTAGTTTCCCAAGAGATACATTATTACATTCTTAAAGTAAGCTATGTCTCTAGAATCTGATCAGCAGTGTAGTGAAAACTAAAAATAATGCTGGGGACATTCTCACATCTCTGCAAAGGAGGTGAAATTGCTCTGACAGGCAGGGGACTTGGGGGATGACAGCTAGAAAATGGGCAGGATTTGAGCTTAGGTCTATCAGCTTCTCAAGTCTGTGCTGCTGCCACTAAAAAATGCTGCTTCTAGCCCCATCCCCACCCCCTTCGGAGAAGCAGGTGCTGTCCCTACCAAAACCAGTTCCTTTTTAATTCCCTTTTCTCTCTTGCTTCTTAGGCAGTACAAATCCCAATTCGAAGCCCAAAATATTTGGTATGAGCATAGGCTCATTGATGACATGGTGGCCCAAGCTATGAAATCCGAGGGGGGCTTCATCTGGGCCTGTAAGAACTATGACGGCGATGTGCAGTCGGACTCCGTGGCCCAAGGTAAGGAGCTGAGGGACCAAGTAGAGGTGGAACTCAGCCTGCATCACGTTGGTCATGCGGGATAGCTCTCTAGTTCGCAGCCCATTGTTTGTAAAATCACAAAGTGTCAGCAGTGCAGGCCATTCTGTTCCATCTTCTCAGCTGACACAAGGAATTGAGCAGAGAAGCCCCCGGGCTGTTCACAGAAATTCCAAGAACCGGGGGCTCCATGCCAGAGGGAAGGGCCAGATCGGCAGAAACTCTCTCTGGCGGAAACTCTCTCTGCCCCGATTGCTTCAGTACCAAGTTGCCCTTCAATTTCAGTTACCCATGGCAAACTCGAATCTTCCCTGATAAATGGTGTGTTAACCTTAATTATGTTTGCTTTTCCCCAGGAAGTGCTACTTTTTCTTTTCTCTTATGAAAAGTTAAGTATCTCCTACCAGTTTGAAAATCAGTAGATGAACCCAGTTAAAGAGAAGTTTGATGTCCGATAAATGACTTAGACGACTCTCTTTACTCTCCTTCTGTTTCTCCACATCCTCCTAATCCTTTGTGCTGAGTACATAGAGGAAGGAGTGGTGCTTTACGAGGCTTCCACGGTGGATAAAGGAAACTGTTCCTTGTTTTTTTGGATTTCTTGGAAAGGGACCCAAATCTCTCCACTGTTTCTAAATGTCCTTGTAACAGCGAAGAGTGTCTCTGGAGGGATGTTGTCAAGATATTTCAAAGGACTTTGGAATAGGACTTCTGAAGTGTATTGTCCATTAATGCACTGATGAGATACCTGGAGCAGAGCCTATAGATAAATGAGACCTCAGTGCAGCTGAACAGTCAAAAGGCAGCAAGGCCGTCCTCACGTGCATTCTTTTCTAGAGTATGAACTACTTTGGACTCACACCATTTCTTGTCCCCAGTTTTGACAGTGGTACTGAGTGTCTCCTAGTATTAAAGATCGACACACTCACTATGGATATGGTTCCTGACCTTCTCCAACCAATAAACATTTGAGAGTCTACTAAAGCCTCAGACCAACACAATGATATGAAAGGAGCTACTAATCCCTTGCAGAAGTTTTAACGATACTCAAAGATGAGTTTAAAAGAAAACAAACAAGCAAACAAAACCACTGTTTATTTATGTACTGTCAAGCCAGAAAACAAAAGTAACAGCCTATGATACATTTGCATTATTAACTCTACAGAGGCTATTGGGAGGTAGCAAAAATGGAGAAAAATATTCTTTGAATTCAAAGGTAAAAAAAAATGAATAAAAGATGGAAAATCAATTTTCTGGACTTAAAAGTGTCAATGTCCTTCTCTGACAGAATAGGACTGTTCGTGGGACTGTTACAGACAGCAAGGGCAAGAGGGATGTGCTTGGATCATCTCATCCTGTTTTCAACCTGCTGTTCTTTCCAGTCTCAGTGAATCTGAGCAGAAAGATGGCAGGACACACATCCCATTAATCTTTATTTTCCCAGAACGGCAGAGCATCTGCACATACGAATAGCAGCAATATACTGAGAGCTCTTACTCTGTGGCAGGTACTATTCTAAGGAATGTTAATATATAGTCTTTTCACATATATTCACAAATCTATGTATATTCATCTAATTCTCACAACAACCCGATGAAGGAGGTGCTTTTATTCCCATTTTACAGATAAGAAAATCAAGCCCCAGTAGCGAGGAAGTCCCAGCACTAGGGTGCAGTATAAGCAGGTGGACCCTGAGCTCTCCATCATGGGGCAGGTGCTTCTGAGATAGATAAGTGAGGAAGAAATGCAGCCCCTCCAGACTCCCTGATCCTGGGGTGTGGAGCAGAGACCGTCTTTCTGAAAGGCAGAAGGATCGGTGATGACTACACATGCTTATGTTTATTTGGTTTGCTGAGACCTCTCCTGTCCGAGAGACCCAGTGTTCTTCTCGCACTTGTACCCAGTACTTCATGCTCTGCCGCATACAGGTTATGGCTCCCTTGGCATGATGACCAGCGTGCTGGTTTGTCCAGACGGCAAGACAGTGGAAGCAGAGGCTGCCCATGGGACTGTAACACGTCACTACCGCATGTATCAGAAAGGACAAGAGACGTCCACCAATCCCATTGGTAAGATAGTGTTTTCTGCTACGTTGATTTCCAGCCAGCGAGTGGAGATCTCTAAAGGAAATCAGACATGTTCCTTTGGCTACCCAATGCTTTGTATATAAAGTCCTCACCAAGCATCGGGTCTGTTCTAATAAGAGCTGTTTGAATGTACTATTTTTTTTTTTAATTTATTTATTTATTTTGAGAGAGAGGCAAGGAGGTGGGGTGGGGAAGAGAACCCTAAGCAGGATCCACACTGTCAGGACAGAGCCCGGTACGGGGCTCAATCTCACAAACCTGACCTGAGCCAAAATCAAGAGCTGGGCACTTAACCGACTGAGTCACCCAGGCTCCCATGAATGTGCTTCTTGAAATATACACAATGTAGTATATGCTTTTCTGTTTTGTGGTAGAATGTACATTACAGAGAAGAATGTTGTCAGCAAGCATTTTCCTTTTCCTTTGGTACAGCGAAACGTCCCAGATGGCTAAGAATCTAAAAGCCACACAGATAGATCCTTCTAACTGGGTTTCAAGGGCAGCACTTTCAAAAGAGATTACAGCTTGGAAAGAGGAAGGGAGGCCAACATAGACAAGAGAGAGAAGAGATTGTGACCTATTCCAAATTAGTAAATCCCTTAAGCTTCAAGTGCTACAAGCACACTGTGAAAATGTGCTTTAAGGCTCTAACAAAACCCAAGACATCTCCTCTACAAAAAGACAGGCATTTTTTAAAGTTTCTATTCAGTAAAATATTTCCAATTCTTTTTTTTTTTAATGCTTATTTTTGAGAGAGATGGGGAGACTGAGCACGAGCCGGGAAGGGCAGAGAGAGAGGGAGACACAGAATCCGAAGCAGGCTCCAAGTCTCTCAGCCCAACGCAGGCCTCAAAATCATGAACCACAAGATCATTACCTAAGCTGAGGTTGGGTGCTTAACCGACTGAGCCACCCAGGCACCCCAAAATATTTCCAATTCTTATAAAACTTATAGCCTATGTGGATAACATCTAATGGAATCAGTCACCTAAACAAAAAGAAAAAATAATTGTTCTGTTTTTGAGAACTGTGAAACATTTGGGAATCCCTCTTGGTCTGGTCTGAGTGCTGTTTTGTTTTGCTTTTTTAGCTTCCATTTTTGCCTGGACCAGAGGATTAGCCCACAGAGCTAAGCTTGATAACAATAAAGAGCTCAGCTTCTTTGCAAAGGCTTTGGAAGAAGTCTGTATTGAGACCATTGAGGCTGGCTTCATGACCAAGGACTTGGCTGCTTGTATTAAAGGTTTGCCCAAGTAAGTATGAGATTCCCTGAGCCCCGTGGCCAAATTACCACTTATCTTTATTGGGTTCAAAAACATCAGTGCTTTTCAGAAATATACAAATTGTTATTTACTACCTAGTTCAGAGGTCAACAGAAACTATATGTAAAGTGTCTACCATAAGCATTTCAGACTTTGTGGAACATAGAGCCTTTTCAAAACTATACAGCTATTGAACTTTGCCACTGTGGAAGGAAAACAGTCACCAATGACACAGAAGCTAATGGATGTGGCAGTGTTCCAATTAAACTATGTACAAAACCAGGCTGTATCCTGGATTGAGTCCATGAGCCAAACTGCAGTTTGCTGACCTCTGATCTAGTTGACAGTTATTGGATGACAAGGTTCCGTTTTTATTTAACAAGAAAGTATAGGCGGTTGAAAGAAAGGGACCTCCAAGGCTATTGTTTTCTTCAATTTACAGACAAGAAAAGTAACAGCACAAGAATTAGATGCCCACTGGTCATAGTCCCTTTCATAATTATCTATAACCAACAGTCAGATATTCAAGGTCTATGTATTGCCCAGGATTTTTCTGAGAACATGGTAACCCATATCCCTGCTGGATTGGCTGCTAATCAGAGAAACCTCTCCCTCAGAGTTGCTCACTATGACTCACTTCAAGAAACCCTACTAAAATTTAGCACCCATTTCATGTCCCCAGCATGCATGCTCAGAGATCTCAGTTCAGGTCAGTATACCTCAGTGATGGAGATTCACTCAGTCACTACTTCTTTCCTAAATTTCTAGCAGGAAGACAGTGTTCCAAATGTTCTTATCAGTTTGTTACCTTTGTAGCCTACTTGAAAAAAAATTTTTTTTAATCTTTATTTTTGAGAGAGGGATAGAGAAAGTGCGAGCCGGGGGAGGAACAGAGAGAGAGGGAGGCACAGAATCCAAAGCAGACTCCGGCTCTGAGCTGTCAGCACAGGGCTCGAGACAGGCCTCGAACTCACGAACCGCGAGTTCATGACCTGAGCCGAAGTCAGATGCTTAACTGACTGAGCCACGCGGGCGCCCCATCTTTGTAGCCTATTCAAATAGGCACCTATCAGCATGGTTTTGTTAGCCAGTCCCTTATATATACATTGTTTTTAAGTAAGACAATGATAAAAATAAGAGCGTTAAACCTTTTTTCAGGACATGTAACAATTTGTGGGAATGTAGATAAAAGCATGGCTGTACGCTGAATAGATTTTATTCTTTTTAAGGAGGCTCATGCCTTATCCAGTAAGTGACTGCGGCCAGTGGTTTTGTTATTTTTAAGAAGAGGAATAACAAGTGGGATGATTTCGGTCTCCCAAGCATTAGTCTGAACTGAACCTCTCTGATAGTTTCACCCCCAAAGACTCAGGGCAAGAGACATCCTATGAAGGTGCGTGCGGGCCTGCTGTCTATAGCCTGGGTCAGCCCCATCTGCCTTGGGCACAGTCATCAGCCATACATTTATAGCTTGTTAACATTAAATAGTTTTCTTCTAGACATAAATAAAATGTCACCTACGTAGCATTTCTAGGACTTTTCCTCTGCTTGCTCCCAGATCACAGACCAACTAATTAACCTTCTTTTCTTTTTCCTCCTTTATTAGCGTGCAACGTTCTGACTACTTGAATACGTTTGAGTTCATGGACAAACTCGGAGAAAACTTGAATATAAAACTAGCTCAGGCCAAACTTTAAGGCCGTCCCTCACCTAAGGAGGATATGTGTTTTTTTGGTAACTAGGTCCACTGGTTTACATTTTCCTGTATAACACTCAAGGGTAAAGGTAAAATCAATTTTGTAATTTGTTTAGAAGCCAGAGTGTATCTTTTCTATAAGTTTACAGCCTTTTTCTTACACATATGGTTAGGCCACCCTCGTGAACGTGGCAGGGGACTTTTTTAAATTTTATTTTATTTTCTACTAGTAGCCTAGGAATTACTTTAATACTCATTTGTACTCATTGTCACTTTTTCTCATGTTCCCATACAAATGACCAAAATGAAGAGTGCTTGAAAGGGTAACCTCTAGTCACAGTATCGTTCCCTAAAACATATGTGAAGTAAAAATTCACTCCCTTCCCCACTCTCCGTGGCCCGGGCGCTGGGTGGTTTTGGTGTATCAGATGTCCCATTACGGGAGGTAGAGCTGTTATGTTAAACTTGCCTGTAATTTGGGACGAAGAGCATAGGTGTGACTAAAACGTGTTGGAGATGCCACAGTCACTTTTGTAATGAGCTCTTCTTGAATGTTTGGAAAAAGCTAAATATTTTTGAGGCCACCGGAGCATTTGTAATCCAAAATAAATACTACCTGGGGGTTGTCCCCTGTGTTTGTCTCATCCTCCCAGCCTTGTGTGGCCTGAGTATTCTGCCACCCTGAGCAGCGTATTTCTTCCAAGTGCAATAATGCAAGCTGTACCTTTTTTGGACTTCTGTTGGCCTGTTTTATTTCCCTTCTATAAAATGTGATTTTTCAGAAGTTGATTATTAAACACTATTCTAGTCTGTTCTTCATCTGAACTGTTAATGTTAATTAAAATCAAGTGCTAACGACTAGTCTTGGGTTTTTATATATCGAGTATATTTTAGGTACCAGGCACCGTGCTAAGTCCTAGGCACAGGAATTCGATCTTAAAAAGTCTCTGCCCTGAAGGAGTTTACTGTGGGGAAAATGGGTATGTGAACAGTAAGAGGTAGATCCTACAGTGAAGGGGAAAGAAGACCAAAGACAGAACAAAGGGGTAACTGGAATATTAGGGAATCAAGTCTGGGCACATGGTAAGGAGTATAGGTATGATCATGTAAGTTAATAGGAAGACAGAGAGGGACATGATCATATTTTAATTTAAAAAAATAGCACAGCTTTTATGAAGAACGGATAGTAGTGGAGGAGGGAGTGGTGGCCACAATCAAGGAAGGCAGGCCAGTTGTAAGGGTATTGTAATACTTCAGGTGGGAAGTGATGAGGTTCTGAACTGGGGCAATGGCACTGGGGATGGAGGGAGCAGGGTCTCCAAGAAGAGGAAAGAATGGATGGGGATTGGTGGGTCCCAGGGGACGAGGGGAAGGTGGTTTCCCACCTGGAGAAAGGCTGGTCAGCATCCCAGCATTACCCATGTACTATGGGGAAGGAAACAGGCCTCCAGAGGCGCTTTGATCAGGCTTACACGATACATCAATGGCCATTTTGGCCTGGAAGCCAGGAATCCTTGTAGCAAAGCTCGGGCTCTTTCTCCTAGATCTGCCCTTTTGCAGGTTTAGATGGAGGAAGAAAGCATCACATGGAACAGAGTGATGATTGGATGAGTCCCTCCAGCACTCACAAACATCCTGAAGTTGATCAGATGAGTGATCATGGCTGCAAAGCCCCGCCCCCATGTCTATCAGGATCTGTATTTGGCCATGAACCAGTTAATGTCCTAAAATAATTAGCAAATGAACAGCTGCTGACCAATACATCCAGAGGCTGATGGTTTATTTTGTAACAACATCAGGATCAGAACTGTTGACCTGGAAAATGACTGTTGGCTTTGCAGAACACTGAAGGCGGCGGGATCCAGGGACAGAAGGCAGAGGGGTTCCAGACTTTGAAACTCCCTAAATTGCAAGCACTGTTTCTTAAGTAGAATTTTAACTGAAAATACTTAAAAATTAATCTTCACAGTTAGAATCACAGCTCCCCTGTACTTTTCCCGGATACATACAGTCCTCCTAAGTCACTCCTGACGAGTGGTTTCCCATCCTGCACTTGAATATTTCTATCATGAAAAGTTCTTCCAAATTAAATGTCTTGTCTGTTCCCGTTCAGGGGGTAAGATAGGAAACTAATATAAAAAATATTAAGAATGACTTTGAGTGTTTATACAAATACTGATAAAAATTTTGTACTTTTATTACCTGTCTACTATCAAATTTTATTTCATAGTCCCTGTTCTTAATATTAGGGAGACAGCATCCAAACTGCTAATTCCTCTGGAACAAGAAACTTGAATAACTCTGGATGGTATCTCAGACTCAATGTATGCAGACAGCATAGCATTGTTTGTAACTTTTCATTTTGATATTATTTCACACTTACAGAAACATAGTATGAGGAAGTCCCATAATCTCTTGCCTATTTTTTACTTTTGCACCATTTGTTATTCTGTTCATTTCAGAGGGATTTGAAGACATTGTGCCCCTTTACCCTTAGATAACCCAGTGTGTATTTCCTAAGAACAAGGACATTCTCTTAATGTGACCACAATATGATTATCAAAGTCCGGAAATGTAACATTAATATAACACGATACAGTCCCTATTCAAATCTCAGCAACTGCTCCAATAATCTTTACAGGTTTCCTTTGAAGGCCCAATCCAGGATCATATCATTTAGTTGTCATCTCTTAAGCCTCCTTTTGCCTATGACAGTTCCTAAGCCGTCCTATGTCTTTCTAGACCTTGACATTTTTGAAGAGTACAGCCTAGTTATTTTGTAGAATGTCCCTCAATTTGGGTTTATCTGATGTTGCCTTGTAATTAGATTCAAGTTCTGCATTTCTGGCAGAAATACCATTGAAGTGATAATAGTATCCACAGTGGACTACAGTGGGAAAAAGGGAGAAGGACATATATTGGTTTGTCCCAATATTGGTGAAGCTGGCTTTGCTCATTAGGATAAGGTAGTCATTGGCCTTCTCCACTGTGAATTTACTATTTTCCCCTTCTTGAGCAGAAGTTACATGTAGGGAGATGCTATGTAACTATACTGTTCATTCTCACAGTGTGCCCATAGTTTAACGTCCATTGATGATTTTATAACTCCATCGTATGTTCTGTAATTGTCATATATATTATAAATATTACATTTGACTATAAAGAGCAATTGTCCCTTCTTCCCACTTATTTTTTTAGGTTTATTTATTTTGAGAGAGCGAGCGTGCATGCAAGCAGGGGGAGGGCAGAGAGGAAGAGAGAATCCCAAGCAGGCTCCATGTTGTCAGCACAGAGCCTGATGCAGGGCTTGATCTCAAAACTATGAGGTTATGACCTGAGCCAAGATCTAGAGTCAGATGTTTAACCAACTGAGCCACCCAGGCACACACAGACATCCCCACTTATTTTTTCATTCAGTCATATCAATATGGGCTAATGAGCCCATAAATAAATAAAATGTTATTCAATGGGTTATAATCTAACACTATCATAATATATTTTGATATTTAAATTGCCTCAGATTTGGCCATTGGCAATCTCATCAAACCAGGTCCTGTTGGCATTGTAACAGCATTTTGCAAGCAATTCACTTGAGTAGAGAAAGACACTGTTTGATATGGCTCGCTATGCAGTATGAAGACTTCTCGTGAGACTGTCTCTGAGATGGGCCTTTAGATGTGATCTTCCTTTTCTACCAATAGAATGTATTGGTCCTTTCCTTCCTTTCCATTACCCCCGACCCCACAGCACCCCCACCCCCACTGGCTCTGTAGAATGTGTTGGAATACTGTCATTTTCAAAATGGCTCTCTGGATGCTAGAGACCTATTTCACAATTTAAGGCTAGCATTAACGGACAGGTGCGGGTTAGAAGCAAATGAAGGCAGTAGAGTGCTAGGGTCACTAATTCCTGGATCCTTTGGGGAGATGGGTATGTTTTTAAATTCTGTTATCAAGGCTATAGTGTGTGGGATGCACACTTGGGTAATAATTAATGGGGGCAAGGGCAGAGTATGATTGTGACAGGCACTTGGAGAGCTTGAAGGGTTCTTCCAGTGTCTGTTTCTTGACATGGGTGATAATTACAAGAGTGCCTTGTGCCTATTTGCTTTATGTGGTTAACTCTATCAACTTTATTTCACAATAAAAAGGTTAACAAATATATTAGGAAACCTGTTCTGAATCTCTTGGACAAATTGCACAGGGCCACATTCTCCTGGGGCAAATCAAGAACTTTTTCTCCAGTGTCCACTTACCCTCCTGTCAAAGCCTCTGGTTTGCCTCTGAGTGACATATGCTGGTCACACTGTCTCTAACCTTTTCAAACATAAGCTATGAGGTGTCTCTCTAAGAAGGTGCTCTTTCCCTGTAATTTCACCTGGATCACACACTAAGAAGAGCAGATATGTGTGAGGATCCTTAGTTGGCTTTTTGGACCCTCCTTCTTTGGACCCTCCTTCACCTTGATGAATCCATGACACTTTCTTATTAGGAGTATTTGGGTGTAAAGCGCTCATTTGATCTCTGCATAAGAATTCACCTCACCCTAGAGGCACCTGGGTGGCTCATTCTGTTAAGCATCTGACTTTGGCTCAGGTCATGGTCTTGTGGTTGGTGGGTTCAAGCCCTGCTTTGGGCTCTGTGCTGACAGCTCAGATCCTGGAGCCTGCTTCAGATTCTCTCTCTCTCTCTCTCTCTCTCTCTCTCTCTCTCTCTCTCTGCCCCTCCCCTGCTCATGCTCTGTCTCTCAACAATAAATAAATGTTTTTGTTTTTTTTTTAAGAATTCTCTTGCCGGTGGGCCTTGCTCTGTTTTTGCAAGGTGCTTGTGCACTATTTACATGTTCAGAGACTAAGCTTAGAGACGTTTTCTAACTGAATCCCACTTTCCTATTTTCAAATCCCTAGAAATTTTTTTCTCCTACTTTCCTTCCTACTTCAAGAGCCTCTCAGGCATGTCCCACAGGGTTTTAATACTGTGATCTTCCCAAGTAAACCTTGAAATGTTTACATCGTACAATAGAAACTAAACATTTAACCTTCACTCTGAACTCTGATTCTAATACCGTAGAGCTTTCACCCATTTAAAATGTGCCGTATCTTCTGGTTGCAGTCACCCCATTTGCTAGAATTACTCAGTGACTTTATTTTTTTCAATCATGTGGCTCTTTTTATTGTTTGAGGCAGCCTACACATTGCTGCAAATTAGTTACTTATACTATTCCGTACATACTTACAACTTAGATCTCAGCCAAAGTTGTTCATCTGGTTCTGGCATCTGGATCAAATTCTTTATATGCCTTTTTTTTTCTTATATCTTTGAACACAATTCACCCAACAAACAGACTGGAGTATGTCTTCTAATCCTGACAATCTCTCGTGTACCAGTGTCTCCAAAGACCCACAACCTCTAGATGGGGGTACTTCCCTCCAGGTCAGGCTATACGAGGTACTCACATTGTCCTAGTTCTAGGAGCCAAGCAGTTTGGGTTTTGAGTCACTGACTTTGTTACAGTGTCTTAGTAAGATTCTCTACTACTAAAATGGGGATGACTTTTAGAATTTATTTGGAGTTAACTTGGGTCTCATTTTCCATGAATATATTCTCCAGATTTCCTAAAGCTATGGCAGGACAAGCAATATCTTTATCTGGACTATGAGTGCTGTAATCCTTGCCCTTTAGCACAGCTGTGACTAACTCACCTGGTTTGGTGATGCTTCACTTCTTCAGTCAGTTGCTGGAAAAGTGTCAGGCCTGATGCAATTGCTTCATAAACTCGAAGCTGAACATGGGAGGAGATTTGAGACAAAGGATGGAATTTCCCTGCCCACACATTTACTCCTAGTCCAATTCTCCAATTTTGGGAAATGGTTGCAGGCCACAGCTTTCTCAAAGTCTCCAGCAGTGGACTCACTAGTGATTTTATATACAGATGTGGCATTTGAATCTTACTGCTTGCATTGTACATGAGACAGTAACCCATTTGGATTCTCAGTACATTTGGAATGCTTTTAGTGCTTGCATAAGAAACAAAGACCCGCATGGGATACCTTCTCAGAGTCGGAAGACGTAAGCCTTTCCACTTGAAATAGTTTGCAGGTGGTTATTTTAATTACATGAAGTGTCAGTCACCTTTGAGGTATAGCAGGCCACTAACTATTTTGCTTGTAAATAGCATAGGAGGATCCGGGCAGTGGGTTATCTTTTATGCAGCTAATACCGTGTGCTTTTTCTGATGTAAACCTCATATGGTTCAAAGCCACGGATTAAAGATAAAAGGCCACTGCAATAACTGTGAGGTCATCTGGTCCTGCAATAGCTATAACCACAGCCCGTTAAGAAGAACCTATCAAAAGTCAGTGACAAGGAGAAAATCTTGAAAGCAAGAGAGAAGCTACTTGTCATGCATAAGGAAGGGATCCTCAACAAGATGAACAGCTGATTTCTCATCGGAAGTCATGGAGCCTGGAAGGCAGTGGATGGATATATTCAAATAGCCCTGATACACTTGAGAATAGTTGAATCTATATGTAGGAATGAGTTCCAATTGGAATGATTTCTGAGGGTAGTTGGATTACTGTTGAACTCCCTTCTTTGCTACCAGAATCTGTTCAGCCTAAAAACCTGCCAATGGATATATCCCAATGAAACATCCAGCATCTATCTTATTTAGTTTATGTCTATTGTAAACATATTAGGAAGAAGTATTATATAGTCTAGAGCTCTGAACCATTTTGTTTAATCTCTTTATCAACTTTGTTTTTAATCTTTTTTCTTTTAATGTTTATTTATTTTTGAGAGAGAGAAAGAGACAGAGTGCAAGCAGGGGAGCAGCAGAGAGAGAGGGGAAGACACAGAATCCTAAGCAGGCTCCAGGCCCTGAGCTGTCAGCACAGAGCCCGATGTGGGGCTCGAACCCACAAACCATGAGATCATAGCTGAGCTGAAGTTGGGTGTTTAACCGACTGAACTCCCCAGGCGTCCCTCAACTGTGTTTTTAGAGTTAATATACAACATTCAGTACATCTTCTATCTTGGTAGAAGCTGCTTTACATGTCTTTGGAGTGGCAGTATATTAGATTCTACATTATCTAATCAGCAGTCAGAGATTTCACTGATAGTCTTCAAAATAAAAAGAAGAAAATGCATTTTAAAGATCTGTTTTTCTGAGGCTGGATGAGTGAGTCACTTAAGGGACCACCGTCAAAAAAGAGAAGTCTCAAGAAGATGGCTGCTTCCAAACCAAAGACGAGCTCAGTCATGGACAGTGAATTGGAGACAGGACACCCAGCGGGGGAGTTTCAAGCAGCATCTGAGGAAGGATTGAAGTCAGGGCCAGAGGCGCAGACAATAGTTGAAGTCTTGCAAACAGATCCACTGTAGGAAAAAAGGGGCAAAAGGACAACAATAGATGGTCACTGGCTGGCCACGTTTAGGAAGCCAGAAGAAAAATCTGTGAAGGACAAAGAAGGAACAATCTGAAAGACAGGGTAGGTCAGTGTCAAAGTCAAGGGAACAGCTAATTCACACAGAAAGGGGTAGGCACTCAGATGTTAGAGATCAAGGTGAACATAAACTAAAAAAAAAAAATCACTGGCAACTCTTGATCATCCCAAGGTTTTTATTTTATTTTATTTTATTTTTTTGCAATTGAATAACATTTTATTTTATTTTATTTTTTCAATATATGAAATTTAGTGTCAAATTGGTTTCCATACAACACCCAGTGCTCATCCCAAAAGGTGCCCTCCTCAATACCCATCCCCCACCCTCCCCTCCCTCCCACCCCCCATCAACCCTCAGTTTGTTCTCAGTTTTTAACAGTCTCTTATGCTTTGGCTCTCTCCCACTCTAACGTCTTTTTTTTTTTTCCTTCCCCTCCCCCATGGGTTTCCGTTAAGTTTCTCAGGATCCACATAAGAGTGAAACCATATGGTATCTGTGTTTCTCTGTATGGCTTATTTCACTTAGCATCACACTCTCCAGTTCCATCCACGTTGCTACAAAGGGCCATATTTCGTTCTTTCTCACTGCCAAGTAGTATTGCATTGTGTATATAAACCACAATTTCTTTATCCATTCATCAGTTGATGGACATTTAGGCTCTTTCCATAATTTGGCTATTGTTGAGAGTGCTGCTATAAACATTGGGGTGCAAGTGCCCCTATGCATCAGTACTCCTGTATCCCTCATCCCAAGGTTTTTAAATAAATGTTTCACTCATGTGTATGAAGCTTACAACATTCTCATCTTCAGAACTGACGTTCTCTGCCATCTCTGATTAGGAATGACCTTGAACAAAGGCAGTGAAATAAATCATTATCGGCGTGGGAACAAAGTAAAGGGCATCACCTGAGCAAGTGAATAAAGCTCTTAAGAGAACCTCGGCTCCTACTGAAACTCTAAACTTATGCATTCATTAGACAAAACTATCTGAGGGCCCACTGTGTGCCAGGCACCGGCCTAGGCAGTGGGCTACAAAGTGACAAGGCACTTTTGAACTTTTAGTCTCAATTGGCATGATTATGTCTTAAGTATATGTGTTAACCTTATGGAAAATAAATCAGTTAATATTTTGGGAGATAGGGTGGACTAGGAAAGAAATACAAAGAAAAGAGTGAATCCCTACAGAGTTCTGAGAGGGGGAGAGGGTGACAAACTCCAGGCATGTGGGAGTGGTGGGGAGGCATAATTGGAAATACCCCATGGAAACGAGTTATGGAAAAGCAGTAGAGAGACAGTTCTTTGCAAAATAATTGTCCTCAGCATTTATGCTGACAATCTGTAGCATTAGAAAATAAGTTGTTTCAGGGTGCCTAGGTGGCTCAGTGTTTTGGGTGATTCTTGGTTTCGGCTCAGGTCCTGATCTCACAGTTGATGAGATCAAACCCCGTGTCGGGCTCTGCACTGACAGGCAAAGAGCCCGCTTGGAATTCTCTCTCTTCTCTTTCTCTGCCCCACCCCCTGCTTGCTCACTTGCTCACTCTCTCTATAAATAAATAAATACATTTATACATACATACATACATAAACATTTAAAAAAAAAAAAAAGAGAAAGTAAGTTGTTTCTGGACACATGGGATTCCATAAATAAGGTTAACCTTGTCCCAGGTTCAAGAAGCAAGCTTGCAATCAGACCACGTTTCAAAAGTTTGGATAAATCAGTTGTTTGGCACTAGAACACCATTTCTTGCAGAAGCAGTGGAGTAAATCTTCAGTCTGTAGCTGGGGTAAAGGTTGAGGGAATTCACATTTGTGTGTGTGGTCTGTTACATGCATTTTTAATTCATTCCCGCCACAATCTTTCACTGCATTTTACTCAGGAGGAAACTGAAGCCCAGAGAATAAACGTAATTTAGGTGCCCAGGGTTAGCTAGTAAGTAGCAGAATACAAGCCAAACTACCATTTTCTCTGTGCATCTAGATAAAATGTTTCCCAAATTATGAACCAAAGGCCCGTAGAGGACTCACCAGGATGGGCAGAACACTCAATTGGAGAATTTAATTGGAGACTCCCAATGGGATATACAAATGCAGATTCCTGGGCTCCACCTAGTGAACCAGCTGAAGGCAGCACTCCAGGAATCTCCAGGTTAACAAACATCTTAGGTGATTGTTATGAATGGGAAAATTTGAGAACTATGGAAAGGGTTTAGGAAAAGGCCACCAGCTAGAGTAAATTTACACAAGGTTTTGGTTGGCTAATAGCATTCTTTCTAAAAAGAGGATGATGATGATGATTAGTAATTCCTGATGGATCCGATTTAAGGTGTATTATTTACCGCCCCCCCCCCCTTGCTGGCATCGGCAGCTTTTGTTTGTGGGAGATTCTCTAAGGTCCACTTTCCAAACTGTTTTCAACTTCTTTCTTTTCTTCCACTTCTGGACCCAGAAACTCTCTCAAATAATAAAGTGGATTTGGTGTCACTGTCATTCCTGGCAGGGCCAGCTGTGGTCCTTTGTAAAGCAGGGTCATTTGTAAGTCAGGAGTTCTTGATTCTCTAGCTGTTGGGATATTTGTCCTCATTTGCAGGCAACTCTATGATATCCCGCCCCCCCCCCCGCCCCCAAATCTCCTGGATAAAATGCACATTTGCATTTAAAGCCACTTTGGGGAGCACCTGGGTGGCTCGGTTGGTTGAGTATCTCACTCTTGGTCTGCACCAAGGCAGCACCCTTGGGTGAAACCGCCCCTCCTTACTTTCTGACCAGACATTAGCCCTGGAAAGGAAATTCAGATTCCCTAGGTAGGGTGGTCTCAGGACCCCGGGCTCCGGGCTCCTTGTAATCAATCCTGCCTCCCTTTTTTGCGGATTCTTCTCTCCAAAGTTGTCTGTCTGCTGGCCTGACCCATAGGGAAACTGGCAGGAACTATGTAACCAGGAGATAAGGGTAGGGTGGGAATTGTAATTCTTTTAAAATAAATGGTATAGTGAAGAGGGTGCCTTAAAGATAATCTTATTTAGCACACCCTGTGCTCAACTTGGAAAACAAGAGAAGTAAGGCCTTTCTTTTTTTTTTTTTAATATGAAATTTATTGTCAAATTGATTTCCCTGCAATACCCAGTGCTCATCCCAACAGGTGCCCTCCTCAACGCCCACCCCCCACCCCCCATAAACCCTCAGTTTGTTCTCAGTTTTTAGGAGTCTCTTATGTTTTGGCTCCCTCCTTCTCTAACCAAAATGACATATCGGGCAAACGGCTAGTAAGGCCTTTCATAATGCTGTGTATTACCAAATAGTTCAAGTGTTGTTCAAGCAGCAGATATTTTCCATAAAAGAACATCCCTTGACCGCAAGGAGCAGATTAGCACCCACAAACACTTTTAGCTCTAAAGGTTTCTATCCATATAGAAGAAAAAAAGTTACTTCCTCTGAGGCTGAGGGGGAAGGGATAACTTAATAAAACCATCATTTATATTTATATTTATCCCCCAGGCAAACCAGAGGATAGAGGTCATCTAAGGATGTGCTCAAGATAGAAGCCACTCTATTGCCAAGTTCTTGCTGTTCACTCTCAATCTCTGGGGATAAGAGAGGACGAGTCATTTAGTGTCATTCTGGAGCTGACCCAGAGTGAAATGGGCTATTTCATATCTTGCTTGCCCTTTTGTTATAATTTGGATCCACAGTAATAATAACCATAGCTAATATTTATCAATCTCACTAAACACTGCCTTCAAGTCTTACTTGTTTCATGTTTGCAATAGCCCTGTGGTGCAGGTACTACTATTTTCTTCATTTCAGAAATAAAGAAACTGAGGCACAGACGTGCCTGGATCACACTGATGGTATTCTGCTCATCTTTTTGTTGCATGGTGAATTATCTCAAAACACAGTGGTCTAAAACCACATTGATTAGAGGCGCCTGGGTGGCTCAGTCAGTTAAGCGTCTGACTCTTGACTTTAGCTCAGGTCATGATCTTGCAGTTTTTGAGTCCCCTGTAGGCCGAGTAGGGCTTCGTGCTGTTAGCTTGGGATTCTCTCCCTTTCTCTCTGCGCCTTCCCTACTCACATGTGCGCGCGCCGCATTCTCTCTCTCTCAGAATAAAGAAACATTTTTGTAAAGACCACATTAGTTACTTCATTGTTACCTCTCCTGGTTCTAAAGCTCGACTGGACTCAGCTAGGCAGCTCTCACTTAGGGATTCTTGCTTGGGGTCTGCTGTGCAGTTGCAGTCAGACAGTGGCTGTGGCTGAAGTTGTTTCTTGTCGTGTTCCCGCACTCGTGTGTCTGGTGGCTAGGACCTAAGATGAGGTCATCATCAAGAACCCCACACATGACCTTTCCACTTTGCCTGGACTTCCCCTATTGCATCCCAGCTGGGCTTTAAAAGCAAGGGTCTCTAGAGGACAGGTAAAAGCCGTACTGCCTTGGGGTGCCTGGGTGATTCAGGGGGTTAAGCGCTGACTTCAGCTCAGGTCATGATCTCATAGTTTGGGAGTTCGAGCCCCACATTGGGCTCTGTGTTGACAGCTCGGACCCTGGAGCCTGCTTCGGTTTCTGTGTCTCCCCTCTCTCTGCCCCGCCCCTGCTAGCATTCTGTGCCCCCCACCTCTCAAAACTGAATAAATGTTAAGAAAAAAAATTTTTAAGCTGTACTGCCTTTAAATTTTTTTCAGTTATTATAGATTAACAGGAAGCTGCAAATATAGAGTCCTATGAATCCTTCACTCAGTTTCCCCCAGTAGTGAGATTTTCTTTAACTGTGGACCAGTATCATAACCCAGAAATTGACATTTGCCCAATGCTATTAATTAGATTATGATCTTACTCTGTTTTACCAGTTTTTACGTGTACTCATGTGTACATGTGTGTATATCTGTGTTCTGTGCAATTTGATTTCATGTTACAATGTATATAATCACCACAGTCAACCTAAAAAACTGTTCCACCAAAGTACTCCCCCATGTATCCCTTTATAGTTTCTCCTACCTCTCTCCAGCCCCATAGTTGTCCCCTGGCAACCACCCATTCTCGATCTCTATAGTTTTATCACTTTAAGAATGTTACCTCAATGAAATTAGATAGTATGTAACCTCTTGAGACTGACTTCTTTCAGTACATATACTGCCCTTTAGATCCAGCCAACTGTGCACACATCAATAGTTAGGGCTGATGGTTCCTTTTACTGCTGAGTAATAGTCCATGTGTGCCTTTTAAGGCCTCATCTTGGAAGCCATACAATTTCACTTCTATAATAATTACAGTCCTGTCCCGATTCAAGGGGAGAAATCTCCCCCCTCGCCCCCTGCCTGCCCCCTCCCCCACCCCGCCCAACCTTGATGAGAGTCGTGTTGAGATCTCCTTCTAAGACGTGTTGATATCTCCTTCTAAGATGAGCATAAGGGACAGAAGAACTGTTGTGGCCATCTGGGAAAATATAAGCCACCACAGATGGTAAGTGGCAAAGGTAGAATTCAAACCCAGGTAGTTTGACTTAGAGCCCATATTTTTAGGGTGACGACCTGTGTTTCTTGCCACAATGATGGGGATGAAATCATTACAAAGTTAACTGAAGAATAAGGTTATAAGTACTGTTTAAATACACAACATTAATTTAATTTAAAGAATTTGGAGATGAATAGGAAAGGATTGGCAACATCAGAACCCTACCTGCTCACTGGGGAAAAGTGCTGGTAGGAAACATTTAGTTAAGCAGCCTGGAAGTAAAACAAGTCTTATCATTCCTTTCTCCTTCTACAGAACTTCTGACCTCCTAACTTCCTGTTTGTTAGAAATACTCCACGAATGTTTACTACTGAGGAAAATCTCCATACTTACTGAAGTTGGAACCACACTTTTAGTCTATAAATTTCCTAAAGGGTCCTATCTTTGCTTGGTGAATTATCCAGGATAGTTTACTAACAGGAAAAAAAAATTCTGGAGCCACAGCATTGCTACTACCCCAAATAAATCAATCCTCCATTCACCATGTGCCCATCTCTAGCCCACAGGCACCTTCCATAGTGAACTAGAAAAAGACACTCCTTCCACTGGACAGATGCATCTCATGGCTTAGCCTCTGTTGCTGTGAAATAATAGAAAACATATGTATTGGTCTCTGCCCCCAGCTCCTGGCACAGAGCTTCTAAAACCCTTGTAATTTCATAAGTGAAAAGAATACCAGGAACATCTTTTGTTCTAATTCTGGTCTTTGATCCTGATCCCTAATGAGGAACTCTTAAATTCCCTGGAATTTCCAGGATGATAGGACTATCTTTTGTTCTAGTGAGGCGACTTCGGTCGGGCTCCTGTATGTAGAGCCGGTTACCCAGAAAGACCAAGCCATGATCAAAAGCTTGGAACTTTCAGCTGCACGCCCCCATTCTCTACAGAGGGGCTGCGAATCAAGCTAATGAGCCATCATGCCTCCATGATGAAGCCTCCATAAAAATCCCCAAAGTACCTGGTTTGGGGAGCTTCTCAACTGGTGAACACATGGAGATTTGGGGAGAGGGGTGCTCTCAGAGAAGTCATGGGAGCTCCGTGCCTCTCCCCACATACCCTGCCCTCTGCAGCTTTTGCATCTGGTGGTTCCTGACCTATATCCTAGTAAGCTGGTAATGTAGTAAATACACTGTTTTCCTGAGTTCTGTGAGCTACACTGGCAAATTAATGAATTCAGGGAGGGGGTCGTGGATTTACAGCCAGTCGGTCAGAAGCACAGGTCACAAACAACTGGACTGGTGACAGGCATCTGAAGTGACAGCAGTCTTGTGAGACTAAGCCTTTAACCTATGAGACCCAATACCATTTCCAGGTAGATAGTATCGGACTTGAGTTAAATTCGTGGGACACCTGGTCAGTGTCTGCTGAGACGTGGAGAATCGCTTGGTGGTGTGGAAAGACAAGAACACATGCTGGAGTTGCTCTCGCCAATGCTCAACTCACAATCCTGGTAGCCCTGCCACCCAATCTTTCTTCCATTGGTTCCATCAACATGGAAGTGCCTACCATGAGGCAAGAGCTTTGCCAGGTGCTAGAGCTCCAAGAGCATCCACACTGTCCATAAGGAGCTCATAGACGGCAGGAGGAGCAAGCCAGGTAAACAGAGAACCCAACGTGATATTGCAAGTAGATGACGGAACAGACGCGACCTGGAGGTACTCAGGGGGAAGTGTAACTAGAGGTAGGAAAATGGCACTCAGAGAACGCTTCCCAAAGGAGGAGTTTCCTGAGCTGAATTTTGAAGGTTAAGTCCCTGGCAAACAGGACCTAGCCAAGAGAATGGGGGCGAAGAGAGAGAATGCCAGGCAGTGACCATAGAGGTGGGCAGGGGTCACATAATGGGACTCAGGCACTGCTAGCTCTACAGAAACTTCTGTAGAATTTTATAAAAAGGCTTCCCTGCCCCCTGAAATGCCTTAGAAAAAGCACCTGTATTCATTTTCTGGGGCTGCTGCAACAAATCGCCACAAACTTCATGCCTTAAAACAAGAGAATTTATTCTCACAGTTGGGGAAGCCAGAAGTCTAAAATCCAATTGTCCACAGGACTGGTTCCCTCTGGAGGGTCTGAGGGAGAATCATTCCCTACCTCCCTCTTAGCTCCTGGTGCCTTCCAGCAATCCTTGGCCTTCCATGGCTTGTAGACTCATCACTCCAGTCCTCACCCACGTCTTTAGGTGAAGAAATACTTTGCCATGTTTCTCTTCTCTATGTCTTTCTTCTTATAAGGATACTCGTCACTGAATTTAAGGCCCATCCAGTTAATCAGAATGATCTCATCTCGAGGTCCTTTATTTAGTGCCATCTGCAAAGATCCTTTTTCCAAACAAGGTCACATTTATGGATACCAGAAGTTAGGACTTGACATCTTTTGGGGGACCACAGCTCAACCCAATACACCCCTCTCAGTGAGGTGGGACCTAGAACAAGGCACAACTTGTATATGCATCACAGTAGGCCTGGCCCTGCTGAATTGAGCTCTGCCTCCCCACCCGACAGCGGTAACGGGTGGACCTACGATGAAAATGCCAGTCTCTGTTATTCCAGGGCTTGTGCTCATCACTCGCTGCATCCATTTCTCACTCTGAAGACCAATAAAAAGTATCCTTTAAAACAACCTACAGAGCCTACCAAACTTTCACTCTGAGTTGGAACCCACTCAGAAATGAGACTAAGCCCTGTTCAAAAAGTGGTAACAGAGGGGTGCCTGGGTGGCTTGGTAGGTTAAGCATCTGAGTCTTGGTTTCAGCTCATGGTTCGTGGGATAGAGCCCCGAATCAGGCTCCACACAAACAGCGTGGAACCTGCTTGGGATTCTCTCTCTCCCTCTCTCCCTGTCCCTCTCCCACTCTCTCGGTCTCAGATAAATAAACTTTAAAAAATGGTAACAGAGAAGTTGGATTTAACCAAGCAAATAATAAATGAGAGAAGGTGTAACTAGAAACTTAGGAAATGGGAATCTGAAAAGGAAAGCTAGAGGGAAAAAAAGTCCTCACTAAATTCTTAAATATTTCCTCAGATTAATTTGTATACTGCTATGTTATAGTGGTTATAATAGTGAGTTCGTTCAGTCTGAACCCTGTGGTGGAGAGGGTTACAGTAGAGTATTTATCATCTCTGTCATCTTTCTGAATGATCTTCTTTATAGAATTCCACTTTCAGAGCATTGCCCAGAATAGTATGTGGCTTTAGAATTAGCATCAAGTCTAGAAGAAATTGTGGAGGCATTGAATAGACTGGGTGGTATTTATTTTTATACAGAAAGGCTGATTTAAGCACTCTTCAGCACTCAACACTTAGAGCTTGTGTCCAGAAAAAGACTTAGTTCATTAACTTTACCAAAGCCCATGTCGAAGAACATTTATTCAATGGAATTTTTTACTTTAGAAACAAGAAACAGCCATTCCCAGAAATTGTGGTTTTAAAACAATCATCATAAAGATTTAAAGTGTGGCAATCTATTAAACTAAAGATTCTTTTTTTTTATTTTCTTAAAGTTTATTCATTTTTTGATAGAGAGAGACAGAGCGTGAGTGGGGGGGGGGGAGGGGCAGAAAGAGAGGGAGACACAGAATCCAGGCTCTGAACTGACAGCACAGAGCCCGACACGGGGCTCGAACTCACGGACCGTGAGATCATGACCTGAGCCAAAGTCAAACGCTTAACCAACTGAGCCACCCAGACGCCCCTAAAGATTCTGAATCCTTTATTTGAAACATGAGCCAAGATTTTAGGTGTTAGAAAGGTCACAAGGGGTATATTCTGCATATTACAAACCACCTGCAAAAGGGTCTTGTTGCCTGTACTCAAACACAAAACATTTACAACCAGACATGAATCTTCTCATTATGGGACAGATTAAAATCTATAGCCTCATATCAGTTCAGATTACATTATTAAAACCTTTCAGCTTTCAGAACTGCTCAGATTTTAAAATTGCTGAAGAGGTATTGTAGACATGGAGGTAGTATTTCATCTCTTCTTGAAGAAAATAATGATTACCTAAAGCTTATCCAACCGTTACAGACACAGCTTCCTTCCAGCCCAGCCGCTGATAATGGACTAGGTTAGTTTGAACTCTGGTTATCCTTTGACCACATCCTGAAGCCACACAATCTATGGTACAATTGGAACTAGTACCTATGACTCCAGACTTCCAATCCTAAACTAATTCATTTCTTATAGATTAAAATTACTGGAAGTAATTACTCCCAGTAATTTTAATGCCTATACTTTTGCTGTTAAAAATGAGAACTCACTTTTTTTAGACACAGGGCATGAGAAGATTTTGTAATAAGTGGAAAGATATAGTGTATTTGCACATGGTAGGTCAATACTATAAAAGTGTCCAGCATTCACAAATTTAAAGGTGGAATGCATTTTTCAATCAAAAGCCCAAAGAGATAGGGGAGAAAATTTGAAAAAGCAATTAAACTCTGTTGGGAAGAAAAACATGCAAGAATAGTCCAGAAAATTTGGTAAAAGAATAAAGAATACTAGCATAGACAGTTATTAAATAGTCAATCAACATTCATTCATTTTGTCACTATTATTTCAAC
Source organism: Panthera pardus (assembly GCF_024362965.1). Lineage (NCBI taxonomy): Eukaryota > Metazoa > Chordata > Mammalia > Carnivora > Felidae > Panthera > Panthera pardus. The sequence continues at coordinate 28,090,887 of NW_026526655.1, forward strand.
GGGATCTGGGGCAACTGGGTGGCTCAGTCAGTTAAGCGTCTGACTTCCGCTCAGGTCATTATCTCACTATTTGTGGGTTTGTGACTCTCCTCAGGCTCTGGGCTGACAACTCAGAGCCTGGAACCTGCTTCAGATTCTGTGTCTCCCTCTCTCTCTTCTCCTTCCCTGCTCATGCTTGCGCTCTCTCTCTCTCTCTCTCTCAAAGATGAATAAACATGGGGTGCCTGGATGGCTCAGCCAAATGTCCAACCTCAGCTCAGGTCATGATCTCAGTTTGTGAGTTCCAGCCCCACGTCAGGCTCTGTGCTGACAGCTCAGAGCCTGGAGCCTGCGACGGATTCTGTCTCTCCCTCTCTCTCTGCCCCTACCCTGCTCATGCTCTGTCTCTCAAAAATAATAAATAAACATTAAAAAAATTAAATAGACCCCTCTGAAACAGCGCCATAATATTCTCAGAGTGCCATCATCACACATATGTAGGCAAATTCTTTTTTTTAATGTTAATTTATTTATTTTTAAAATATATTGTCAAGTTGGCTAACATACAGTGTATACAGTGTGCTCTTGGTTTTGGGGGTAGATTCCCATGATTCATCACTTACATACAACACCCAGTGCTCATCCCAACAAGGGCTCTCCTCAAAGCTCATCACCCATTTTCCCCCATCCCCCACTCCCCCACATCAACCCTCAGTTTTGTTCTCTGTATTTAATAGTTTCTTATGGTTTGCCTCCCTCCCTTTCTGTTTGAAACTATTTTTCCCCCATTCTCTTCCCCCATGGTCTTCTGTTAAGTTTCTCAAGTTCTACATATGAGTGAAAACATATGGTATCTGTCCTTCTCTGACTGACTTATTTCACTCAGCATAATACCCTCCAGTTCCATCCATGTTGCTGCAAATGGCTATTTCTGAGAAAGAGAGAGAGAGAGAGAGAGAGAGAGAGAGAGAGACAACGAGCAGGGAGGAGGAGAGAGAGACAGAGACACAGAATCTGAAGCAGGCTCCAGGCTCTGAGCTGTCAGCACACAGCCTGATGCGGGACTCGAACCCACAGACCTCAAAATCATGACCTGAGCCAAAGTAGGATGCTCAACTGACTGAGCCACCCAGGCACTCCCTGTAAGCAAATTCTTATAGAACTCCCTTTGGAGCCTGTTGATGAGCCTTGCATAGCGTTTCCAGAGTAATAATTTGAAGTTATTCAGACTTTATTTCCAACTTTGTTTCCTAAACTCACACCTCCAAAGATAGATTGATGTGGGTTAAGGTTATTTGTTATCAATCAGTGCCTAGGTTTTTAGTTTGAAGAAAACAACCTTTTTTGGAGATTAGGGGTCAAAGTTACCTCATTGCCAATCTAAAAGTCTAAATGTCATCTTTTCAGAGATGTCAAGTGTCAAATACACTTTCCCCTACTCGAACGATAAAAAAAAAAGCATTTTGGGGGTCAAAATCTGTTCCATTAAAAAATAATAAAGCTCTTTACTTTTCTAGCCCTTGTATATTTTCTTTTGTTCTTTATTCTGTAACATTAAGTAGGTTGAGCATACAGGCATGGAAGACACCTGGACAATGTCCTTATCCTTCTGAAGAAAGAAGGTTTTAAAGAACAGGAATTTTTTTTTTTGATGTACCTTTTCTGTAATTATTACAATGTTCCAATAAGTGTGCATTAATTCTATAACTAGAAAAGAAGATAGTAGGGGTGACTGTGTGTCTCAGTTGGATAAGTGTCCGACTTCGGTTCAGATCATGATCTCACGGTTCACGGGTTCAAGCCCCGCATCTGAGTCTGTGCTGACGGCTCTGAGCCTGGAGCCTGCTTGGGATTGTGTTTCTCCCTCTCTCTCTCTGCCCCTCCCCTTACTCATGCTCTGTCTCTTGTTCTCTCAAAAAAATAAGCATTAAAAAAAAAAGAAAAGAAGAGAGTAAAAACAGAACACTCCAAATATCTTGCATTATTGCTCAAGACTGGCAAATCCTTTTTCATGTTATTTCAATAATAGCCCCTTATGCCAAAGTACATTTACCGGTCCACACATATCATAACTCAGGGAAGATTGTTTCTACAGATAGTTTTTCAGGCAGCATGGAGGCACAGACCCCCCCCCCCCCCACCAAAAAAAAAAAACAAATAAAGGGAAACTCAGAACTGTTTGATAGCACCCTTCCAAACCAGAATGCCACGTTTCTTCCAAGTCCTTTGGAATTCTTGAAGCACATCTAAAGGGAGGTTATCGCAGACGCTAATATTGTTGACGTGGGTGGACAGTTCATGTCCAACTGCAGCAGGAATATGGAGATGAGGATAAAAGATGTGTTTGTGGGAAGCACAGGGACATTCGGGGCCCGAGGGCCTGGACTGTCATGTTCAGGATCCGCAGAAGCGATTCTGAGTTCCACGTCTGAAGGATGACGTGAAGGTTGTCAATCGTGGTTTCGAGGGGTTTAAAATTCCACCACGAGGAAGCCTCCCTGTGCATTGCTAGGACGCTTAGGCTTCCAAGAGTTCCCTATAAATGGTGAACCACCAGTGCCTTCCCTGACCAGCGCTCCCCAGCTCGCTGCCTGGAAGGGAGGAAGTAGAGACGCAACAGCTACAAGCTACTAGACCAAAGGACAGAGGTGGGGCACGGGACGGAGGCGGGCTGAAGACCGACTTCCTGTTTCCCAGGCTTCCTAAGTTTGGCCCTGCGCACCGGCAGTGAGGTTGGACAACCAGTCCTCCACTCCCCTGCGCCAGACAGAACTGCAGCCAACACTCCCACTCGCCCCTGAGGCACAGGGGGTAGACACAGTGCCTGGGCCCGCCTGGGCCTCACCCGCCACTGCCACCGGGCTAAGAGCAGCCAGAAGCAAACCGGGCCGGGCAGTCACAAAGGTTTCTTTAACGCTGAGGTTGATGGTAAACAGAAAAGCGTCACTAACAAGTTTGTCTGAGACCCAGATACATCCCTGGCCTGACCACATGAGTCTGTGACATCACCGCTTCTAAACTTTCAGAGCCACCATTTTAAAATGTCCCGATCTTGCTGGTGTGCCAGTGGCACACAGCTTGGTGCCTACAGATGTCTTCAAGCTTTGGAAAAGTGCCATTTATTTCCACATATTTCTCTCTATTTTTAAAATTTTTTTCATGTTTATTTAGTTTTGAGAAACAGAAAGACAGAGCATGAGCAGGGGAGGGGCACAGAGAGACTGAGACAGAATCTGAAGCGGACTCCTGGGCTCCCAGCTGTCAGCCCAGAGCCCGACGCGGGGCTCGAACCCATGAGCTGTGAGATCGTGACCTGAGCTGAGATCAAGACTGGGACGCCTAACTGACTGAGTTACCCAGGCACCCCTCTACCTATTTCTCTTTTAGTGCCTTTATTTTCCTTTCAAGGTTAGGACGTTATCTCTGAATCCTGCAGAGAGCCACAAACAATGCTTGCCACATGGTTGCAGATATTGGTTGATTTACAGTCAGTACGAATTCTGGATCTAATCATGGTCGGGCATAATTACCCCATGTCTCTTGCATATCCTCTCTTCAGAACAGCTTTTGTATCGAGCTAAAATCTGACAACTTTAATCCTAAGGAACATCTATCTCTCTTGCATTATCTAAAATGGAGACTGGCAATCTTTAAACTTGCTGTCCGAAGTGGAAATGAGAGAGGCTCCATACCGCCCTCAGTAGGCCAGTTGATTTAAGGTAAAAGTCAGTGAAAACAGCCACATTCTTTCCAGGAACTATAATCAAAACCCGGAGTGTAGGCAAGAATATCACAAGGTATGGGTCATGCTACCTTGAGGAAAGCAGGGGAAGAAATATAAAGAGGGCACAGAAAGAAAGAAAAAAAAGAAAGAGAAAATGGAGAGAGGGAAGAGAGATTTCCATCCCTTCCCATCCACCACCCCTGTGCTAGACTCTTAATAGGTTAGGGCATCTAGGGGAGCACATGAAAATACAGGATGTCCTGGGGTGCCTGGGTGGCTCCATCAGTTAAGTGACCGACTTCGGCTCAGGTCATGATCTCATTGCTTGTGAGTTTGAGTCACAAGTCAAGCTCTATGCTGACAACTTGGAACCTGGAGCCTGCTGCAGATTCTGTCTCTGTCTCTCTGCCCCTCCCCTGTTAGTGCTCTCTCTCTCTCTCTCTCTCTCTCAAATCTAAAAAATAAAACATAACAAAAAAAGAAATAAAATAGAGAATGTCCAGTTAAATTTGAATTTCAGATAAATGATGAATAATTTTTTAATGATGAATAATTTTTTTTAGTAACGTATACCCAGATGGAATATTTGGGATATACTTATACTAAAAAAAATAATTTCTTGTTTATCACAATAAACTGGTGCACGCTGCATTGTGGTGAGATCTGCCAGGATTTTGAAATAAGACAAACATAGTGTGACTGTTGCAAATGACTTACTAGTCATGAGGCTCTGGACATGTCATATAGCCTCTCTGAGCCTCAGTGTCACATCTCAAAATGAAGAAATGGCATTACTTCATAAGGTTGTTCCCAGAAATAGAAATAAGCATATACTGCAACCAGCAAGCATTCGACAAGTGCTCTGTTAATTCAAACTGTTATGTTTGCTGCCTCACCCTTCTACTTCTGAGTCTAAAGTATCTCTAAACTCCATGCATTTTTACTGCCATCCCCTCCCCCCCATCACCAGTCCACGTAACATAGAGAGTGCACGTTCATTTTCCGCAGCTTTCCCCCCCACTACAGAAAATGTATTGTCGTAAAGTGGCACAAAGCGTCATACAGGCTATGGCATTTTAATTCCCCAGCTCAAGAAACATGGGGAGTCCTGCAGAGTTGAGACTGGGGTTATTCCAGGGACCAGAGGACAGCAGACTTAGAAGGACTTAGCAGCCACGGGAAGCCAACACTCAACAGCATTGACGCTATTCACTGGAGGTAAACTGAGAGTTGATCCGGTCTCTCTTCCCTCGTAAGCTCTGGGAAAGCCTAAGGGAATGATTTTTAAGATTAAAAAATTGTTCCAGTTGCCCCTGCCTGAGTCTTTAACAAGGAAGGAAAGGGTTTTCTCAGTACAATCCAGGTCAGATATTTACAACTGACCTGCCAACCACACTATGGTCGGAACACAAACTACTGCTGAGGCTAGAAAGTGTGCCTTACAAGTATTATTAATAAAACGCGGCATTATGAAAGAAACCTCACAGACATGAAGGGAAATGCTTACCGCAGAAACCAGAGGTGCACAAAGCCTGTGTCATGTCTGGATCCGAATCCGCAACCGAGGAGTTGAAAGACTGCCCGAGAGTCCAACGTACTCTGAAATATTTGCCAAAATCGCTCCTTGGCTGTTCATGCAAAATCCTGGTGATCCCCCAATTGCACCAGAAGAATTAGTTGATAGACTCTACACTCACTTGTCAGAGGAAGAGGAAATAGAGACAGCAATTCTAACAGTGTCTATCGATATTTAAATGTACCTATCCCTTGAGTTGGCAATTCCACTGCAAGAAATCGTTCTTAAGGGCATGCTTATTCACAAAGCTAAATATGTATTTATATAAAGATGCCACTGCAGGATTGCTTAGTGCAGCAAACAACTAGACACAACCCAAAGGTCTCTTTCTAGAGGAACTGTTAAATATATTGCGATGTAATACTATGGGATGTACACAGCAGTTCAAAGAAATGAGGCAGATTTATATATCCCAATCAGGAGAGCTTTCTAAGGAGGTTTTAAGGGGGTGGGGAAACGATACAGAATATCACTATAATCCCATTACACGAAAAGAGACACGTCACAAGTGTTTCTACATTTACCTATGTATGTAAAGGCTTTGTGTTATGACTCAAGTGACACATACTTAAATGTTCATAATGCTTACAACTAGAGGAAAAAAAGTTTGCTGGGAGATGGAAGGAGGCTGTACCACATGACTTAATGTATCTCCATGCCATTGGAGTTTTTAGCAAGAGCGCGTTTGAGCATTGCTTGAATCATTTTAACCGATAGCTTTTTAAAAGAAATGTAAAAATAATTAAATTGGCTATTTTGACTATCCTCCCCGAATCCTGTTTACTTCCCTACAAAGACCTTTTTTATGAAACAGGAATCTCAGAGAGAAAAATCTAAATCACATAACTGTGGCAAATTCACACATACCTAGGATTTCCTGAGAATATTCACCCAGGATCCTGGGATCTAATTGCTTCAGGAATGGAAGAGACCACAGAAAGAATCCATACCATGAACCAAGTGAAAATACTTGGTTCAGGGATTCAAGCTTAGTTCAAGTGTTCTACAGAACCATGCAAAAGGAGAGCAGTCATTTGTGAGTGTATACATGGAGAATCCCAGGAGTTCTCGGGTTGCTCTCAAACACAGACTTATAACAGAGGCTTAGAAAGAGAAAGCTATTTAAGACACCAACCATCCAACAAAGTAAAAATAATCAGAATCTGAGTCACCCAGAGTATCAGACTGTAATGCATTGTAAGCCGTGAGGAGGAATGAACCTGGGTATGTGTGGGCTGGTTTCTCCATACCTGAGCGAGGTGACTGCAGGATGAGTCTGACCCAGGAAAGGGGGTTGACATTACAGTTCAGTCCTAAGAAGCTGAGAGTGACCTGAGTCTCAAGCCACATGGACTGAAGGAGGTGAAGGTGAAAACGTTGGCAGTGACCAGGGAAGCAGGAGACCAACTGCAGAAGTGGCAGAATAAAACTATACAAGACACCCAGGAGGCCCCCGTGGAAATTTATGAGCTTTGCGGGGAGGGTTTGTGGGAAACTGAGGTTTCCTCAACTCTGGTAAAGAACTAGTCTATTAACATTGCTTCTTATCACAATTAGAAGCCTATTACAAACTCTACCTCAGCCCCATTGGATTAAATGTACACCCAGGTTACATTTAAAAACCAAGTCCAGGGTGCCTGGGGGGCTCAGTCAGCTAAGTGTTGGACTCTTGATTTTAGCTCAGGTCGTGATCTCACGGTTCATGAGTTCCAGCCCCGCATCAGGCTCTGTGCTGACGGTGTGGAAACTGCTTGGGATTCTCTCTCCCCCACTCTCCCTCTGCCCCTCTTCACGTGTGCGTGATCTCTCTCTCCCTCTGCCCCTCTCCCCGGCTTGCACGTGCACACACATACTCTCTCTCTCAAATAAAAAAAAAAAAGTTCTATAAAATATCTATTCTTAGATAAGAGAACAATGGTAACTTGAAGCATGATCTTTATCCCTTCTTATTGGATTAGTAGATTAATTTCTAAGTTGTTTGTTGTTTCAAGAAAGACTACTACAGGGGAGCCTGAGTGATTCAGCCGGTTGAGCGTCAGACTCTCCATATCTGCTCAGGTCCTGATCTTGTGTGGTGAGATTGAGCCCCCTGTTGGGCTCTGCGCTGACAACATGGAGCCTGCTTGGGATTCTCCCCCCACCTCTCTCTGCCTGTACCCAGCTCATGCACACACACTCTCTCAAAATAAATAAATAAACATTAAAAAAAGAAATACTATTGCAAAGGCAGTATTTCAGAATGATTTATCTCCTTAGGTTGGTTGAGAACGACGACCTCTGGGTCAGCCCAATCCCTACCACGCTTCCAAAACCTCGCTCGGAAAAAAATAAAGGTGGCAATATTACCTATTACTTCTTCACTGTTTGTTTCTCGAAGTCATGGTCCTTGCCCTGTTGTTGTGTATCTTTCATGAAGCCAGCCACAGAATAGAACAGCACTTCCACGTTTAGAGGCTTGTAGCGTAATAAGAAGAAAAAACTCAAAAGAGGTTTATAAAAATGGTAGTATATTTTAATTGTTGAAATTTAATACCAAAAATATTGAATTATAATGTAATATAAATGTGATGTTCACAAGCTAATGATAGGAAGAAAAACATATGGATCCATGTTGATCTAGAAATAAGATACCTGTTTAAAGTTGATAGGTAAAGGCTGTGTTTCTGTTACATGCAGCCGAATGTCCTGTATAACATATCTTGCTAAGTCTAAAATGGTGGCTTTGGGGTTCCTGGGTGGCTCAGTCAGTTAAGTGCCCAACTTTGGCTCAGGACATGATCTCGTGGTCCATGAATTTGAGCCCTGCGACAAGCTCTGGGCTGACAGCTCAGAGCCTGCTTCAGATTCTGTGTGTGTGCCTTTCTCTGCCCCTCTCCTGCTCATGCTCTGTCTCTCTCTCTCTCTCTCTTAAAAATAAACATTAAAAAAAATTTTTTTATTAAAAATAAAATAAAATGGTGGCTCTGCCCCCAAGGAAAGATGGCAGCTGGTGCCCACCAAAGGAAATATCACTGCTGCACTCACAGTGACTATCAAGGTGAAAGGGATCTGAATATGGCACCCCCAAATACTTAGGCTATTCCTCAGTCTTTCACGGGCCAGTAATTCTCAGCCTGATCTGTACATTGCAAGCCCTGGAGAAATCTGAAGAATATGGATGCCTGAGTCCTACCCGCAGAGATTCTGAGTTAATTGATCCAGGGAGTTTTAAAAGCCCCTCGAGTGATTCTAAAGTACAGTCAATGTTGAGAACCACTGATGCAAATGGAATCTTGGTGTACAAATCTGTGGTCCTCCTGACTTGCCCAGATCTGCTCAGACATGTCTAAATCCTAGGGTGAGTAGAGTCAGAGCTTTGTAACTCTCCAATGTCTGGTCTCTTGTGTTCACAGAGAAGATTACTAAATCTCATCTCTTCTTCCCCCCCCATGCAAAACCTGTATGCTCACATATGGTGGCTGGCCGTAAGCTATTTACATGTGCATACAGGTTTTTCTCCTTACCAAATGCAAATGCTAAAAACACTACCATCTGGTCAACCCCTGCTGACCACCCCCCTTCCCCAGTTGTTCGACCACTAAGGGCAAGAACATGCCTACAGATGAGAGAGCAGAGCTTCTATTTGCTAAATGTGTTCAGAGTTTACGTTACGTTCAGGACATAAAAAATTTCCCCATGCCAGACAATATTTAGTGAATCGTGATATGTGCAAAGCATCATTGTGCCTCTCTTTTGGGGAACACAAAGATAGAAAACATAATGTTTACACTTTGGGAGCTTATCATCTATCTAAGGGGATTCAATACAAACCTGCTAAGAATACATTTTAAAGAACAAAGGATGAATAAATTTAATTGATTAAGCTGCAAAACTATAATAATAATAACAACAACCTATAACAGACCTATAATGTTCTAGGCCAAATATATGACATTTCTAACATTTGGAAACCTATGAGATAGATTTTCATTGCACTTTACAGAAGTTGGAAATAAAGTACAGAAGTTGAGCAACTTACCCAAAATCACATAGTTACCACTCCGTTGTCTATTGTGTAGTAGTATTACTTTTCAGTAATTTACATTTTTTTTAACGTTTTTATTTATTTTTGAGACAGAGAGAGACAGAGCATGAACAGGGCAGGGGCAGAGAGAGAGGGAGACACAGAATCGGAAGCAGGCTCCAGGCTCTGAGCCATCAGCCCAGAGCCGACGTGGGGCTCGAACTCACGGACCTCGAGATCGTGACCTGAGCTGAAGTCAGACGCTTTAACCGACTGAGCCACCCAGACGACCCCTTTTCAGTAATTTAAATATAAGTCTTGATGACGATGAAAAATTCATATCTACATTCTGTGGAAATGTTCCACAACGTCAAGTCAATATTATTACATGCAGATATCTTGAATACTACAGGAATCTTAGAAAGTTTGAAGAATACATCAAAAAGTCTGGTGAAGATGCATTGCCTTGGGGAGTCAGACCCCAAGTGGATTTTTCCTCCGACAAATCATTGCCCTTTCTATCCCTTAGTCTCCTTATGTATAAAACATGGATATTATTTTTGTATCTGCCTCAAAGATGTGTTGTGAGAACTGAGAATTTCTTGATGTGGTAGAAAAGCGCTTTGGGCTGTTGCATTTTGTTTTGATTTTAATGTCTTGAGAATAAGAAATATAAGAAGAGGTGGGTTTTCTCACAAAGCTAAAGCAGCCAATGTGGAGGGCTCCTCACTTTCTTGGGTTCTTCAAAGGCTGCACGAGTTCCCCATGGGGGAAGTGAGCAGAGGCAACCTAGGCAGCCTAGGCACCACCCTCCATTCCCTCCTGGTGGCTGCCCTGGCATTGGTGCAAGGCACGTTGCTACCATTACCTCCGCCAATGCTGGGTCTTAGCAACAAGCAATCCCTGTTGGTCCATTGAGCACCGAGACCCTATCTGGGTTTTCCAGGACTGAAGCTGGGGAGGAGAGCACTGCAATTGATAGATCTTAGTTTTATTGGGCCAGCTGCAGTGACTTCAGCTGTGGTGATAGGGAGAGGGGAAGGGAGGCAGGGGTGAACAGACCTAGCAAGGTCAAGGCTGAAGTTCTCCAGGGTTTACCCTCTGGCAAGGAGCATCTTGGGAGCAGAAAACTGAAACATTGGGGCAAATGTTATAGAGTAGGCATCACCAACAGGAGTCAGTAAGCTGAAAAACAAATTCTAGTTTATTCTAGTATTTTATTTACAATTAAAAATAATTGTGAACAGCCACACTAGAGGCAAGACTGAATTGTCTTTCTAATGTCTCAATAGAATATAATATTATAAAATCTCGGTCGTATTTAAAGAAAAATTTTTTAGCATTTATTTATTATTGAGAGACAGGGCATGAGCATGGGAGGAGCAGAGAGAGGGGGAGACACAGAATCTGAAGCAGGCCCCAGGCCCTGAGATGTTAGCACAGAGCCCGACACGGGGCTCAAACTCACGAACTGAGCTGAAGTCAGACGCTTAACTGACTGAGCCACCCAGGTGACCCCAAAATCTCGGTCATATTAAGAAATAATCAAAGAGTATTATGTTAAAAAAAAAAGAATTTTAGGGCATGTCAGTTAATAATAAAGTTAATATTAATACTGTGATTTTTTTTTTGTATATTTTTAATGTGTGGTATTTGTCAACTCTTTGAAATGTGAAACTTGAGATACCTGGGGTGGCTCAGTGGGTCGAGCATCCAACTTTTGATTTCAGTCATGATCTCAGGGCCATGGGATCAAGCCCCGTGTGGGGCTGTGTGTTGGACATAGAGCCTGCTTAAGATTCTCTCTCTCTCTCTCTCTAAAAAAAAAAAAAGTGAAACCTGTGATCAAGGGTTCTAAAAAAACTCAATTTTGTATTCACAATTTTACGATTTTTGTCTTAAATTTGCATAAAATTCAAACTGTATAAACTTTAGGCTCATAAAGCCTGGAAAGGTCTGGATAGAGCATAAATTCATTGTGGAGTGAACAACTATTCTCTAAAAGTCCAGATCTAGAGTTTTTACTGTCACTCATAGAACACCTGAGAAATCAAGTAACCAAGAGACTTGGTCGGTGGGGAGGAGTGGAAGTGCTCCTGATAACAGACGCCCCGGTGTCAATGGGCCAGAACAAACTCTGCTCTGTCCAGGAGTATGGGGGAGACTTGCACACAGGCCGTGGCAAGTTTTGGTCTTCCGCTAAGAGGGGTGGGAAACTGTGAGCAAGCCTGAAGCAGGGGAAGAAGTACTCAGGATGAAGAGACAAGTGTGTGAGCAGGGAGACCCCCTAGCAGGGGGGAAATGGTGATGCCTTGCACCAAGGTGATGGTTCTTCAGGACTCCCACCGCACTATCAGGTGGAATCACCCTGAATGCTTCGGGGCAGACGTTCCCCAGAAATCCCTGCTCAGTCAGTTGACTCCTGGGTCTGCAGCCAAGTGCTATAAAAAAACCCTGGGGGAGGGGAGGGGGACTTCTTGCATCCTCTAGGCTTTCCGATTAATCATTTAGGTGGGAAACCGAAGCCTGTTCAGGTAAAAAGATACGTGAACTCCAGGTCAGGATCACAACCCTGTCTAAATATATGACATTCTTTCCCCTGCAGGATGGCAGGGGTTGGAGGAAGGGAGGGGATGGGTAAAAACAAATTATTTTCATTCAGTCATTGTTTCCTAGCAACCAAAAAAAAAAAAAAGGCATGTGTTTTCCTGATGTCTGTGAGCACCAGCCCAAGACGATGATGTTCAATGCTCCAGCACGCCTCCAGAAGCAGGGAGAGAACAAAAGCACCAGAATCCGTCTCTGGTTGGTAAGAGATTCTGAAAGGGGAATTTATTAAGGGCTGGGCACCTAATAGAACACAATCTGAGAGTCCTGTATCATAGCTACAGGGGTGCAGGGAGGGGATCTGCATGGAGTATGCAGATATTTACAGATATTCAGGGCATGATATTCTTACAGAGTATGTGGGCTGTGACTTCTGGGGGGTTGGTTTCTATGAAACAGCTAATGCCTGAGACAGCTAACATCTTTCCATTAGAACCTTTGTGTGTATTTCCAGCCAGAGTCTTGGTTTTTGTTAAAGCTCTGTAGACAGAAAAGAAGAGTGACTGGCTGAATTCAAATTTAAACCAAATAGTCTATGCAAATGGCCCCCTTTCAACCACACAGAGCTACTCAATGTACGAAGTCACTGAACTCTACAGCTAGAAGGGACCTCTCCAATCATTCAATGACTGTTTTGCAGAAGAGGAAACAGAAAGACACAGAGACAAAAATTCACTTGTCCAAGGTGACACAGCTAGCTGATAGCCTTACTAGGTCTTTGGACCTCCTGGGGGTGAGGCTCGCTCATATTTTTAAGATTTAAACCTTTGTTTATTATGCCACGTTGAATGGCGTTGGGGAGGGTGGTCCAAGGGGAAGTTATCACAGTGGGCAAGAAAATGCATATTTTATAATTTAAGTCTGAAATTCTAAGGGCTGGCTCAGAATTACAAACAAGAATGGGTTAAAGCAAATGCTAAGTCTTTTGCTTTTTAAAAAAGCATCAAAGCTAAGGGAGCCTATCTGCCCCCTTGTGAACGAATTGAAATAAGACAAATGTTCGGCCGACAAATGCGTTTCCAACTCAGTGAATTAGAAGAATCATAATTTGTGCTAGCCTTTATGAAGTTTCGAGTGGTACGGCGAAAAATGCTCTTGGTGATATTAACCAGGCTCATCATTTTTTAGACAACACCTGAGACTGGAATGCAGAAGACCCAAGAAGCTTGGCCATAACCATGCCAGTCAGTCAGTGGGTACAGCAGACACTACATCCTGGCATCTGGCCTCCCCCGTCCAGTGCTTTTCCTTCTCTAGGTTATGAGGTCCCCTCTCTGGCTTATAGTATTCTCTCCCACTTGACTCTCCTAGAGAGCTATATTACTGTCTATACAGTTCATTCATTTCCAGGGGAATGTTCCTACTTTGTTCCCCCCCCCCTTTTATCTTTTCCACATCCCATCCAAGACTGAAGCAGATGCAGTGGCAGCAAGAATGGTCCAAAATAATTAATTTGGTCTGGTGAAGAATTCATGTAAATTAAGGACATCCTGTCTTCTCTCTGCTTATTGTTAGAGAGCTGAATCAAATCAAGCATCATGTTTAATGTAGTTTACAGACTACATTTTTTCCCAGAAGTTTCTAAAGTTTTATTCAAACCGTGCTTAGAGTGGCAATTTAAAAACACATGCACAATTTCAAAAGCACAGAAGGTAATATGATGAACACTTATAGATTTATCTTCCCAGAGTCAACAAATGTTAACATTTTTTTATATTTGTTCTCAGGGTTCTCCAGAGAAACAGAGCATATATGTATCTATGTATAATGTATATACATGTACAAGAGAAATTTACTGTAAAGAATTGGCTCACATGATTGTGGTGGCTTGGCCAGTCCAAAATCTGAAGGGGTAGCTGGCAGGCTGGAGACTCGGAGGAGAGTTCTTCTGGCAGAATTTTTTCTTATTTGGGAGGAATCAATCTTTCTTCTATCCAAGCCTTCAACTGATTGGATGAGGCCCATTCACATAATGGAGGGTAATCTGCTCAACTCAAAGTTGATTGACTTAAGTGTCAATCTCATACAAAAAATACCTTCACAGAAACACCCAGCATAATTTTTGACCAAATATATGGGCACAGTGGCCCAGCCAAGCTGACACATAAAAGTAACCATCACAATTTGCTTTCCATCTTGTTTAAGAAATAAAACATTGTGACATAGTTGATATTCTACTTATACCTCTCCTTAGATGTCCCATTTAAAAGTGATGATTTTTTAAATAAACTCCTTTTTGTGACCTCAAATGCCTTCTGATGCCATCACCTAAACTCCGGTTTCTGGTTCAATGTGGAGATAAGAATTGAAGACATGGCCTCACCTTTGCCATGATGATGTATTCTTTCCAGGACCTACCGGCCATAGGAAGTTGTACACAGGTTCTATAGAAAACTCCATTATGAGCCATTGTACCAAGGTGGATTCAGTGGGAGTCACTATGTGGAATGCACACAGAACTCACATGTTCAGATCACAGCATGTTTGGATGTTTCTGTCCAAATAGTCTCATCTACTATTACATGAGTCATGACCATTTTACTTGCTTATTTATTGCAAGGATAAGTAAATGGTGAATGTTGGGAAACTTGGAAAGAATAAGAGGTGTCAGACAAATTCAAGGTACAGTGCACTGCCCTCCCACCCCCAAGCCAGTTTAATTCCAACCTGGAACCGGCTGGATAAGAGGCCTGAGCTCTGCACACTCCCGGATCCCTTCCAGAGTCTAGGACTCCATGACTGGTATTTGGAGTGATAGCATCCTTAACTCAAATTCTCTCTGATTTGCTGCTGTAGCTTGTAGGCTCAAAGAGGCTGACTCTTCCCCAAGGATATCAGGTGCAGTGTAAGCTACAGATATCTGCTCATCTGGACAAGCCTTAATCATGGAAAGAAAGCTCCTAAAGAAGGAAATGAAAAAACTCCTGTAAGTATGATTGAGAATAAGCTTTCGTTTATTACACTCGGCATTTGGTGGGTTTCAGGTCATCGATGGTTTGGATATTGGCAGAGGGTAAAAATCTAAGAGAAGAATGGATTCCTGCACTATAGGAGAAAGCTAGATGATCTGGCTTCTGCCTCCTGCCTGAGAAGCCTCACGTGTGGTGCAAAGCAGGATGCTGACTCTCTTGGGAGAGATGTTTCTGCCAAGACCGTGAACTGCACATCCGAGGCATCCCCATTCTGGAACCTGACAGCTGAACCCCCAGGCCAGGCTGCCTCTACTGGACAGGGTGTGCCTTTGAAAGGGCCCTGCCAGGAACACAGGCGAGATTTCTGCAAAATGTGCCCAAAGGTACATTTATAAGTGTAGCCTGCCTCTTTCATTGTTAGTCTTATCAACTAAATAATTCATCTCCTTGTTCTTGCCATTTGAACTTAAAAAAAAAAAAAAAGCCAAGTTCTCCCATGGACAAATCTTTTTTCTCCTATGGTAGCTTTTCTATGATTTGGTACTTTGTTAAGAGGTTGGTGAAAATCACAGACCATATGAAAAGGGGAGAAAAGGCTGTTCTGTTTCATATATATTATAGGCACAACAATAATATCCTTTTTATCAAAGACCTTATCACAGTCTTCATCCAATGTCCTTTCTCTACCTACTAAGATAATTATGTTTTAACAAGTCCTTAAGAAATACTGGAATAAAATATGTAGGACTACACATAATTACATGTATGGGCTTGGAGGCCAACATAATAATAATAAAAAAAAAACCCTATTATCAGGAATGTCAATTCCTCCATGTAGAACTGGCATTTCAAAACTGATATAAGTATAATTTTATATCTAAAGAATACATTTAGGCTACTTTAAATAAATTGCCTTGGAATTAGAAAGCAAAAATTTGAGAATTTTAAAAAAAATCTTAGCCTAGTGATTCAGAACTTTAAGAAACCAGACACAAACTTACCACCCCCATTCCCCACCCCACCCCACCCCACCCCCCACAGTAACTTGCCCATAGTGCTTGGTAAAGACCTTGAAAACAGAACTGGCCTTATGTAAAAGTGTGCAGATAGACCCGGGGAGCCAGAATCCTCTTTCCTTTATCAGGTCCCTCTGGCTCTTCTCCCTGGGGGGCTGGGGGGGGGGGGGCGGTAAACCACTTTCTCTTTTCCTGCCAGGACCCCTCATTAAAATCACTGGTAGGGAAGGATCGCACAGGACACACTAAAAGTGGAATTTCTGGTACGCTTTTCTGTATAACTCCTCAGGATATTTGCTTTCTAATGGGGGAAAAGGGGCCTTAGGGCGAGAGAATACATCCATACAGAATATCACAGAGCTGGAATTTTTCAACTGTGGACATTCTGCCTGGGTTTAACACGAGCAGCAAGGGAATCTTTGTTTTAAACAGTGGATCTCAATCCTTTGGGTTTTGTAAAACCTTTTCTGCGTGTGGGAATTTGTGATGCAGCCCCGCCTCCTGCTTTCCCATGAATCCTGTTCCGACTACGGGAGTCTTATTTTTAGATAAATGTGAGGTAAGCTCATGGTGGTTGAACATTTAAAGCTGCACCGTTGCAGAATTGCCTTTTAACTCAAAGCGAATATTAGCTGAGCTACCAGAGCTCTTGGGTTTTGGTGGGGGAGGGGAGGCACTGGAAAGAGCGCGCTTCGGCAAACTGAGCTCCCCTCTCCTTCCCAATGGTTCAATGCTGCTCTCTTGCTTTTAAGGGGAGATTATATTGGCATCAGACTTCGGGAAAATGAATTTGACCCAAAAGGAAGAAGGCAACTCACCTTTCTAGATGATATGGTAAAGAAAGGCATGCCGACGCAAGTCACATTTGTGTTTTTTTTTTTGTGTTCAGGGGACAGAGCAAGGACCTAATGTATATCCTAAATAAGCCTAATCTTGATCCTCCCGTAGTGTCCTCATCCTAGAGTCCTCCACACGGTCTTTTCGACTCATTACACTGAAAGCAAAAATAACGAGAAAGTCCAAGTTATGAGACTGTTTGCTCTTGGCTATTTCGCTCCTAGAAAAGATTAAAAAGCAAAATGGATGCAAAGTTAAATGTTACATACATGTTGTTCAACAATTTTTTTGACAAAATAAGTTATGCAGTTCTCTAATTTTATTTATTTATTTACTTACTTACGTTTGCATTCATGGAGAAAACCAAAGAATGGAATAATCAAAATCCGTCATCATTGTTAATGTTGAAGTTCAGATTCATGTTCCGTAATGAAAGTTCCCTTCACGGAAATTATGTAAAGGCCTAATTCACAAGAAATTAGTAAATCCTCAGCTTCTTTATGCTTACCTGTTTGCACTATTAAGGAAGAAAGGATGTGTCCCTGCCCTACCCTCCGTCCCTGCCTGACTTCCCTAGAGCTGAATAAGCAGTTAGGCCTGGTGTTCTAAAGTACATCTCTGTGCACATGTTAAATGGGGAACTTAAATCGATCAGATAAGTGCTTTCAAACTTTAATGAGGTCTCATCGCAAGGCCCTTTTGATTGCGGAAGTTGGGGGTGCATGGCTGGGGAATTTGTATTTGTAATGAGCAAACAGGCCACGCCCACACGGCTAGTCCTGCATCAACCTTTCCATTAGGTTTCAACCACCAATCACAGTTCTTTTTGCTGTTGTTCACTCTCTAGTTTTGTTTAGTCACTGGAAGAAGTACAGTTGACCCTTGATTTGACCCCAGATTTGAACTGTGTGGGTCCACTTATGCACAGAATTTTTTTTAATACAGTACAATACTGTAAATGTATTTTCTGTTATGATTTTCTTAATCAACTTTTCTCTAGCTTACTGTATTATACGAATGCAATATATAATATATACAACATATAAAATATGTGTTGATTGACAGTTTATGTTACTGGTAAAATTTCCAGTCCATAGCAGGCTATTCACAGTACACAGATTTTAGACTGCAGGGGTGGGTGCATCTAACCCCTGGGTGTTCAAGGGTCAACTGTACATTGTTTCGAAAAAGTTAGAACCTTAGAACCCATCTAAAACCCCAAAAACAAAACCAACCTTCCCTTTTCTGGAGGGGGACGGGGTAGAGAGAGGAGAAAGAATATTTGGATGGGGACAAGGTGAATATGCTTAGAAATTACCAGGAAAAGATGGTCAACAGGCACGGAATGAATATTTGAACTGGTCCTCAGCTTTTTACTGCATACTAGACTCTTAGCAAGGCCACTCATTGGGGTCTACCTCCAGTCGTTTGCTCATGCTGGTCCCTCCACCCTCAAGTTCTTCTCCACCTGTAGAAATTCTCCTGATACTTCAAGCCCCAGCTCCACCAGGGCCCTCTCTTTGAAGCCTCCCGGGATCTCCCTGACACCCCAGGTGGACACACCACTTCCCTGGTGCCCCTGGGAGCACATTTCTGACGTTCTGTTCACAGAATTCAAAATTGTTCTCTGAGGCCCTCTTCCCCCCACCTTCACTTTTTTCTATGTTAAAATTTGAGGACACTGAGGTGCTGAAAACATCAATTGCTTACCCGAAGATATACCATGAGTTGTTGGCAATACCTAGATTTGAACCCAGATTCCCAGTTTCCTTCCAAGAATCCATCCTTTCTTTTCCTGTCACCATAAATCAAAAACAAAAATCGGTTCTAGTGAGAGGTAAATGTAATGACTGAAGATCCCTAAATATTTCTGTCTGGGAATCAGGTTAGCTGATGAGCCTCACCTTTGTGGATGTGACAATATAGTAGAATAGGCTTAGCAGCGCCATTGTCATTGGGTCCAGGGAGTGCTTCGGCCAATGTCTAAGCCCATCCCTTTTCTGTCTGCTTCACGCTCCCAGGCACACTATGACTTGGCCATCAATGTTGCTTTGCAATGGCTGGATCACTTGGAAGACTTCACTTGGCTTGAGTGGGAGAAAGTGTAAGTGGAAATGGTTTCTCTTTCTTTCTTTTTTTCTTTCTTTCTTTCTTTCTTTCTTTCTTTCTTTCTTTCTTTCAAATATATGACTATGAGTAGTGATAGAGAAAACTTCTATCTGGCATCGTCCACCACGAGGCACTCTGATTTGAAAATACTGCAAGGTGGGGAGCCTGGGTGGTTCAGTCAATGGACGGTCCAATTTCGGCTCAGGTTATGATCTCACAGTTCATGGGTTCAAGCCCCCATCGGGCTCACTGCTGTCAGTACAGAACCTGCTTCAGATCCTCTGTCCCCATCTTTCACACTCCTCCCCTGCTCACATGCACTCTCTCTCTCTCTCTCAAAAATAAATAAACATTAAAAAAAAAAACCATTGAAAACACTGCAGGGTGAGTATCCATCCCTTTCCAGCTAGAAACCTGAAGAAACCCTATAGTTGTCAACTTGGAGAACTCATATACTTGTTTGTATATTTTGTATCTACGCATTGGTTTCTGTCAGATGAAGATCCTTCTCCCACATAATGTTCTGTCTTAGAAATATGGACCATACTTTACTGTGCCCATGCCATGATTTTTAAAACGGTCAATTCTGTGGGTAAAGGCTCTTTCTGAGGACTATCAAACACAATTTCTTAAGCATTTAGCTCAATATCTACCTGGGCTGAAGTGTTTGAATTACAGCTGTGTCAATCCTTTCCAGGATTATTGGTATTTTCTGCCATGTCTAATGAAGACAGGATTGAATAGCTTATTCCAGAGGCCAGTTATTTTTTCTGTTCCATTGCCTTAGAACACACACCTTGTCCTGGCTCGCTGTATCAGTTAGGGTTTAGTTGTAATAAGCAGAAAATCCAGACGTAAGCCTCACCCCCCAAAAGAGGAGGGAAGAAGGAATTTATTAACTTTGCGTTTGAAAAGTCCGTGAGTCGGTCTGCATTAGGCAGGGCTTAATTCAAAACTCAAATCGTGTCATCAGGATTTACTTCTGGACTATTTCCCCTGGGTGGACATTATTCTTAATTTCAGCCCATTTTATTGCAACATCCAGTCCAAAGGAGAATAGATTTTTTAAAAAAATCACAAGATTGTGTCTCAATTGTGCCTCAGCCCCTGATTTGTCTGGAGGTGGAAGGTGGGGGGCATGGAATACGCTGACTAGCTTAGTCCACAGTGTTTTACCCTTGGAATCTAGGGGTGTTCATGGCTTCCCGAGAAGCACATAGGCTTACAGTGGGTAAAGCAGTTCCCCCCATCAAGAAGGGGAAGAGGATACGGGTTGGCAAAACCATTAAGTGTCCACCATAGTGGCCAATGGTTGCTAGCTGTGAAAACATGGACCAACGAAGGCAAATTCATCACCATTGTTGGAAGATTCAGAATTCTAAGTGTGTACTTTACTGAAAGCAGATTCACCACATTAATTTTGTAAATAGATGCATAACACATGGCCATTGGAGATTACTTATGGATTATTATTATAAACTTAATAGATGTCCAAAAAACCCAAAAATAAACCTTCCATTGTTATTTACTCCTATTCCCCCTTAGGAAAATGCCATTTCATGGCAGACCCACATATCCAAACCGGAAAGAAAGAGAAGCAATGATTTTATCATCTTACGCTGGAATCTTAATGGTAAGGTAAAGAACACTGTTTGCCTATATGGGGATTTTATATTTACTTATGTGCATTTTGACATTAATGCATATTTATTTTATTTTTCAACCGCTCTTCCTAAATGCTTAAGGTTTACTAATATTAAATGTTCCGGTTTTAAAGATACAGTAAAAAGTCTTTTATGCCTATATGGTATTGTGAAAACCTTCATTTAAAAGGCAAAAAAACCAGAATGAAAGACATAAATAATTGGATACAGGTGATTCTGATTTACCTGCTTATTCAGAAATTACTTATTTAGTGCCCATGCTATCCAGGCATGATGCTGTACATGTTGGAGCTACAATTGCTTTGTGTCGTAATAAAAGAAAAACCATGACATGATAATACATTTGTTGGTGCTGTTGTTTTGTTTTTTTTTTTAACAGAACAGTCTCCCAGTTGAGGAAGTCTTTAAAATGTATGGAGCCGATTCTTCTACCAATGCTGGGGCCACCAAGGTAGGGGAGACCCGAGACTATCAATAAGAGGAAACTTTAGAGAGGATTTCTTTATTTTTATACATTTATAATGGATTTTTAACATTGTCAACTGCATGAAATAACAGTTGTTAATCGAAACATACAAAACCAGAGGGGACCACGTCTTCCCTGACTCATAAAGGTTTGTAAAACGCTTTCCTCACATGAGGGCTGTGTTCATAAGGACAAATGTGTTTTGCGTAAGGCTAAGTAGAGGCAGCAAACAGGTCGCCAGGCTGAGTCTAGATTCTGCCTCTGTCTCTGGTGAACAGAATCTCTCGCTTACTCTGTAATGCACGTTTGGCAAGCCCAAGAACTCCCCTTGCATGATGCACCAGAACATCCAGAACTCAGGCAAGATGTGCAAGGTTTGTTCTTGTGATACATTCTGTAGTTTGCTGCTGTCACACTTCTTCCCGCGAGAGTCCTTTAATCACAACAGTAGACACGGCAATTATCACAATTCCAGTGACCTGAGTTCTGACACCTCTTCTACAGAGCCCTCGGTCCTTGCCTTCTTTGATCTCTTCCATATACTGATCTAAAAAAAAAATTTTTTTTAGAATTGTGAATGGTCTTTACAGCCAATTCCGTTTTTGCTACTTATGGATGTATGGACATTTAGTAAGCATTAAACAAGAGGTGATATTTAGATGTGAACTACCTATCCGTTTACCTTTAGATACCTGTAGGAAATGGATGAGGAAAGGGGGATGTGCAGTGGGAGTGAGGGACAACCCACACCCACATACCCAGCCCTCTGCTCACACGATCACTGTGGATGCCCCCACCAGCACTTGGCAGGGAGGCCAGGGCAGGGGCAGGGCTATGGTCACAGAAAAGCCCCCCCGCCCCGTTCTTTACCCGCAGACCATACAGCAAATCAAGAACTCACCATGTCCAGCTTGTGAGTCAAGCATTTACAAAAAGAAAGATAAAAAAGGAAAAAAAAATCAAGCATTTACTAAGAAGTGTTGTAACTTTGAATCCCACTGTCCCATCGCCTTAATCCATATGTAAACTGGCTCTAGTTCTGAGACTCAAGTTCCCTTGATCACAGAGGAAGTCAGTACCTTTTCTCTGATCACTCTAGCTTCAACTACATTGATTGATTGATTCATTCATTCATTCATTCAATATGGTTGTAGGTGCAAGGGATATAATGGTGATTGAATCAGGCAAGATTACTTTTCTCATGGGTTTTATATCTTGTACTGGACCTGACATTCCACCTGGTTGAGATAAAGGCCACTCTGTGCCCAGTTTTCCTCAGAGACCAAGCTGTTTTTGGTTTTTAAAAAAAGCCCAACCCTTTTGGTTCTTTAGAGAGCCAAGCAAGCCATAATGCTTCATTCCTGCTGGGTTGTTCGTTTTTGGTTTTTTTTTTTTCCTGCAGCTTTCTCCCTTTCAGGCTGCCCTCTTTCCCCCTTTCCCCAATACGCCCGACACATACACATTAATATCTCAGCTTAACCCTTTCCTTTTAGCCATTGTGTTTTTCCTTATCTTCCGGTGCCTTGGAACAACTAGGCAGTCATCAGGCACTGATTGGTTGGTCTCACTCGAATGGCCAAAGGCCAAATATAAAAAAATCAATCCTGGAAGGGATGGCCCTGTGAACCTTTCTAGTTTTGGCTGGGTTATCAATTAAGAAGGTTTGCAAACATGGGTGTCTGAGTAGCTCGGGCCAGGTTCCTCTCAAAGGGCCAGAACAGGAAGTCATGCTGTTTAGAGGAAGGCTGACCAATTTCTATCTATACATCTGGTCTTTCACTTTTTCAGTAAAGAGACTTTATTACGCACCTTCTCTGTTCAGTTATACACATTCTCTATCCTCACAATGGACAATGGGTGACCAGTAACAAAAAGCCTAGATGTGCACATGGACTACATAATGACCAGCTCGGAAGGGAAATAGATAATATGGTCATGGAGGGGGCATTCCTTCAAAGGTCTGCGTCTATTTATTGTTACAGGATCTGTCAGCTCATTTATTGGTTTGTACAGGAAAGGCAGCTTGTGTAGGGGTTAAGCATGAGGATTCTAAAGCTAGACTGCCTGGGTGTGAACCCATGCCCCACCAGCTCCAGGCAGAGTGGTCTTGGGTAAGTCATCGAGTTCCTTCAGCCTCAATTTCATCGTAAAAACTGGGACAAGAAAATGGGATTGTTGCGGGAAATGAGGTGAATTAGTAAAGCCCCCAGTGCTGGGCACATGGTAACCTCAGTAACTATAGTTAAGGTTCTGGTACTTGGGATTTGGGTATTCGATTTCCTCTATGTTCCTATAAATCAAGGTTTCTCAATATTTCAGGCCAGATAATTCTTTGTTGTGTGTGTAGGGCCGTCCTCAGCATTGTTGATGTCTAGCAGTATCTCTGGCCTCTACCCTTTAGATGCCAATAGCTTGCCCCAATGTGATAACCATAAATGTCTCTTGGCTTTGCCAAATGTCCCTTCAGAAGCAAAATCACAGCTAGTTGAGAACCACTGCTCTAAATGTTCAAAAATTAAAAAGCTCATCAAGCATCCAAATATATTATTAACACAATATAAACTTTGCCCATTTTAGACACCAAATGATCACAAAGGGTATGATACCACTTGAGCTACAATAAAAAAGTCTGAGGATCCTCTACCCTTGTGGACCTCACAAGCTCCTCCCTGCTGCAAGAATGCCCACCCAGGCCTTTCTATTGTGGCTTTATATCAGCTCAACTCAGGGACCTCCTCCACATCTTATTTAAAAAATTAGTAGAACCCTCAATGGAGATGTAGCATTTCAAAGATTAAAGTGGAAGAGCTATTTTAAAACAGTCTTTCAGGGGTGCCTGGGTGGCTCAGTCGGTTAAGTGCCAGACTTCGGCTCAGGTCATGATCTCGTGGTTCATGAGTTCGAGCCCTGCATCGGGCTGTGTGCTGACAGCTCAGAGCCTGGAGCCTGTTTCAGATTCTGTGTCTCCCTGTCTCTGCTCCTCCGCTGCTCGCACTCTGTCTCTCTCTCAAAAATAAATAAAAACGTTAAAAAAAAATAAAAGTCTTTCAAGGTTTAACATAATTTCAAAAAATTGATGTAACTAGGCGATGAGGTTGTTCAAAAGAAGTTATTGACAAAGATTCTTCTGGAATTACTGCATATACCTGAATAAACTTTTTTGAGTTGTTTTAAATGTTTATTTATTTATTTATTTTGAGAGAAAGAGAGAGCGAGCCCGTGCACACTTACAAGCCAGGCAGGGGCAGAGAGAGAGAGAGAGAGAGAGAGAGAGAGAGAATCCTAAGCAGGTTCAGCACTCAGTGCAGAGTCCCACACGGGGCTCCATCTCACAACTGGGAGATCGTGACCTGAGTCGAAATCCAGAGTGGGACGATTAACCAACTGAGCCACTCAGGCGCCCCTATCTGAATAAACCTTGATTCCTTTGGATAAAATTGTCTCCTAGACAACAGCTAAAATCCTCCCCAAGCAAGAGCTTAAAGCCCTGTTGAATACTAATCAGATTATGTAAATTTCTGGCCACTAGAATTGGCTACAGTATATAGTGGGTTGTGCAAAGGCTTGATGGTTTTCTTCAGGAGTATTTGCTGCCACCTGGTGACAGAAAGGCATCATAGGCCCAGTATTGTTCTGTCAATTATCCTCAGGTTCTATTCTTGATAGGGAGCTGTTATTTAATGACAGGGAGCCATTTTTCTGCTGAGGGCCTTGGACCTATAGAAAAAAAATCAAGTAAAGGTCTCACACCAATGACAGTTATTTACAATTACTTTAGATATAAAATAGCCTACTCGATTTTAAACTAAAAAAAAAAAAAAAAAGGAGCATAAATCTGCCTTCAACAAAGCAAGCCAGCAATAAAAACATTCCTCAGCTCCATTTCTCAGAGAAAGAGGAAAAAGGAAAGGGAGGCAGAGAGAGTAAAAATCAGTGCAACCGAGACAGGAGAAAGACGAGGAGAGGTGGTAGAGAACATCGGAACCTCTCTGCTTTCCTTCTCTCTTCCTGTAGCCACACCCCAGAGTCTGACCCGCCATCGCTTAACTGCATCCAAAGTTCAAAGCATGCTCTTCAGAGATTGGTGTCCAGTCCCCGCTCTGTCCCTTACCAGCTGTGTGGCCTTGGATAAGTTATTAACTTCCCCGATTCCCAATATCCCTATGTGTAAATATGCATGATTCCACTTACCCAACCCTGCTAGATCGTTCTGAGCATTCATATCAGGTGCATGATGCTGGCACAGGGTGGGGGGCCTTCAGCACACTCAGGATGGTCAGCCTCCTTCCCCCCACCCCCTGGAGTCCATTGATAGCAGCCTGATTTCTCCGCAGCAGGCCCATCTTCCACCCTCAGACCCATTTGCAGCCCCACCCTCAGGCACTCACCACAATAATCCGCCAAGTGTCTTCTCTTCTTGACCCAGCCTGAATCAGACAAAAATGAAAAAGTGTTTTCATGATAAAGACAGGGACCTACTGCGTTTATACAAAAGTTCAGTATTGGCAGATCTTCTTGATGGGAGATTGGAAACCACGCTTTCAATATCCATGATGTCCAAATGAGCACTCACAATAAATGTTGAAAGTATAAAGGCCAAGCAAACAACAGATCCGCCAAGTGGATGAAATTGGACGTATCAACCGTTTGGGAGCTCTCCCTGCCCCTACCCTTCCTTTTGCTCCAGGCCTCCACTATCTTGAATCACGAGTTTATCATTTTCTTTTCTTTCTTTCTAGTTTGACCGCATATATATGTCTAATCAATGTATCGTTTACTTCTGCATATTCTTTGAATTTGATATAAGTAATATAAAAGACAGTCTTCGTAAATAGAGCAAATGTTTTATTCCTTTCTTCATTCAACGCTATGTTGCACAAATTCATCCCTGTTGTTACACACAGTTTATTTTCACTGCGTATAGTATTCTGCTGTAGAAGAGTATGCCACCGTTTATTTATATATTCTTCCATTATAGACACTGGGATGATTTCTGTGATATGTCTCTTTGTGTACAGTAAAAGAATTTATTTATTTGTTTCTTTATTTATTGAGAGAGAGCAAGAGAGAGAGAGTGCATATGAGTGGGGGAGGGGCAGAGAGGGAGGAGGAGAGAGCATCCCAAGCAGGCCCCACGCTGTCAGCACAGAGCCGGACTTGGGGCTTGATCTCACAACTGTGAGATCATGACGTGAGCCAAAATCGAGTCAGACACCTAACCGACTGAGCCGCCCAGGCGCCCCGCCCTTGTGTTCAGTGAAAGAGCTTCTGCGTGGTCTGTAACTAGGTGTGAACCTGCCACGTCACAGGGATGTGCATCTTCAACTCTACATAAAGTCTAATTGCTTTCCGAAATGGTTGTACCAATTTACACTTCTACCCGCAGTGTAGGTCATCCGCTTGCTGCTTTCAGGCTTTTTAAGCTTGTCCGTCTGTTAAGTGGCTGAGGCCTTAATTTACATTGTGGTCTTAATTTTCAGTCCTCTGATTATCAATAAGCAGCTATTTCTACGTTCTTCTTTTGTGAAGTGCCTGCTGAAAATCTTCTGTCCATTTTTTGTTTGTTTGTTTATTCTACTACAGGATATATAATCAGTCGAGTCCTGGATTTTCCAGTACTCTTCCTATTTGAAATTTGCCGTTTCTCTTCACAGACATTAAAATGTTTGGAAAATACGATGTTGCCCCATCCCAAGCACATTTGAAAAACTTCTTGGACAGATCCAACTGTCCTTCCAGACCACATGCCCTGCTTTTACTTTGGAAAATATGATTGTCATACGCATATACCCGATCACTTTGACATCTAGAATCAGGAACTTTCCACCTTCTGTCTCAGTGATACCAGATGACATGTTAATAAGTTACTGCTCAAGGCTGAAAGAAAGGTTCGTGCAGATTCCTGTCTATGCTCTTCAGCCCTTACTGATGTATCCGGGGCCTTTCTTGTGCACATTCCTACGTGACACATCCCCATCTTCTCTCCCTCTTCATGCTTCCAGTTAGAAGAAACTTTCGTTGAATGTGCTTCGGACATAATATGGCACCTAAGGAGAACTTGAATCAAGAAATAAGAATTGCCATAATACTTCCACACTGACACGATGATGATATTAGGAAATAGCTTTAAAGGAAAAAAAGAATGTACAACCAACTCTAGGTTTAGGATTTAAATTTCACCCTACTTGGAAAATAACTTCTCATACAAACCACACAGGAAGCTATAGGAACTGCTTGTATGAGCCATCAGATTATCAGGACCATAGAATATTCGAGCTGGCAGTGACCTTTAAAATCATCGGGGTCTGTCTTCCCCAGTGGATAGGGAGCTAGAGCATGAAAAACATCAAGTCTTGGATCTTCAAAGGCATCGAGAACAACGTATAAGCCAGTTTTCTTTCTCTTATACCTGGCATATGTTGTTCTGAAGGGCCGTTCTCATAGCCATAATCGCCCCACCAATACGAATCCTCATTTTATTACTTTCTGTGTTTTAGGGCCATGTTTCTGAATAGATATCTACTTCTTGAAGACGGAGGCCGTTGCTTATGCTTATGTTTAATTTTTTACAATGCTGAATAGCAGGTATACTCTATAAATATGTTAGCCATTTAAAAAAAGGCTGAGGTTTGGCTTTGATTTTCTTTTATTTATTTTTTTTTAATTTTAATTTTTTTTTAACGTTTTTTTATTTGTTTTTGAGACAGAGAGAGACAGAGCATGAACGGGGTGGGGGGGCAGAGAGAGAGGGAGACACAGAATTGGAAGTAGGCTCCAGGCTCTGAGCCATCAGCCCAGAGCCCAACGCGGGGCTCGAACCCACAGACCGCGAGATCGTGACCTGAGCTGAAGTCGGCCGCTTAACCGACTGAGCCACCCAGGCGCCCCTGATTTTCTTTTTTAAAAAGCCTGTAGTGTACTTGTTTTCTATTATTTTGGAATTCTTTATTATTTCATTCCTTCTCTTTTATTTGAGCAAATGTGCTCTTCTCTGTCCGGTTTAAGGGGGGAAGCTTAAATCATTGATTTTGAGATTTTCTAATATATACACTTAAAGCTATAAATTTTTCTCTCTAAACGTTTACTACTTTGATTGTATCCCTCTTATTTTGTTACAGATGCAGTTAAAGCAGGGATTTTGTTTCTCAAATAAACATATTTTCTAATTAAAAAAAAAGGAAAGCTGAGGTCAAATTTATTTTTTTAAGTTTATTTATTCATTTTGAGAAAGAGAAAGAAAGAGAGAGAGAGAGAGAGAGAGAGAGAGAATGAGTGGGAGAGGGGCAGACAGAGAGGGAGAGAGAATCTTAAGCAGGCTCCACACTGTCAGCACAGAGCCCGATGAGGGGCTCGAATCCACAAACTGTGAGATCATGACCTGAGCCGAAATCAAGGGTCAGAAACTTAACCTACTGAGTCACCCAGGCACCGCAAAAGCTGAGGTCAAATTCAGAAGGGCTCTTGCTTAGGTGGCTATAAACTATTCTGTCAACAAAGAGAACACAACCTCATTTATTATTTAATCCATGTTTTCTGTGTGATAATAACCAAAAACCTATAGTAATCGTGAAAACCAGAGTCTGTTTCTCATGTGAAGGAGTCTGGAGGTGGGCAGATCGGGGCCACTACCAAGGCTCCACAGGGTGGTAAGGAACACAGGCTTCTCCTGGCTCTCTGCTCGGTTATTCTTATTGAAAATTGCAAAATAATACATAAATACAGTACCTTTCTTCACAAAAAAATACACCCCCAGGGCGCCTGGGTGACCCAGTCTGTTAGGTGTCCAACTCTTGATTTTGGTTCAGGTCATGATTTCACAGTTCATGAGCCTGAACCCTCCGTCAGGCTCCTTGCTGACAGTGTGGAACCTGCCTGGAATTCTCTCTCTCTCTCCCTCTCTCTCTCAAAATAAATAAACTTTAAAGAAAAATAAAATAAAATAAATAAAAAATAAAAACTATCCCCCCCTCCCCCGCCAAATCCCACCTATGTATAAACCACACAATTATCTTAAACTCAAGTTCTCGTGGAAATGAAGATTTCTACGTACTTTGAAGGAATACCAGTGATGTGGGAACTTGATCATTAAGAGTTTGGATGATAGGGTAGAAATGTTCTACTGACCTGGAAATC
Organism: Panthera pardus; assembly: GCF_024362965.1. Lineage (NCBI taxonomy): Eukaryota > Metazoa > Chordata > Mammalia > Carnivora > Felidae > Panthera > Panthera pardus. The sequence continues at coordinate 28,119,913 of NW_026526655.1, forward strand.
TAAAAATGGGTATTTATTTTATTGTCCTTGTCTTTCGGTATTTGCCTCAGTTGTACATCATGTAAAAGTGTCCTATTGATGAAATGCCATATTTGTTGAAATGTACACATAAAGAGAATTGTTTAATCACATCTTGCTCCTTAGAAATAAGAGTTCTGTAAATTCTGTAAATGTAATGCCTGAAGCTCTCTCGGTGAGAAAGCAGAAACTTGTTGGTCTTGCAGAGGGATATGAATTACTTCAGGTCTGCTGGCTCTGAGTAGTTATTTATTATTAGTTATTCGACGATTAGTTATTTCCAGGCAGGATCCTGTAAAGGAAATGGTGGCCAAGTTGTTGCCCTGGGTAATTCACTACAATAGAGAGAGATGAGTCAGGGAGGAAGATGATGATTATGATGGTGATAACAAACATAAATAATAATTACTCTTGTCATTAATTTGAAAGCTAATATGTGGTGCTATGTGCCAAGCACTATTTTAAGTCCTTTACATATGTTAACTTTTCAATCCCTACCACAACCCTGTAAGGTCACTGCCGGTGTTATTATTATCACGTGAAGAAACAGGAGGAGTTAGGTGACAGGCCCAAGGTCACACATCTTGTAGATGGTGCAGCCTGCCTTCACAGCCAGCCAGTCTGAAATGAAAGTGTCTGCTCTTAACCACTATTGTTTGACTGGAATGGGAGTTATTCAACCAGCCAATGACACTTGAGGGCCTCCTCTCTAAGGCACTGGAGAGAAAAGGTTAATTTAGCTAACTGGGCTCCCTGCTTGCACACTCCAACCCATGCTTCACACAGCAGCAGAGCTAAACCAGACCTGGTCAACCTACTGCTTAAACATATGTCAGTGGCTTCCATTGATTCCTGGAATCGATACAACGTAAGCTCCACACCATGGCCAACAAGGACCCAGGGCATCTGGCTCCTGCCTCCCTCCTCAGCCCCAACTACAATTTCCCCTTTCTCGCTATGCTCTCGCCACCCTGGCTTCCTTTCTGTGTCTGGAAACACAGGTTATTCCAAGAGGACCTTCTCATTCCCTTTGCCCGGAGTACTCCTCTCCGGCTCTTCCCAGGGCCGTCGGCCACTCACTCTGGAAATCTCAGCTGAAACACTGTTTCCCTTCTAGAGGCTTCCTCTGGCCACTCTGAAGTGGTGGCTATCCCGTCACTTGCTAGTACACCATCTTGTTTCATTTATGAAGCCCATCACAATGTAGGCTTACCCTGGTTGTCTAATCATTTATTGTTTGTGATTCCTTACTCAGCTCCAGAAGGGCAGGAACCTGGTCTGTCTCAGTAACCACCGCTCCTAAAAGAGGGCCTGGTCTGTAGTAGGTGCTCAGTAAAAACTCACGAAGGAATGAATGAATGAAGAGACAGTCCTAACCTTGAAGAAGTCCCCAGTGTAGAGCAGCAGACCGTGGGTTATGACTAAGTGCAGATATTACACACTGCGGCTCTTCTACGTGAATGCATGCTTTGAGTTCACAGAGGAGTGAGTCAGTAATTCTGCCTGGGGGGTAAGGTGGGGGGGAGGGTGCCAGCATAGGAGAGTGGAGGTGGGAGACATCGGGGCGAGTTTCTCAGAAAAGGTGATATCTGAGCTCTATCTCAATGGAAAAGGAGGAGCCTGTAGGCAGAAAAGGAGGGAATGGTTATCACGATGTGAGGAGTGGGGTCAGCGTGTGAACGAGCCTTCTGGGCAAAGGGAACCAAGCGCAGCAGCAAAGGCAGCGAATGAATGTGCATACGATGTGAGGCATGAGTTCCACCAGCAGACGTCCATACTATGTGAGGGGCCCACGGCTGCCTCAACAGACCAAGTGCCGCAACTCGCGGCTGTTAACGGCACAAAGTGTGTGCAGCTTTTAAAAACAGGACTGTTTTGGGGTGGCTCAGTCGGTTAAGCGTTGGACTTTGGCTCAGGCCATGATCTCACAGTTTGTGGGTTTGGGCTCCGCGTCGGGCTCTGTGCTGACAGCTCGGGGCCTGGAGCCTGCTTCGGATTCTGTGTCTCCCTCTTTCTCTGCCCCTCCCCTGCTCCCACTCTGTCTCTCTCTCTCTCTCTCAAAAATAAATAAACATTAAAAAAAATTTTTTTAAGGGGCGCCTGGGTGGTTCAGTCAGTTTAGCGTCTGACTTAGGCTTAGGTCATGCTCTTGGGATTCGTGGGTTCGAGCCCAGTGATGGGCTCTGCACTGACAGCTTGGAGCCTGGAGCCTGCTTCACATTCTATGCCTCTCTCTCTCTCTCTCTCTCTGCCCCTCCCCTGCTTGTGCGCTTTCTCTCTCTCTGTCTCAAATGAATAAACATTAAATTTTTTTAATTTAAAAACTAAAAATAAGACTGTTTTCCTTTCAGGTTCCCCGAGCTCCACCTTTCCGCCTCTCCTTGCACCCCTTTGCCATGTTAACGGCACCCAAAGCAGCAGAATACGCCCGCAAACAGGGTAAGCCTGCTTACTTCCACTGCTTGAGAAATTTAAGTAAAACTAGGAGGTGAATACACAAAGTAAGGCCAAAGTTGTTATAGCAATAAGACTCTTCTGTCCAGTTGAACAAAGAAAAAACAAACCAGAAGCATCCATGACTTAATTTCCCTTCATTTTATAGAAGTCAGAGAAGTCTTATTTCTCAGACCCTTTAGCATTGGGAGCAAAGCACTCTAATTTTTTTTTTTAATTCTTAAAAATGTTTTTAATCATTTTTGAGACAGAGACAGAGTGGGGGGTAGGGGGTGGGTGGGTGCAGAGAGAGGGAGACACAGAATCTGAAGCAGGCTCCAGGCTCCGAGCTGTCAGCACAGGATCTGACGTGGGGCGGGAACTCGTGAACCAGGAGATCATGACCTGAGGTGAAGTCAGACGCTTAACCGACTGAGCCACCCAGGCAGCCCTGGGAGCAAAGCACTCTAGAAGGGAAGAATTTAAAACCGTGGGTGGACTCATTTTTTTAAAAAAAGTTTCTTATACCGATACGGTTACTGCATGTGTCTCTAGGTGTCAAGTTAAGAAGGGGAGCAAACAAAAACGCCGCCAGCAGCTCTGCAAGGGAAGTAAATGTCACAGCATGGAAATCATCAAAAACTGTATCTTTGGACATCCAGCCCAAGAACAAAGTAGGTCTAAAAATGCAAATTGGACCAAACTGATAACGGAGAGTTTGGGGAGTATTTTACTTACATTGTGGTTAAAAGTCTAGCCTTTGGAGAGAGATGCTGTGGGTCTGAATATCAAGCCACTCCTTGCTGTGTGAAGCTGTGTGACTTCAGACAAGCTACTTAACCTCTCTGTGCCTTAGTTTCCCCCTCTACAAAACAGGAAAAATAAGGTTACCTACTGTCCAGGTTGTTGGGATGAGTAACTGGGATTATGCATTTTAAGAGATTAGATTAGTGCTTGGTGCAAAGTAAACCCTAAATAAATACTAGCCATTATTATCTTTTAGCACTTAAAAAATACTATTCACAAATTAATCAGCTGTTATTTTTTGATTCAAGTAAATGTGTTGAGGAGACTTATATGAATGCTTGTGTCCTAAGTGTTTCTCTTCTTGGTCCCTTTCACATTAATGAAAATTTATCTTTGCCTGCTTTGCATCTCTGCTGCTTCTGCCCTGTCCATCCGATTCCTGGCACATTTATGCTGCAGAATTCAGAGAAAGGTCAGAGAGGCACTGGGCTGGAGAAAAAGGAAAAAGGCAAGCGAGTTCTTTGCCCTTCCCGCCCTGGCTCTTTACTGTAATGTGCAAAGTGAAAAGGAAATTTATAAAGATGTCAGGAAACCCAGTTCGTCAACATAATAAAAGCTGAGAGGGGAAAGAGTCAGATAAGTGGTACAGCTGGGCGTCTGGGATATTTTAGCGCTTTGCAGAATGAGGGACTATGGGTCAGCAGCAGGGCTATAAGCTAGGACAAGGAAAGGGAATTTTGAAACTTAGTACACTGGATTATGAATTGGGTTTGCTTTCAGAAACACAAGTGAAAATTAAAATTTCTTTTTATGGGGCACCTGGGTGGCTCAGTCCCTTAAGCGTCTGACTCTCAGTTTCAGCTCAGGTCATGATCTCATGGTTTCATGAGTTCAAGCCCCGCATGGGACTGACTCAGCACTGACAGTGCAGAGCCTGCTTCGGATTCTCTCTGTCTGCCTCTCCGCTGCACATGCTGTCTCTCAAAAATAAATCAAGAAACTTAAAAAATTACTTTAACAAATAAAAATTTTATCTAGTTTGGTTGCTGTACTGTTCATTTTTTAATGTGAATCTCTGAATAGACTGGACCACACAGGGCTCAGGATTTATTCAGGTTTTAGAGGCAAACTATTGGCTGGTAAGAAATGTATCCTTATCATAACAATTGCTTTTGGAACTGCCTGAATTCTTTGGTCATATCAGGGTTTTAAGAAGTGTTGTTCTGGGGCAGCTGGGCGGCTCAGTCGGTTGAGCTTCTGACTTCGGCTCAGGTCATGATCTCATGGTTCGTGGGTTCAAGCCCTGCATCGGGCTCTGTGCTGAGAGCTCGGAGCCTGGAGCCTGCTTCTGATTCTGTGTCTCACTCTCTCTCTCTGCCCCTCCCCTGCTCACGCTGTCTCTCTCTGTCTCTCAAAAATAAATAAATATAAAAAAAATTTAAAAAAAAAGTGTTGTTCCAGTAACATATCAATCCCACTATTGGGAAAGGTTTACTATATTGTTTTCTTGTAAAGATATTTGCTATAATGAGATTTAAAGACGTGGCTTTTCTAGAACCGTATCTGTGTTACTGAAGAACTATTTGAAGTAAGATGTGTGTGCTGTTGTTTTTTTTTTTTAATATGAGTTTGGAGATGGCAAGTTTTAGAAAGTAAAACAAAACAACAGGAAAAAAAGTAACAACTCCAGAAATAACACACAGATGTACACTCACGTATGCATGTGCACACACACACACACACACACACACACTGATATCTAGATGTTAAACTTAATTATGAAAAAGCAGATCTCTGAAACGGGAGTTCATAGGCCCATTTATGCATCTTAGGTACCGAAAATCTGGCTCTCAAGATGACTCACTGGTATGTTTTTTTGAAAATACAATTTCACTTCCTGTGTGTTTTCTTCCACCGCCATTAAGGATTGTTGGCTTCTTGATGGAAGCAGATCTTTTCTTTCCTTATTATTTCCCACATGTATATATAGTGCTTTGCAAGCAGTGGATATTCAGTAATTATTGTTCATTACTGAATTGGCAATAAACTGCATTGTCCCGAGTGCTCTCAAACCACTGTGCTCTGTCTACACCGACCGACAGGCTCGTTTCTAGGGACCAGCCGTTTCTATAGGCTAATTACTGCCTGTAAGCCCAGGAGTGTCCAAAAAATAAGTGCCTGTTTTGCAGTAGGGCCAGGTCTTGAGGTGAATCCCTTCCATAAAGTCCTCTTCTTGATAATCAAACAGCACAAAACACATTTATGACTTTTTTTTTACTTTCATTATGACTTTATGTTCATTCTTTTTCCTTTGTGTACATTAGGCATCTTTTCCAACTCCTGGGTAATGTACTTTTTAAATTAGCTCAAAACATTATAAAAGTAATATGTGCTTATAGTAAAACTTTCAAACAATACAGGAAATATAAACTGAAAAATAAAAGAATTCCGCCTTCCCCACACTCCTGTCCTACTCCTCAGAAATAACCACTGTTAATATCTCTTGTGATATTAAAATATTTGTTGTACATGTACATATAAATATACATACATGTGTCCTATTGATTTGTTAGAAATAACAAAGAAATTAATGAAAGCAATATCTTTATTAAATGGAAAATATGCTTTCACAGTTTATTGCTTGAAGTTTTTCAAATTATATATTTGAGCTTCCTAGTCTTTTTATCCATATGTTTTATGGATATTGTACCGTGTCTTTTAACTGGTGAACATTTACAACCTCAAGATAAAACGATGTCTCATTCAGAACTTTCTATTTATTTCCAGGCACAGAACTGCTTCATAAAGTAAGGGACAAGGAGAATATATATTTTTTTAATCCAGGTAATTTGGAAAATAGTTTGAAAGATTTCTTTTGTATTATATTGACATTGGTAACTCATTTCTTAATTTTTTTAATGTTTATTTTTGAGAGAGCGAGTGGGCAAAGGGCAGAGAGAGAGGGAGACAGAGAATCCCAAGCAAGGCTCCACACTGTCAGCACAGAGCCCAATGCGGGGCTCAAACTCATGAAATGTGAGCTCATGACTTGAGCCAAAATCAAGAGTTGGATGCTTAACCAACTGAGCCACCCAGGTGCTCCTCATTTCTTAGTCAAAATGAATATGAGCAACACCATACCCTAGAAAAGTGTTGACATTGAGCACATTACCAGGAAATGGATTCGGAATGGACAGGACCATACAAAAGAGCTAGAAAACAGCATGCTATAATGATTAAGAGTATGGACTCCGGAGTCACACAGCTCAGAGTTGACTCTTGATTCTCCCATTTGATAACTGGAGTGAATTGTTAAGTGAATCCCTCTGTGCTTCATTTTCTCATTTATAAAGAGAGGATTACAGCGGTACCTATCTCATAAGGTCGCTACAAGGGCTGCCTATGTGGAAGGGCTGAGCAAAGTGCCGGGACCTAGCTAGCCATAATACAACTGCTTCCGTTACTATCACTCCTGACAAAATCACAAGGTCATGGACCGGAACAAGATACGGAGAGAGGGCAATTTGAGGGTTTCTGGTTTCTGGTTCCACACAGTTTAGAAACTGCCATTCATCCTAACAAGTAAAAAGCTGAACAGGCTGAGAAATGAACTCCTCGTGGCTCTGTAGGACAGGGGAGGTCAAAAGGCAAACCTCTGCCCCCAAAGGTTGGAGAGACAGACAGGTGGATATAGGAAGTTACGGTTTACGAGAGCAAAGACTCACAAGTGGAAGCTTCCAGGGATACAGCATTGGAGTATGAAAACCTCAACTGTAATCGGCAAATTACGGGAACCTCAGTGCAGACAACTCAGAGGGTTAACAACTCCAGGGGGACCAGTCATAGCAGGACACCCACAATATTGTGAAATTTACCTCCAGGAGCTCTGCAGGTTCTCACAGTAAGTATTGGAGAAAATTCCTTTCATGCTTCCAGCAGCAGGAGGAGAAAAGGAATCATGTTTCAACACAGCACGCTGTTCTTAACCTGGCCTGCCCCAAGTGGAAACTAGTTAACTAGAACCTCACCTTCTGGGGTTTTATCAGAGCCCAGCTGACCAAAAGGAAGGGAAATACCAACTCCAGTTAGCTGTAGTCATCTTGTCCCAGCTGGAGGAGAAGAAAAACTGAGAAACCCTTGTGAGGCTCACAGTCCAGAAACACAGGCTCACCAAAGATTGAGTTCTAATCAGAGGACTATTGAACTATTCCCTCCCCCCCCCCCCCACACACACACCAGCACCACATCACTAAAGGCGTATTCAGAGAGTTCCTTTTGCCCAGTACATCATATCTAACTATCAAGAAAGAATGACAAGGTATAGTAAGATGCATAAAACATAATTGAAAGAGAGCAAGCATTACAAACAGATACGGCAGGGGATGTTGGCATTATCAGACCAGGAATTTAAAACAAATATGATTAATATGCTAAGAGCTCTAATAGGTAAGGAACACAGCATGCAACAAGAGATAGCGATGGAAGCAGAGAGGAGAAAATCCAAACTGTTAACTGGAGAATCCAGGTGGGGGCGTGTGTATCTTCATTGTACAAATATTTCAACTCTTCTGCATGAATGTCTTCATGATGAAATTATGAAGCAGAAGAAAAAGGAAACGGTCAGAGTGGATCGAAAAACAAAACCTAGTTATGTGTTGTCTACAAGACACCCGCTTTAAATATAAAGGTACATATAGATTAAAGATAAATGGATAGACAAAATAAATCATGCCAGCACTAATCAAAAGCAAGGAAAAGCTGTACTAATTTCTGACAGAGCTGACTTCAAAGCAAGGAAAATTGTCAGGGATAAAGAAAGGCATTATAAAATGATAAAGGGGTCAATTCTCCGAGAAGACAATCCTTAACACGTGCGCATGGGACAACAGAGCATCAAAGCACAGGAGGTAAAAACAGGTAAAGCTGCAAGGAGAAATCGCTGACTCCACTATCACAGCTGGAGACTTCAGCATCCCTTCATCAGAAATGGAGAGAGGGCGATTCAAGTTTAAATTCAAAAGAAATATATTAACAATTCAAGACAATATAGTATAAGAAAAACACGCAACTGCTCAGGGGCAAAAAAGATTGATTTGCTCTGGGTAGGGTTAGTCAAAAGAAGTATAACTTTTATTATTTATGCTTCTCTTTGGAAATAATTTTGAGCTTAGAGGAAGTTTGCAAGAATGGCACAGATTCCTCATACACCTTTTACTCAGATTCACCAAATATTTGTGTTTTGCTCCATTAGCATTACCATTTTATCTGCCTCTGTCACTCTAACTCTCTTCCTCTGTGTGTCTCTCTTTCTCTTGGTATATAGTACATAATTTTTTTAAGTTTATTTATTTATTTTGAGAGAGAGAGAGAGAGAGAGAGAGCATATTCATGCATGCCCACAGGTTGGGGAGGGACAGAGAGTGAGGGAGAAAGAATCCCATGCAAGCTCTTCCTTCTCAGTGTAGAGCCCAACATGGGGGTCGATCTCAGGAACCGTGAGATCGTGACCTTAGCCGAAATCAAGAATTGGACACCTAACAGATTAAGCCACCCAGGTGCCTCCAACTTTGATATTTTTATATGATCTACCGCCTATATATCAATTTTGTCAATTGACCCAATAATGTCCTTCTCTTTTTTAAAATTTTTAAAAAATGTTTATTTATTTTGTGCTGTCAGCACAAAGCCTGATGTGGGCTTGAACTCATCAATTGTGAGATCATGAGCTGAGCCAAAATGGAACACTCACCTGACTGAGCCACCCAGGTGGCCCAATAGTGTCCTTTTCTAAACACTTTTCCTTTCTGTACAGGATTCAGTGTGGGATCTGATACTGTATTTAGTTGAGAAATATAACTCAATTTCCTAAACCTCTCAGAACAATTCCATGGATATTCTTTTGTTCCTACATGGATTTTAATCCATCTTTGTCAGTAACTTAGTATTTGATATTTGATCTTAACTCCCTATAGACTGAAATCTAATGTCTGTGTCCATCTGAAACTGATGTGCTTGATACCAAAATCTTTTTTTATTTATTTTTTATTCTGCAGGTCACTTAGAAACATGGAATTGCACCACGAGAGTCTATAATAAAGTCTCCAGGAGGGGAAAAGAAACATCATCCTAACACTGTAACTTTTGCCAGCACGTTTTTCTTTATGGTTAGCTTTTGGTGCAAAGTTTGTTGAAGGGTTACTTTGGATGTTGGGCTTTCTTCTCTTAGAATCCTATTGTGTGGCTAGAGTGTGGTTTTTAAAAAATGTATATCTTAAGCTACTTCATTGTCACTGGAAGACGGCTGGTCGGAGAATTTCAAGACTATGTAGTATTTCTAGGTCAGAACAGACTGGCTTTGCAGCAATGCCACAAGTGTTTAGCACTGAGTACTGCAGAGTGAGAGGGGTAGGAGGCAGTTTCCCGAAGTTTTGACCCCAAATCAAATTAATCTGTCATTCACTGCCCTTACTATGTTCTCCGATGGAAACATTTAAAATCATTTCAATAAAGCAGTAAAGGAAAAATGTAGGCTTTCTTTCAATAAATATAATATCTACTAGGAAAAGAAAATGTTCTAGTCCTTCAGCACTTTGCAAAATGCTGATTAAGCACTGGTTTAGCTTGTAAATACATGTAGCAATAATTTGACCAAATGAACGTGAGTACAGCTTTCACCTCTTCTGAGGTTTTGATGTGTCACCTTTCTGCAGAAACAGGTGCAAAAACCGGTGTTTCGTTTGTTGGCTTTTGCTGAAAATGGTGGGGTGTCCCGATGCGGTGGTATGGCTGGGGAGACTGATGCCTCCTTTTCCACACGGGTTCAGTTGCGGCTGTAACTGAGGTTTACCTGAGGCCTGCAGCACTAGGTGGAGACTGAAGATACATCAGTGACCTGTGGATACACTGTCTAGCTTCCTAGGACTTCGCGGGTTTTCTTTGGTCTAGCCCTGCTAATTGTGAGGGAACATTTTTTTTTCCTCTGTGGCTATTGCTGTCTCTCCTTTTGCCATCTGCACATCTGCTTCACGTGCTGCCCAAGGACTTGCCCAAATGGTGTTGTGAACACTTACTGGTAGCTGTGGTTGGCTATCCTCTCGGAGCCCTCCATGAATCACAAACTACCATCTTTCTACATACCCACAGGGGACAAAGACGAGTCAATAGGTTGGCAGCGGTGGAGAAAGCTCTTTGGGCAGTCACTTGGGTTCTAGGAAGCAGTGACACTCCAGGAAAGGAAAAATCAGACAAATCACGATGCTAGTTCTGAAAACAAAAAGCAACCTTAGACGACCGTTGGTGGGAGAGAGGGAATGGAAGGATCCTGTATGTTTTCCTGCTCTCAGAGGGTCTCACAGGGTCTCGGGAAATCTCTTTATTTTTAGCCCAAGGAGAAGTGTTCGAGCTCAAAACAAAATATACTTAGTTTCAAAATTTGCTGCTTTTCACCAGCAACTCAAAGTTATACATTACAAATTGAGTTTGTTTCTCATCCCATGAAAGTAATATATACTTATGTAAAAAAAAAATATATAAGGCAATCAAAAACAACCAAAAGGAGAAATAAAAACATAAAACTAGGACCTATCACTTTGCCATTTATTGATAACCACAACTGACATTTTGGTGGATACATACACCATTGTTATCTTTTTTTTCCCCTACATAAACATACGCAAAATGCTTTTATCAAAACCATATCATACTGATGAGGTAGTTTAGAAAATGTAATTGTCGCTCAATTAGAGGATTTTTTTGGTCACCCTTAGCACTTCAAGTCCTTCTGGAACTCATAGGATTGTCATGAGTCACCCCAGATGGAACCACCAACCTCATCTCAGCAGTTTCCATAGGCAAACACCACAAAATGCTGGGCATGTAATGTATTTCTAGAGAGCTGCATAGGATGAGAAGTGCGCCCTTTGTCTCCAAGGTCATAATGGCTCTGCTGACTTCAATTCCTTTCACTGGAGCTAGTGAGGAGAACTCGAAAATGCCAGAGAGAATGAGAGCCCCCTGCCCCATGATCCCAAATGAAAAAAAAGAGTGAGAACATAGAAATCCCCTCACGCACTACCCCCAGGCCCCTTTTGTGTTGTTCTTGCCAACGCAGCAGCCCTCCTGCTATATATACCGGCTGCCACTCTTGTCCCCATCACACTGGACGCTGATCATCGCTGCCGACAACCATGGGGAAGGTGAGCCACCTGAGCGAGGTGCCATGCCATGTCTGTTGAGCGCCTGCTGTGTTCGGGGCACTTCCCCCGCTGACTTCTGGCTGTCCCCTTGTTTTCCACCGCAGATCACCTTCTACGAGGACCGGGGCTTCCAGGGCCGCTGCTATGAGTGCAGCAGCGACTGCCCCAACCTGCAGCCCTATTTCAGCCGCTGCAACTCCATCCGCGTGGACAGCGGCTGCTGGATGCTCTACGAGCGCCCCAACTACCAGGGCCACCAGTACTTCCTGCGGCGCGGGGACTACCCGGACTACCAGCAGTGGATGGGCCTCAGCGACTCGGTCCGCTCCTGCCGGGCCATCCCTTACGTGAGTCTTGGTTCAACCAGACTGATGCGAAAGCATCACTGATCCGTCGTCGTAAATTCCTGTTTGTAAAAAAGTCAGTTTGTTTCAACCCAGGACTAGTGTTCGCAGTAAGGATAGCAATACCTGGCTCTCAAGCCTTGAAAAGAAAATTGTGAGTAGGCTTATGAATCACTGGAACCTGTCTCTCTTTTTTTTCTTACTTAAGGACAAGACTTAAAAAAAAAAAAAAAGGACAAGATTGTTTTAGGGCACAAGAAATCACAACAACATAGCGCTAAAGTTAAATTTGGTGGCTTTTAGATGATCCCTAAATTCGAAATAAACATCACCTTGCTCAGAATAGCTAAAAGCCTGTTCTAGATCATTGCCTTTTATTAATAGAAACACTTAATAGACTCTGGGAGAACAATATCAGTGTAATGTGTGCTGACTGTATTAGTGACTGTTTTCTATGCAGCCTCTTTGGCATAAGGGTCTAGAAACTAGAACGATATGTCTCAGCTTCCTCCGTGCCTCCCAGGAGTCATTATCACCTAGTTTCTCTCCAGGGTCATTAATTGAGATTTCATGGGCATGGCCCTCCTCAGAGCACTGCTCATGTTTGTTAAACATGTTGAGTTTGTGTTTCTGATTGCCGATGATACCAAATTATGTGGTATGACAAGCAGATTCAAGAAGTGAAACCAAAAGTAGGCTAGAGAAATTTGCAGATGCAAAAAGACATATAAATATAAGAGGAATTGCTTTGAAGCAAGAACTTCAAATGGCTCAGGTGGCTTGGTAAAATGTCAAGACATGTCAGAGTAAATACAAACTGTTGTACATTCTGAGTGAAAAGCGACTTAGAAACAAGCTTGTTTAGGACTCAGTTATATGCAGCCATAATGGAAAAGAGTTCACATCCTCTCTGCAGACTCACTAACTACAGTTGGGCCCGATGGTTTCCTACAAAGGACTTTTGTGACCTTTATTTCAATGTTTGTTTCTTCCACAAGACAGTCCACTGGTTTCTTCCACAATAAGTCCACAGTCTTATTTTAATATTTGTCCTGACTTGTTAGGAATTTCCAACAATGTGAGGAAAGGACACATACTCGGCAGGATGGTTTGAAAACCATGCTTCATGAAGGTACAGGCTGACTGAGCCACTTTTACGGAGATCAGGGAGGCACACAACTGATTTTTCTTCTTTTGTTTATTGTCACAACAGACCAGCTCTCACAGGATAAGGCTGTACGAGAGAGATGACTACGGAGGCCTTGTGTCCGAGCTCACTGAGGACTGCTCCTGTATCCACGATCGCTTCCGGCTCAATGAGCTCCACTCCCTCCACGTGCTGGAGGGCTGCTGGGTCCTCTACGAGTTGCCCAACTACCGGGGGCGGCAGTACCTGCTGAGGCCGGGGGACTACAGGCGCTACCATGACTGGGGGGCCATGGATGCCAGAGTGGGCTCTCTGAGACGGGTCATCGATTTGTACTAGGCTGTGTGTTTCTTGTTGTGATCCACGTCAAAATGCAATAAAGATACAAATTGTGTTCCTGGCACTAAGTGACTCTTGTTCATATTTAAACAATAATTGAGTTCTAAGGAATGGTGACCCCTGGCAACTTACCTGACGCTGAAGATCAGGTGTTTTGAGTGTTTTATGGACTTCCTCTCCGTCAGGCAACGGTATTTGTGAAGGCCCCACTCGCGTCATGGGAAGCAGGGAGAAGCACTATGTCTGCTTCTGCAACCCACGATCTGCAAAAGAGAGGAAGGGCAGATAGAACGAAAAACTATTCGACTATCGAAAAAAGAAAACAGAATGAGTTGTGGCTGGGACACCAAAGACAAGAGATTGCTGGAAAGCTTAGGGCAGCTGAAGTCCCAGATAAGACGAGTCAAGAAAAGCTGAGTGAAGACGGGTTTTTACGCAGAATTCCCAAGGTAGAGAAAGTCAAGCATGCTTGATGCGTTCAACTGGTAGGAAAAGTGTGTACGCTGAGTTAAAGGGCTTGAGTCATTCCTGCTTCTGCTAATTATTAGTAAAGTGACCAACTCAGATGAGTTTTTTTAGGGACTCTCCCAGTTTCAGCAACGAAAGTCCTACATCGTGGGAAGCCCCTCAGTCTCAGGTAAACCGTGATGGTTGGTTACCCTACTTAACTGGCTTATCTCTTTGATCAAGTCACTTCTTATCCTCTCTGTGCCTGAATTACCTTATTGAAGACTACAAGTGGATAAGAAATTCCTGCTTCACTAAATCCCAGTACACTTATGATGAAAAGATAAGGAAAGATTGTGAACACACTTTGTTCTTTTTAAATTATTATACAATAATTATTATATTATTATTCTACATTACAAATGCAGAAAATTCAGGCACCCTCAGTGTCCCCTCATTTTCAACAGTGCGATATGGTCATCTTTGTTTTGGATTCCAATATGAATTTTTATCAGGACTCAATTACCAAAGACTCAATCATGCAGAATGAAGTATTAATATTTACTTCCTGCATACCTCTGGAGTTTCTTTCCACTTAAAGCTGCTCTCCCAGAATGCCAATTCTCTTTCCAAATTTATATAAGCAAAAATAGTGCCCTGTCCCAGTTAACTTCTTTGTCAAAATTGAGAAGCTGATTTTAAAATTCATATGGAAATGCAAGGGACTTAGAGAAGCCAAAAGAATCTTGAGAAAGAAGAGCGAAGTAGGAGTATTTCTCGATTTCAGAACTTACTACACAAAAAGAGTAATCAAGACAGTGAGGTACTCGCATTGGGTAGACATAGAGGAGAATGAAATAGACTCGAGAGTCCAGAAATTAACCCATGTGTCAAGAGTCTTTTGGAGTGCCTGGGTAGCTCAGTCAGTTGTACATCTGACTTCAGCTCAGGTCACAATCTGCACTGACAGCTCAGAGCCTGGACCCTGCTTCAGCTTCTGTGTCTCCCTCTCTCTCTCTCTCTCTCTGCCCCTCCCCTCTTTGTGCATGTGCACTCTCTCTCTTGTTCTCTCTCTCTCAAAAATAAATAAATAAGCATTAAAAACAAACGAACAAGAAAAGCAAGGCAGTGAGGTCCTGGGTACCTGTGTGTCTATATGGGTAGACATATAGATGAATAAAATAGACTCGAGAGTCCAGGAACTAACCCATGTGTCAACTGATTTTTGACAAGCATGCTAAGATGATTCAATGGGGAAAGAGTAGCTTTTCAATAAATGGTGCTGAAACTACTGGACAATGACGTGAAAAAGAATGAAGTTAACCCCCTATTTCACACCATATATAAAAATTAACTCAAAAAAAAAAAATCAAAGACTTCAGTGTAAAAACTCAAGCTGTAAAACTTAGAAGAAAACACAAACATATATCTTTTTAATCTTTTATTAGGCAATGATTTCTTAAATGTGACACCAAAAGCATAAACCACAACAACAAAATCAATTGGACTTAATTATAATTAAAACCTTTTACACATCAAAGGACACTATCAAGAAAGTGAAAAGACAGCTTATGGAATGGGAAAAAATATTTACGAACTATATACCTGAGTACATGTATCCAGAGTCTATAGAATATATATATATATATATATATATATATATATATATATACAGAAAACTTGAATATATATCTTTCTGAAGAAGATATACAAATGGCTAATAAACAAATGGAAAGATGTGCAACGTTATTAGTCATTAGGGAAATTCAAATCAAAACCACAAGGGGATACCACTTAATACCCATTAGGATAGTTATAATAATTTTAGGGAAAAAACCCAGAAAATCACAAATATTTGTAAGGACATAGAGAGATTGGCATGCTTATAAGTTGCTGGTGCAAGCGTAAAATGGTTCAGCTGCTATGGAAAACAATTTGGCAGTTCCTCAAATAGTTAAACATAGAGTTATCATATGACTCAGCAATTCCACTTCTAGATATATATTCAAAAGAGTTGAAAGGAGTGTTCAAACAAGCATTGTTCATAGCAGCACTATTCACAATAGCCAAAAGGTGAAAACAACCCAAATGCCTATCAATGGATGATTGGATAAATAAAATGTCATATATACATATTACGGAATACTATTTGGCCACAGAAAGGAATGAAATACTGATACCTGCTATAACATGAATGAACCTTGAAAACATTATGCAAAGTGAAAGAAGCCACTCATATAAGAATATGTATTATAGGATTCCATTTATATGAAATTCCCAGATTAGGCAAATCTACAGAGACCATAAGTAGATTAGTGGTTGCTTAGGGCTGGGTGGGGGATGGGTGGATAGGGAATGAAACTAAAGAGTACAGGATTTCTCATTGTGGTGATGTGCATATTCTAAGACTGACTGTGACAATGATTGCACATTATCTATGAGTATACTAAAATCACTAAACCTTAGGGGCCCCTGGGTGGCTCAGTTGGTTAAGCATCTGACTCTTGATTTCAGCTCAGGTCATGATCTCATGGTCATAAGATCAAGCCCCGAGAAGGACCCCACGCTGACCATGCAGACTGCTTAAGATTCTCTCTCTCTCTCTCTCTCTCTCTCTCTCTCTCTCTCTCTCCCCTTTTGCCCCTCCCCTGCTCTCTCTCAAAAAAAAAAAAAAAAAAAAAACCAAAAAGCAAAAAATTGTTTAATTATATACTCTGAATGGGTGAACTGTATGGTATGCGAATAATATCTCAATAAAAATGTTTTAAAAAATAATGCTTTGGGGCACCTGGCTGGCTCAGTTGATAGAACATGCAGCTCTTGATCTTGGGGTTTTGAGTTTGAGCCCCATGTTGGGTATAGAGATGACCTGAAAACAAACAAAAAAAAAATCAAACAAATAAATAAATAAATAAATAAATAAATAAATAAATAAATCTTTAAAAAGATAATGCTCTGCATAAAACCTTAAGTAATGAAGATTCTTTTAAAATAAGATTCCTTCTTGTTGAAGGAACTTGTGGGATAAATTATAAATATACACATATTATCAAAATGTTATGGCTTTTATCAATACCAAATATGCAGAAGATTTGAGGTTTTCTTGCTGGCCTAGCTAAATCATTGTGTTGTCCTATAGTTGGGTGACTAATGACATATGAGCTTTGTTGTTTTTTGGGGTCTTTTTCATATGAGTTCTCTTTTAACAAAAAATGAAAAGCCAAGTGACCTGTGTCACTGAAAATAACTTTGTTAATTTAGGATTTGGTTTTGTTTTAATCTGGTGAATTTATAGGCTTAGAAAATAGCATTTCATCTCACAAAGCTCAGTCTGCCATGAGTTTCCTTCTTTGTAAAATGAAGAGTATGGACAAGATGAGCTCTGTATTTCCTTCCAGATCTGATACTTTAAGACTCTTTTGGGTTTCAAAGTGGGGTATCTCAGTGGTTACCAAAGTGGGGTAACTCAGTGGTTACCAATGCAGACTCTGAGGTCCATGGACTTGGATTCTGGCTTGACCACCTAATGGCTGGGTGACCTTAAGCAACTTGCTTACCCTCCCTGAGCCTCAGTTTTCCCGCTTGCATAATCTTATGAGGAATATATGAGCTACCTCATGTACAGAAACTAGCCTATGGCAGGAGCTCAGTTACTAGTAGCCATGACTTTATCAGTTGTGTCTAATTGTGCTACATACATGGACTTGAAAAGGAAAAGGGGTCGGAAGAAATGAGCTGTTCTCTAGAAAATTCTTTTAAGTCAAGGAAATGTGAACATCTTCAATGTCCCTTTGACAGTCACCCAATACTACTGTCTTAGAAGTCTACACCCAAATAAATAAATAGGGGATTTCAGAGCTTTTTATGGTCAGTTAATGCTGATTTCTTCAGCCTGGCAGCAATCAGTCATTGAAGAGTCCACTAGAATTTACCAGAACTGTTAAAGACAAAGATTTCAGGGTTTGTAGGGACACAGCAGGCCAGTTGGAGGCTGGACCTTTGCAAATTACAAAAAAAAAAAAAAAAGTGTGACATTGAGAAATGTGTAATTTAGGGAAGAGATACCTAGAAGTGTATAATTTAGAAGTGTATACCTAGAAAGGTAATACCTAAAACAAACCATTATTACATGGAGAGGCAATTAGTTTAGGCCTTGGAGGCTGACAGACTTGAGTTCAATCCCCAGTTCCTCCACTTACTAGCTACATCTACCTTTTTGGATTTGTTTCTCTATGGTGATCAGTACTGTTATTAGACTTAGTCAGAGATCTTGGCTTGAACTGGGTGCTTCAGAGAGCCTTACTCTAGACTCCCAGCTATAATCGTTCCCACAGGACAGAAATCTGTTGGATCCTGGAGACAAGCCTACACTTCTTCTAGACCACACACCTTTTACCTGGAGCTCCAGAATTCCCTCTATTTAGACCCTTGTTTCCAAGACTTAAAGGAGAGTCTTTGCCTGGCCTATCCTCCCAAGGCCACTGGGAGTCAAAAGGCGGCTGTTTATGGGAAGTGGAGGGGGCAAGGAGCATGCGGATAGAGTGTGTATACGTGAGGGAGTGAGAAGCTGGAGGGGGCTCGATTTATGCTCTTGCCCCAGACCTCACAAACATTTGGGAGTTTCCATAATAACTGTGCTGTGTTGGCTACATGATGTACTTTGTACCAGATTCCTGGTACAATGTCTGGAACATACTAGACACTCTTTATACAGTAGGCTATTCATTAATACCTATTATTAATAGGTAGGCTATTTATTAATACCTATTATTATTCCATCACCCCGAGCCAAGTGAGTGCTGTAAAATTTGCTGCAGTTTCAATCCTAACCACGTAAGTGAAGGTAGACATGGCTTCCTTCAGCAGAGTGTCATGTCAACGATGTGCTGACGAACTCGAGAGATTTCTCTTGGGAGTGGTTACCAGTGAGTCAGGAGAGAAGTCTGCAAATGCTTCAGGAAAAGCCAGCGTGTAAACTAAAACGTTTGTGTGGGGAGAGAGGCAAAGGGTAATGAACTATTTTCACTGAGGCTCCTAACAGGCCTCAGGCAACTATAATGGCTCCTAAATGAATGATTTTGTTTTTACAAGAAGCCAGGCTTGGGGCGCAGGGGTGGCTCAGTCAGTTAAGCGTCCAACTTCAGCTCAGGTCATGATCTCCCAGTTTGTGAGTTCGAGCCCTGCATCGTGCTCTGTGCTGATAGTCCAGAGCCTGGAGCCTGCTCCAAATCCTGTGTTTTCCTCTCTCTCTCTGCCCCTCCCCAACTCATGCTCTGTTTTCCTCTCAAAAATAAACATTAAAAAAAATTTTTTTTTAAAGAAGAAGCCAGGCTTATAGTAGATACTTTCAGATATTTTGATATACAAGTTTATTTAACCATTGAGTTCCTAAAGGACCTTAAACAGCTTTCTAATTTTTTTCCTGATGTAAATGAGACCAGTTCTTCCAAAAGAGAGTTTTACAGTTACTTTTAAAGAAAAATAAAATGCTTGTACATAACTTGAGAGATAAACTCAGTATTCAAATATTTCTGATAAAAGCCTCATTGGCCTCAGTGCCCTAACCTCTGACATATTTTAGCCTGGGCTGCTGGCTGATAATACAAAGAGACATTACAAAGCATGCCTTGCAGCCCCCGGGACCCCAAGTCTCATTCCATTGATCCATCCATCTTTTAAAGTACAAGGAGGTAGCTAAGAATCTTCTTTATCATTTTCCTTCACAAAAATGTTGCTTATCACTTTTTCCTTCATTTCCGTTCTCTTTCTCAGGCCACCTCTCTTGTCTCTCACGCTTAGACACTAGAGGTAAGTTCTGAGACCTTCACAGCATACCCCGGTGGTGCTTAAAACCTCCCCACCCCAACGGCAGGCCTCGCTGCCCTATGCACACACCAGCCTGCCTGGTTTCTGGGCCATTTTTACCTCCCTTCAAGTCCTCCCAGGTCAACAAAGGCGGACAGAAGAGGAAGCATCAGAACCAGAGCGGTAGCTGAGTGAGTGGGAGAAACTGGCTTCCGTGTCTCTGAGCGTCCACACGGGTGACCTCACACGGGAGAACTATCGTTTTCCAAAATAGAATTAGAATCATTATTTTTTCATGTTCTTCGTGCTTCCAGGGCTCTATTTATCCACCCACCTAACTGATAAATCATCATGGGGGATAAAGGAGTGTGACATGCCCTTATTCTTGAGCTCATGACCTTGCTGAAGACAAGGAAAAGAAGGAATTCGACAAGAAAGGCAAGGCTAAGTTGGGTGGTGACGAAGTGCATGTAGGTGCTCGGAGAAGGGACAGCCAAGTAACAGCTGGCCTGAAGAGGGGGTGTCCTAGGAAGACGGGCCTAGGCTGCCTTGAAGACTGGGTGAGCTTTGATAAGCCTCTGGGAAGGGAAGGCGTTCCAGTATCGAGGGATGATTCCTTCCCTGGGCCCGGATCCTCACAGACATTTTGAGTTCAAAAGGCAGAATGGGAACAGGTTCTCTCCAATAAGCCCTCCTGCACGGTCAAGATTGAAAACACACGCCCCCACAGTTTTTCAGCTGGATTGTGTTTATTCCTACTATTTCTCTACTTAAACATGAAAGAGTGTAATCAAACAATGAGAGCAGGGACACTTCTTCTGATCTGTGCTTTACGTATCAACTTCCCTTTCCCGCACCACCTCAAAGACCTACAAGGCACTTTAACAGAAAGGACACACAGCTATTAGGTAAGGAAGAATGAAAGACAAACACATTTAAAAAGACTGCATTGGTAATATAGAAATGAGGAAAAGGGCAAAATGCTACTGTTGGCCAAATCAGGCCTAACTCACCAGTGGGTCTGAAATGCACCCACACACGCACACAAGCACACATACCCTGAGTCTCTGCTATGGCTGATGACGACCCTGGCTTCTGTATTCTCAGTCCATCAACCACAGTGGGCTGGGTGTAGAACGGGGGTTTGTCAACGACCTCACGGCAACGTGTTCTTGGGGGGATTTCCCCTACTGCACATTCCATCGCAAGTTACCTCTTCTGAGGGCAGCAATGACCAGTCCAACCTGCAGACCTGTTTATCCACAGCAACAGGGTGCGTGCAGGTGGACAGCAAGAGCTGGACGCTCCGTGCCGGGGCGTCTGACACCAGCAGTGGATGGACTTCAAGGAATCTCTCTGCTCTGACCACACAGCCCTTGCCTATGTTATTCCTTTTCTCGGTGCCTTGCTTCAAGACCACCTCCAAATGGTAGTCGTCATTTGACTGTGAAATCAAAGTTACCAAACAGAAGACCTTTGCTAAATTAGATCAAGCGTTCCAATATATGCAATTATCCACGGATCGCATTTAGTCTGTATACAATAAGCAGAAGTGTAGACACCATGACATCGAAGCCCAGAAGCAGAAACTTATTTCTTTATTTATAACATTTTTTAATGTTTTTATTTTACTTTTGAGAGAGAGAGAAAGAGAGAGAGAGAGAGAGTAGGGGAGGGGCAGAGAGAGAGAGCAAGACACAGAATCCGAAGCAGGCTCCAGGCTCTGAGCTCTATTAACGTTATCATCTTTAGCATTTATTAAAATGTGAATGATATATTTTTTTTTTACCACTGGTATTGCTTTACAATGTTCCATGTACTTTCAAATCTATTATCTTATTTGATTTTCATCACCATTCCTATTTTATAAATGGGGAAACGGAGACTACACAAACAGCCACAGAAACTGCAGAAGTGCGTGCAGATGGAGGTGTGTAGGCATTGGTCCCTGAATGCATTCTCCATAAACGGTGTCTATTCAACAATTTCATGGTGTTTGTAAGCACTGGGAAGAAAAACAGCTTTAGAGGAAGCAGTGTGGATGCAAGGCACGGGATAGGCAGGGTAGGTGGTCACAGTTAGTGTCACTTGTGAGGGTGTAGGTCCTGACAGCACCACTCACCCCGTACCCGCCCCCAGTCCAGGTCCCTGATGCTCGAACATTGGAAGCTGACCATTGGAACCGACAGGGCGACCATACGACTGACAGGGCCTGAGTGTAGGCCTCTGCCGCAAGGCCTTAGAGGGTAAACCTATTACATGTCAACATAAATAACACGTTTTTATGAGTAATAACTGTATTTTCCAAAACAAAAACATTTAGTGAAAGGATTGGCATTATTAGACATTTTTACAAATCTCTTCAAGTCATATAGCCTCTGGACATAAACTCCACTGGGTGAAAAAAGGTCAATAACATCTTGATATTGTTGGGAAAACTGTTTTGACCTTCTGAACTTCCTGAAAGTGTCCCAGGGGCCTCAGGGGTCCCATACCACACTGTGAGATCCATACGGTCCAAAGGCTGCCATCTGGCTTGGGTGCCATCCACATCTCAAAAGTCTGAGGAAGTAGGTCATTGGTATTTTGAGAGCTTCTACATTACTCCTTACAGTAGCTCAAACCACCCTTACCAAGTGAGCAAGCGTCCGTGATGGGGGAGAGAGAAGAAACATCTTAAGACGTTGAAGGAGGGCAAGGATACCAAGATTAGGACATTGAAGGAGGGCAGGAATACAATGCCAAAGAACAGCAGTACTCCGGGCAGCCACCGGCAGAAGGAAGGATTTAGGCTCTCGGGGAGTCCTCAGCAAGTGAAGGAAAGTCATAACTATCTGCTTTCTCTCAGGTCAAAGCCAGGTATTGAGGGCCCACTATGTGCCAACCCTCTGCTCTAGGGCCCGGGGCACAAAGAAACAAGAGAGAATTCCCAGCCCCCAAGAACCTATGAATTTCCAGTCAAGTATCGATTTTACTCCAGATAGACCCCAAAATACAAACAATGATGACCACAGAGTCTTGAACCCGAACTAAGCTTTGTGCTTTTTAAAGCACTTTCACAGATTGCTTCACTTGGTTTCCTCTTCCTTAAGATTCCTCATTATTTAAATTCTGCTTTTTAATACGTTTTAAAAAAATACACCAGTCCCCGAGCAGAATACATTACTTAGTTTAATTACCTTTGAGGAGTCAATGAAGCAGATTAGGCGACAAAATAAAAGCACGGGGGATAGAATTTCGCTCATCCTTTTGCTCAACTAAAAGAGTAAAGACTCTTTTCATTTTGGTGGCAACAACAGCTTTAGTGAATGAGAACAACCCGAACCTACCAGAAAGAATGAGAGAACCATTCAGCTAACCCCAATGACCAGGGGGAGGGGGAGCGGGGAGCTTGCAAATCCCCTTACTCACCGAAATGGGCCCCTTTTGTGTGATTTCCTGCGGAGGCAGCAGTCAGGGCTGCTATATATACAGCGGCACTCCCCCTCGGCCCACACAGCACCCAGCGAACACCTCCTGACCACTCTCTCCAAAATGGGAAAGGTAAGTGCTGGGTCCCTGATGCCGGGGGGTTTGCCCTGGCGCAGCATCCTCAGCGGGGGCACATGGCCTCACGCTCCCGCACCTTCCATTTTGCAGATCACCTTCTACGAGGACCGGGGCTTCCAGGGCCGCTGCTACGAGTGCAGCAGCGACTGCCCCAACCTGCAGCCCTATTTCAGCCGCTGCAACTCCATCCGCGTGGACAGCGGCTGCTGGATGCTCTACGAGCGCCCCAACTACCAGGGCCACCAGTACTTCCTGCGGCGCGGGGACTACCCGGACTACCAGCAGTGGATGGGCCTCAACGACGTGGTCCGCTCCTGCCGCCTCATCCCCCAGGTGAGTGTGGCTCTGTCTTTGTCTCTGGTCGCTTTGGAAGTGAAAGCCATGAACGAATACCATTCTTCAACCAAATCATTCCAACTACACAGCAGAAGGTGGGAGTGAGGCTACCGCATGTGGTCTGTTCTAAAAGGCTGTCTCAGATGGGAAGTCGGTCTTCACGAACCCTATGGTGTGTGCTTTTTTACTCACATGGTCCCAGATTTTTATATTTTAAATGGAATAAAAAATTAAAAGGCCAAAGTCTAATTAGGAAAAAGCAGGACAAATAGAAAACAAGTTGCCATCTGTGTAAGATATAACCTCTTTTTTTTTAATGTTTATTTTTGAGAGAGAGAGAGAGAGAGAGAGAGAGAGAGAGAGAGAGAGAGAGAATGAGTGGGGGAGGGACAGAGAGAGAGGGAGACACAGAATCCAAAGCACGCTCTAGGCTCTGAGCTGTCAGCACAGAACCCGACATGGGGCTTGAACCCATGACTGTGAGATCATGACCTGAGCCAAAGTTGGATGCCTAACCGACTGAGCCACCCAGGTGCCCCAAGATACAACTTAATGTCATCATTCTGAACTGTATCAACTCAGAAATAATATATCAAAACTCAGATAGATACAATCTGGGTCGGCTTAATTTTTTTTAAGTTCATTTATTTATTTTGAGAGAGAGAGAGAGAGAGATTGAACACAAGCGGGGGAAGAACAGAGAGAGAGGGAGAGAGAGAGAGAATCAATCCCAAACAGGCTCCGCATGTCAACACAGAGCCCGATGTAGGGCTCAAACCCACAAACCATGAGATCATGGCCTGAGCTGAAATCAAGAGCCTGATGCTTAACCCAATGAGCCACCCAGGGGCTCCGGGTCTGCTTACCTGATAAATATATGTTTGCTTGCTTTGGCTCACTTTCCTATTTAATTATCTTCCTGCCCTCTATTTTTTATTCTGATACCAAGGTCACTACCTATTAGTTTACTTAGAGGTATAAATTAAAGGAAAGGCCAAATCCAAAATCAAAGTTTGAATTCAATATTTCTTAGAGAGTGATTTCACAGTTCTTAGAGGAATGTGCTGGAGTATGGGAGGCACGGGTATAGTGTCATCCAAACAGAGCTTAATGGAGATGGTTCTTGTTGCTGAGGGAAATAAAGATGGGAAGGGAAGAGACCAGAAAGGAAGTTTAAACACCAGATAAGTTGATATTGAACACAGAGATAAAGAAAATGTGTCATTTTATTTTTTACAAGAGATTAATAATCCTGTGTTCCATAATGTACATAAAATAGCTAAATGTTGATTCCTCTTTAACAAAAGTAATGTATCGAATGGGACTTTTCTTTCCAATGACTTACACTTTTCACCTTTGAGAAGGACCTTCTCTAACAACAAGCACTAACATGATCAATTTTATTTTGGACAAATCTTGTTGCTAAGGACAGAGATGTGGATGGCAGTGAAGGGTAGCTGAGTTCTGTTCCTCATATTACCCATAAATCACTAGATGCCTCGGTAGGTGATGGGGTAGGGGGCAGGCAAGGCTCTTTAACACTGCAACGTGATTGTTCTGGAAGCAAACCTGGACTCCAACAAGTTCTGGGTAGGTGTGGCCAGGGAGGTGCAGGAGCTAGAACACTTTCATTTCTCTCCACTTGTGTTCATTTACTTTTTCTTTTCTGCCACCCCAGCACACCGGCACTTTCAGAATGAGGATCTACGAGCGAGAGGACTTCAGGGGACAAATGTCAGAGGTCACAGATGATTGTCTCTCTCTTCAGGACCGCTTCCATCTCAATGAAATCCACTCTGTCAATGTGCTGGATGGCTGCTGGGTCCTTTATGAGATGCCCAGCTACAGGGGAAGGCAGTACCTGCTGAGGCCCGGGGAGTATAGGAGATACCTTGACTGGGGGGCCATGAATGCCAAAGTTGGTTCTTTCAGACGAGTAATGGATTTTTACTAAAGTACTTACATTCTCCGCTCTTCTCTTTTAGAATCCAATAAAATATTTAGCTTGTGTTTCTCGCACTATGGAGTCCTGCTTTTCTTTTTAATCTGTTAAGACTTCCTAAGCAATAATGGCACTTCACCAAACATAATGACAGATGTTTTCATGATGGGAAACTGTAAGAGGAGTAAAGGATATCATCACCAGCCTTCTTTTAAAGACTAGCCCATGTAGGCTCAAGGTTCGATTCGACTCGGCAAAAGCCATTTATGCTTAGTCTTAGAAGGATAATTTTGCAGCTACAATGATAAATAAATAGCTATTGTAACACCCCAAGTTGTCCTTCTAGGTTATCCCCGCCATCTTTTATATATAGTCCAAGCCTTAGCTGATGAGGGAAGTTGTTCTCAGCATCTAGACCCTTACTTTAGCTTCAAAAACAAACGAACAAACCGGCCACCCTCACCTGTTACGTGCCTTATCCTTCTAACAGCAGCCAATTCCATGTTCAGTACTTGATTCCTCCATGAGGTTTTCAGTCCAAACAGAATTCACTGTCTCTTTGCTGTATATGCTTTATAGAAGAATTTCAGGTTTTCTACCAAAACCACATACACATGGGGGAACTCAGCCCCGTATCATTTTAATAGGAAGTAAAGAATTATGACTATACATGGAAAATGATACTAAATGGAAAACAAGGAATTGAAACTTCCTGGAGAAGTTTGTTTGATGGCATGTGTATTTCCTTTGGGTATGTTTATTTTCCAGGGGTGAGGTTCAAGCCCAAGTTGCATGTTGTTATCTACTGCACTATGTTGGCCGTAGATAAAGCCAGATTTGAATCCAGCAGCCAAGACAGAGAGGGGAAACAAGATAAGTCCCATGACTAACAGAGTCCATAACACAAATCAATTAATTACTCAAGGCTAACCTACCCGTTCCCAGTACCAACACCTAAAAGAAAGTTTTCATGGGGGTCTTAGTAAAGAGAGTACTGAGCAAACAACATCCTTAGTATCATCCTGCAGTAATTAAATATGGTTCTTGGATCTTTCTTACAAAGTTCCACAATGAAATTGATGGCTTCAGATCAAAATTCAGCTAAAGTGCCCCATTCTTTGAGATTCTAATGAAATGGCTGAAGTGTCATCTCACGTGGAGTGGGGTACTTGTGTACCCACTTTCTCCAACACACATATCCTCAAAGTCTCTTGGAATTCTGGAAAGGGAATGGGTTGTTTATGCTTTTCCCAGTAACCCTCCACTCTGAACTCCTGCCTTGTCATTGGGTGGACCATTTTGTTCTTCCCCACATGACCAGCCCCATGCATCTCACTGACTCAGATGGGAGACAGTTTCTTTTCCTTGAGTTCCTGAACTATCTCTCATACAAAGCCTTCATGGGTGCAGACAGCTTTATTATACAGGTTGTGGGAGGAGAGATACATGTTTAGATCACAGCAGCACAACAGTACAAATTTAAGATTAGATGGCCTTGCTCTAAACAGTCTGCAAGTTCCAACCTGCTACCGGGTGGCCTGGTCTTCTTTCTCATTCTTGTTCCTCTCTCCTCTATTCTGAGCTGTACCCACATGGCTGTTCATTCTTTATAGCTTCCTTCCATCCTATGCCCTCAAGGGCTCCATATCTCCATGTCTATGAACAGAGCAAGCATCTAATTTGTTGCTTAACCTGAGTCATTTTTGAGAATGAAAGGGTATTCTATTAAGGATTACACTGGGGCAAGAAGCATGAACCAGGAGTATTCCAGGCAAACTGGGGCACAAGGTTAGGCTATTTATAAAAGTTCTTTCCCTGGAAAATAGTCAGATTCTTGAATTATTTGGTATCAGTTATTCCTAACTCTCAGTTCTTCAACCTTTAAACTCCCAACGATAGTATTAGCTTACTGGAAACATCAGCCAGAATTCTGTTTGTCAGTAATAATAACATCAGGCATAAATTAGAAAGCCAAAAGCTTCTTGGAGTGCTGGATTTCACATTATTTGTTTGGTAGACATAAAATCACAGACTGCAGACATGGAAATTATCCTGAAATACCTGAACTGAAAGCATGTAAAATTAGAGACCCTGGATGTCACTGATCAAGCTTTTCTTCGTGAAAATTATATTTCCATCCCTGGGGAACAGGCAAAGAGAACGGTATCCTCCCTCTAATCCCAGCATTAAAAAAAAGCCAACAGAGGGGAGTAATGGTGGCAGGAGAGGAATAACGCTCAAACTAGTCCCTCACCTATGCTTCCTCCTCTCCCTCCTCTCTTGAAAGTGCACACTGGAGCCTCAGAGAGGTGAAAGGGTCTGAGATGAAAGCAGGCTCCAAGAGTGGAATGCGAGAAGGGATACCCTACAGGATCCCACTAACCTTTTCCCCAGGATGATGAAAACACAATTCAAGATAACCCCATTGTCAGCCTATATACCCTATACTCACCACTATTTCACATAGGTCCTAGTTTGTAATAAGCCCAGGTTTTAGATCTTTTTTTTTTTTTTTTTTTTTTAATGTAATGCTTCAAGAATTTTCACATCATCCTTGTGCAGGACCATGCTAATCTTCTCTATATTGGTCCAATTTTAGTATGCATGCTGCCAAAGTAAGCACCAGAATCTAAATCTTTTTATTCCTTTTCCTCTTTTCTCTCCCTTTGAATCTATAGCATCTTCTGGCCAATCTAACCTTATAGAAGACCCACCAAGCAAAGCAACTGAGGTCATTCCGTAAAGAAGTGCCAAGAATTGCCATACTGATGGATACCCTCAAAGAGTGCTCCTCCCTGTGGGTTCTCTCTCCAATGATCCTTCCTCGCTGCCACAGGGTTAGGTCCTGATGTTAGTTTTGTCCTGTTCCTTCTCCTCCAGACTTTAGGGGTTCTTCTTTGTGGGTTTATTAAAGCTAAAGTGACAATCACAACCACCCGAGCAAGAAGAAATGTATTATGTTTAACACGAAAGCCAATTTGATCCAAATGGAATGCCATAGGAGTTAAGCAGAGGTGGGTCATTAAGACAGGTTGCCCCCTGTCTTCTTGTCATTTATTGAATAGTCCTCAAAGACAAGCAGAGAAAGAGAACCAGAGGCTGGGGCTATGATGGTGATGCTTTAGTCTCTCTCCCAGCCTCCTTGTTTGGGATAGTTTGGTCTAAGTAGCTGCCAACCAGTTGACCTTTTCTCATTTAACCAAGCCTGTATGTGATACAAATGCTACATGAATTACCAGGAAGCAGGAGGGTGGGCTTAAGATCAACTGCTGGCTGGACCTCGGACACTAGCAATACTCTGGAATTGGCCACTGCTGTTGTGACATTAACTTGGCATCTCAGGAAACACAAAAATTAGACAGAATGACCAAGGAACAGAGGGTTTAGGGGACAACACAACATTCCTGTTTTCTCTCTTTTGCTTACTCATCTCCCCTGTTATAAAGGCCCATTAAATAGATCAAATGCAGAGTGCTTGTGTCATCCTACACATTGAAAGTTGCAAATACTGAACTCTGATGGGAGCCCATATGCCTGTTGTGCTGAGCATTCAAAATAGGTCTCATGGACTATCGCAACAATGGGTTTCAGACTAGGGAATAACATTCATATCCTCCAGGCATTTAATGAGTTGCCTTTATGTGCCTGTCTGTTTTGCCGATCAGTGAGAATACAAAAATAAAGGTGGAATAGTCCAGAAAGGAGCTGTCCTCAGTTATTTCGAGAAACTGATGTCTAAACAACATAATTAGATAAGCGATCATCACCATCACAGTGGTATGAGCAAGATGCTTGGTAGAACCAAGTGGGCAGCACTAAATTCAGCCTGAAAGATTAGGAAAGGTTCAAGAAAATCTTCACAGAGGAATTGATACCTGAGTTGAACCTTTAAAAAAGGGGTAAGATTTCTCTGGGTGAAAAATGTAGAACTGGTGTCTCAGTGGGAAGGATCGCTACGTTAAAAAACAAAAGAAGTACATAGGACAAACTTCCAGCTGTAAGATGAATAAGTTCTGGATATCTAATGTACAGCATAGTGATTATAGTTAATAATACCGTATTATAAACTTGAGAGTTGCTAAGAGAGTAGATCTGAAATGTTCTCATCACAAAAAAAATTAATTATGGGATGTGACACAGGTGTCAGCTAACACTATGGTGGTAAGCATCTTGTAATATACAAATGTATCAAATCAATATGTTGTACACATTAAACTTATATAATGTAATATTTCAATTATATCTCAGTAAAACTAGGGGGTAAATGAGAAAAGTGAAAATAACATTGTGCATTTGGGAAACTACAAGTGATTCAGCGATTCAGACAGACAGAGGATCTCGGGTCAGGTATGCCACGCTAAGGAACTGTACTTGATTCTGGCTCAGGTCACAATCCCAGGGTTGTGGGATTGACCTCCATGTCAGGCCCTGTGCTGAGTGTGGAGCCTGCTTGAGATTCTCTCTCTCCCCCCAACCTGCTCTTCTCCCCTGCTTGTGCGCTCTCTCTCTCTCTCAAAAATATTTTAAAATAAAAAAATGCCATGGACTGGATGACTTAAGCAAACATTTCTTTCTCATAGTTCTGGAGACTGGGGAGTCTAAGGTCAGAATGCCAACAGATCTAGTATCCAGTGAGAGCCAGCTTCCTTGTCCAAGGAGTGGAAGCAAGCTCTTTCCTGGCTCTTCTTATAAGGACACTAATTCTAACATGATATCTTCATCCTCATGACCTAGTTATCTCCCAAGGCCCCATCTCCAGACATCATCACACTGGGGATTAGGGTTTCAACATATGAATTTGGAGGGGACACAAACATTTGGTCCACAGCAAGAACATGACTTGATGCATTTTGCTTCTTTTTACTTTATCTTATTTAAAATTTTTTTTTTTTTTATTTTAGAGAGGAAGAGAGCACAAGCAGGGGAGAGGGTGACAGAGACAGAGACAGAGAGAGAATCCCAGGCAGGCTCCACACTCACCATGGAGCCCAACTCAAAACTTGATCCCATGACTCTGAGATCATGACCTGAGCTGAAATCAAGAGTCAGATGCTCAACCAACTGAGCCACCCAGGCACTCCTATGTGTTTTGCTTCTGATCACCCTGGCATCCTGACAGAATGTAGTTTGGAAGAAGGCAAGGCTGGACAGAGTCAGGAGACCACGGACAGTCTAGTTGAGATATCGTGAGAGTCCAAGAAAGGCAACTGCAGTGATGGTGTTAGGGGGGTGTTGGAGGAGTGGGTAAAGGAAGGGAAGACAGGGGCCTCAGAGAGAAAGAGAAAGATCTGAAAAAAACAAGACTGAAGTTTAGTACTATGCATTTTCTGACCCTTTCACCTCTTTTCCTATCTAGTCAGCTATATCATACTGGTATTTCTGTTTGGTTCTCTTTTTATGTGCATATAAAACTTTGTAGAACAAAGCAGAGAGCTCTTCTGCCTACGTGTTTAAGGAAAATGATGCGTAAGTGCTAATAAAACATTAGCTGGAGATGGCTAAAACATGTTTTCTTTACCAAAAAAAAAAAAAAAAGAGTAAACCAGAGTAGTATTTTTTAAAGTTTGATGCAAGAATGATCTGGTGTGGGTTAGAAATACAGATTCCTGGAGTCTTTTCCACATCTAATCATGCAAAATCTCAGGAGAGGAGAGGACCTGACAATTTGCAGTTTTAACAAGCACAGGTGACTCTTATGCTCACTGGAGTTTGAAAGCCACCAAATGAAAGCCACTAGATGATTTCTAAAGTGCCCCCCTCTATATATATACATGTATATGTATATATACATATATATACATGTATATATATATACATATATATACATGTATATGTATATATACATATATATACATGTATATGTATATATATACATATACATGTATATACACACATATATACATGTATATACACATATATATACATGTGTATATATATATATATATATGTATATACACATACATATGCAAAATGGATTCATAGCAAAGAAATTTTTCAGGCATCTTTGAGAGGATTGCGTATGTTTGAGAGATTAATAGGCTGAAGTCATTCTTAGTATTGTCACACTATTACTAACAGGAGACATGTACTTAATGCTCATTTGTGCCAAGTGGGTGCCAAACACATTGCACACATAATCCCATGTATTCATGTCAGTGTCCCTCAGCCAAAGACCCCCAGAATACCTGTCACAAAACAAGTTGGTTTTATTACTTGTCACAGCAAGGGAAAACACACACCATGGGAAAGCACGGGGGGTCTCAGCAAAGGATGTTATTATAGGATCCGTACTTTGGTTGGGTGATTTGGGGAAGAGTCTGAAGAAGCAGGGGTTCAGTCTAAACTGGATGTTGTCAGAAAGTGGAGGTAATGTTATGATTCGACATCTCAATAAATCTACTCATGGGGAGGGTAGCCTAGAAGAAGGATGAAGCTACAGTTAATTGTGGAGGCTGAGAGGGGTGGTGTTTGGTATTGTGTGGGTGACACGGTGACTTTGCTTTCGCGTGTGCTTAACATTGTGAAGTGACCTTATTTTGTCTCACTGCATCCTGATCTCAGAGGAACCCTGCCAGCAGCTGGTATTCTGTGAGGCAGCTCTCAAGTGAGAGGGAGAGAGAGAGAGGGAGAGCGAGGGGGAGGAGAGAGCGAGAGCGGGGAGGGGGGCTCTCTCTTGTTCCCCTTTCTCTCTCTTCCTCTTGACAGAGACTCTCTCTCTCTCTCTCTCTCTCTCTCTCTCTCTCTCTCTCTCTCGTCTAATAGAGGAAAAACATGCCCTAGCTCTGAATGCCAGGACAGCTTCTGTAGGCAAATACCTCTCTCGTTTGCTTCTTTCTTTCTTTCTCAACTTACTATATCCCAGGAGATAAGTACCATGAAATAACTCAGGTTCTGAGAGGTCACGTGGCTTGCCAAGTTCATGTGGCTCCTCAGTGGACATTCTGAGCGTGCAAAGCTTTACTGCCTCCCCGGGCCCAACAAAGGGAAGTTACGCCAAAAAACAATATACTTCTTAGTCTTGGGCCCAGAGTCCCTAGAAACAAACCTTTCCCTTGGTTCTTATGACAAGTTGACTTGCAGGGGCTGATTTCTCGTACATGAAGTACGCCCACCAAAGGAGTAGTAGCTATGTCTTAAAGCATCAGACCACCACAGTCAAAACTAGCAAAGATCAGAAACCAAACCTGTGTCCTGCACCAGACTGGCTAATCGTATAAAGGAAAAAAAATGTTAAGTCACAGTGGCCTCTGTCATCAAGGAAAATTAGGCCATGTTTGTGGCATTCCACATCACAGCCCCTGGAAGTGGGGGGGCACTGCTATAAAGGCATAGATTTTCCCGTAGAAATTACACGGGGCATAACTGAATCATATCCGTAGCGACATGAATTTCAGGTCAAAAGTTCAGATTGAGGTGCTGATAAATTTAGAAAATACTAAGAATCCACATAAAAGCAACTCTAGGGACTCAACCAGGACGCATTCAGAACGGCGTTAGAATATACCAGAGAATGAGGGCAAACTCTACAGGCATTTTCCACTGAATGCAGCGTGTAAAAGGGATCCATAAAATCCCCTTACTCACCCCCGGGGGCCCCTTTTGTGTTGTTCTTGCCAACGCAGCAGCAGCCTGGCTATATAGACCCGCGGCGCTGCCGGCCCAGCGCACTGAACTCGCACATCCGTGTCAACCAGCCATGGGGAAGGTGAGCAGGATACAAGTTAAAGAAAAAGAGACATCAAGAGAGAGAAAATGCCTCTATACCAGATCTGTTGGGAGCAACTGATTTAATTCAGAATTATTCTTCCTTTGCAGATCACCTTCTACGAGGACCGGGGCTTCCAGGGCCGCTGCTACGAGTGCAGCAGCGACTGCCCCAACCTGCAGCCCTATTTCAGCCGCTGCAACTCCATCCGCGTGGACAGCGGCTGCTGGATGCTCTACGAGCAGCCCAACTACCAGGGCCGCCAGTACTTCCTGCGGCGCGGGGACTACCCGGACTACCAGCAGTGGATGGGCGTCAGCGACGTGGTCCGCTCCTGCTGTCTCATCCCCCAGGTGAGTCCGACCTCATTTCATCACGCTGCCTGAGTGTCCTCACTGGATTACTGGGGGGTTAACGTGAGGCAGGTTTTCTTTTAAAGACACGGAAGGGTAGAGTGGGCTTTGGTTACTGCCTAAGCCCAGAGAGATAAATGCACAGAAACAGCAGAGAATATGAGACGAATTCACTCATGGGAAGAGTCGGTCTTAGTTTTCATTTTTGCTACCGTTATGTCAATTACAAAGTTTTGTTACCATTATGTAACAAATGTAATATACAGAGATAGAGACCGAAACTTGCGAATGAGGAGCTGGTTGGACTTAAGAAGGTAGTATTTCGAACAAATTAAAAATTTTTTAAATTGTAATTTTAATTAGTAGTAAAGAACTGACCATGAATGAATTAGATAGGTTCCACCACAGACTTGTAAAAATGGAAACTCTATTGTTAATACAGGCTATTCTAAGTTTGTGTCCAACTTTGGAGAAGGGAATTGCCCTTGATTTGGAAAAGCGGTTGAATTCTGGTTCCAAGTGACTAATTAAACCAATTTTCACTGAAGTATGTAATTTTAAAAGTCCAACTTTATTTGTACACTTGTATGTATATAAGTTGGGGAGATGATACTCATATTAAAATAATACTAGTTAAAATACTTTGTATTT
Source organism: Panthera pardus (assembly GCF_024362965.1). Taxonomy (NCBI): domain Eukaryota; kingdom Metazoa; phylum Chordata; class Mammalia; order Carnivora; family Felidae; genus Panthera; species Panthera pardus. The sequence goes on from NW_026526655.1 coordinate 28,153,924, forward strand.
TTCCCCAAAATATACATTTGACTTATCACCTAGGAATCAATGGAAATTAGGGAATTAGGAGTCTAGATATTTGAATTCTTAATGCACTCTAACCCAGACTTAGAACCTCTTAAAATTTGTATTTCCCAGATATGAAATAAAAATTGAATATGCAAATATTTGTTAAATGCTGGTAGAACACAGAGCTATCCACAGCATATGCAGCAATCTCAGAGTCTCAGTTTTGACACTGGTAGTCCCATCCCCCAACCTACCAAATTCATCTGTTGTTTGGTTGCTTCTTCTGCTCCTTGTCTTTGTGGACCAAGCAGACGAGCTCTCACAGGCTGCGACTGTATGAGAGAGAGGACCACAAAGGCCTCATGATGGAGCTGAGCGAGGATTGCTCCTGCATCCAGGACCGCTTCCACCTGAGTGAGGTCCGCTCCCTCCACGTGCTGGAGGGCTGCTGGGTCCTCTATGAGATGCCCAACTACCAGGGGCGGCAATACCTGCTGAGGCCCCAAGAATACAGGCGGTACCACGACTGGGGGGCCGTGGATGCTAAGGCAGGCGCATTGAGGAGGGTGGTGGATTTATACTAAAATAGGTTCACACTACCATTTTCTCAATTTGGAACCTAATAAAGTATTTAGTCTGTATTGTTGGCAACTGCTGACTTCTGTTTTTCTTTCATTGTGTGCCAATTAATTTACCTCTAAAGGCTCCCTGTTAAAGGTTGAGGTGTGACTAGGTGGGGAGGGCTCAGTTCTAGAAGCACTTCAAGGTAGAATGAGTCTGGAACAGGCTCCCAAGTGGGGGTGGAGGGATGAGGTAGCCTGTCTAAGAAGGAAAGGGAAGTCAAGGTAGAAAAATGGGAGAGGGTGACTGGTGAGGAGGGAGGCGTTCAGGTGAGGGTCTTGAGGAACAGCATTCTAGGAGTTTCCTTCTGACCCAGCAGGTGAGTGGAAGCCATAGGAGGTCCCAGATGAGCAGTGAAGAGAAGCCCATTTGGCAAAAAGCCTGTTTAGGCTACATAAGGAATTGTAGTATTGTTTACTTTTGAGCACAGTATTACATGACTAATGTCAATGCTGCCAGTGGACATTGTCATACTTTTGGGTGGGTCATAGATCCCCCTTCCTTTTCTAAAGTGGCTCCAGCCCCCAGTGCACCTCTTGGCCAGTATATCCCCTGGGCCAAACCCTACCTGAAGTGCAGCTAATGCAAAGCAATTAATGAGATATATGTAAATATTTTAAATAGACTTTGATTGAAGTAAAACCTGCTTGCTCACAAGTAAAGCCTTGCATGTTGAAAAAAATTGAAAATCTTTCCATTAGTAGAGAATTAATTTATTTTTAAAATTTTTCCTCTGAAGAAAAGCCTCCTATAATCCTACTACTTTACAAACTCTATAAAGAAAGAAGTAGAGAGGGTCCTTCTGATCCCACTCTTTATTTCCTAGCGCTTTTTTTTTTTTAACGTTTATTTTATTTTTGAGAGAGACAGAGACAGAATGCGAGTGGGTTAGGGGCAGAGAGACAGGGAGACACAGAATCCGAAGCAGGCTCCAGGCTCTGAGCTGTCAGCACAGAGCCTGACGCGGGGCTCAAACTCATGAGCTGTGAGATCATGACCTGAGCCGAAGTTGGACGCTCAACCGACTGAGCCATCCAGGCGCCCCTATTCTCCAACCCTGCTTTACACTTGATGGGCACCCTTCTTGAATTTTTTCCCTGTTTATATTGACATTTCATGAAATGCATGCTTTTTATTTATTTACTTACTTGCACATATTAGTCTGCAGCTTGCTTTTACCATGAAAAATGATACGGACATAGATCTAGATACGTATCTTATTCTATTTAATGGCTGCAGTGCATTCCGTGATTTGAAGACCCCCTAGATTATTTTACCATTTACCCATTGGTGACTGGGCTTGTCCAAGTTTCCTTTTACAAACAAGGCTGCAAAGAATATCATTGTACATGTACCTTTATCTACACATGCCATAACTTTTGGAGGATAGAGACCTAGGAGTGAGACCGCCCAATCAAAGCACAAGTTATTTTTAATTTTATTAGATTCTGCCCAATTACTGGCCACCCAAAGATCCTAACTTTTTTGAGTTAGTATCTTCACTGTTTTCTAAGCACCTACCATAGGCCTGTCATATGTTAGTACTGGGGATGAAACAACCCAAACAAATGAAAGGCATTGTCCCTACCACCACAGAGCTCTACCCAGAAATACGAGATGCTTACGTTAAACATAAGGATGTAATCACTTTTTAAAGTCAAGTACTTTTCAGGTACTAAATAATACATATATAATCACTTTTGTTTATCAAGTACTTTTATTTAGTACTTTAAAGTCATCCCGAGACAAATTTCTAGGGAAAATAAATGGAGTAATATTTATTTACATATTTCTTATGATACCAAATGGCTCAAATCATGATATCAAATCAAATGATTCTCAGTAGCTTAGGTTTCCCAGACCGGTTTTCTTTAAATAGAGACCAACATAAGATTGCCAATTTTTGTTTTGCCAAGCAAGGACACTTAAAATTTAAACAAACCAGCAAAATTGTAAAACTAAGCACCATCTCTTCGTACATCATTTTACAAAAGAAGAGACATTTACAAAAGGACACTTTAATACCCCAAGATACACAAGCTCCTAGTAAACTATGGCTCCGACCAAGGAAGAATGCTTGGGATTTTGCTCTGATGTATAGTGTTTTCATCTGGCAAAAACTGAGCAGAGTTTGAAAACTCTTGTTTGAGGCTGCAGCTCAATGCCCTCAGGGGCCTGAGAAATGATGTAAATAAATAAAACAACTTCTTATAGACAACAAGGAGTGATGATGAGTATGGGGAGCTATGGGTTGTGCGAACCAACCTAAAGCATCATGAAAAACATCTAAACATTGTGCCGGCCAAATAAAACACATCCCAGTTCCCACAGCCCTTGGGGCTGCCAATGCTCATTTCCACACTGGTGTGAAAGCTGGGGACAGCCACCGCCAATGGCTAACACGGGACTTCCCAGCACACCCAATACCGCCATGAAATGCCCACAGAATCCAACTGTAGAGCCTGGGAAAGTGAGAAGACAAAACCCCAACAATGACTGCAGTTCAATTTTCTGTCCATCCTAGTGGAATGAGACTTAGATTCATGAAATATTTCAACAATAGAAAATAAGGAAAGGGGTACTTCTCATACACTTCATTCTGTAGACTGACATTTACAGCAGCTACAAAAATCTTTGACTCTGCGTGCAGTAAAATTTAACCTGAACTCATCTCTTTTGCCTTCACTTTTGTTTGAAACCACCTGAATATTTCGGGAGTGACAAAGGGCTACTTCCCAGACTAGAGCTCAGGATTGAGGGTGCCTGATCCTTATCTCGTATTCTCCCTCCAAAGACAGTCCCCATCAGTCATTCCAGGCAACTTGTACAGACCTCTGCTTCAGTGCCACAGGCGTGAGGATTCTCAAGTCTTAGCTTATGTTCACTTAGCACACTAAGTGCAGTTTGAGGCCTTGGTCTGACACACATTTGTCAATCCAGGAATTCTCTGTAGAGCATTAAAATCAAGGCACATTTGGCCCGAGCCAATCACTTTTCAGCTCTGTGAAAACTGTGAGTTGGTTTTTTTCTTTCTTTTTCCTTGTCTCTCCAGGCTGAAATAAAGCCTTTTCTCTTCCTAGTCAATGAAAATACCAAACCCAACTCCCTTGTTTGGTCCTCTACATGTATCATAAATTTGTAATTGTATTGGTGGTCCCCACAGCCCACTCCCACCATGCTCCTCTGGGTGTTCCCTGGGGCTCTGCATTTGGTTCTTTCTCATGTTTTACTATTTTTACCTCTCAACACTCTCCCCGCAGAAACAACTCTGAGCAAAACGACAATTTTAACCTTTTTATTTTGTTAATGATTAATTTTTAAATTATTAATTAAAATGATGATTTTTTTATTCTACTTATTTTTCCACTCTGTAAACAGAAGTAATTTTGCAAACATATGCCTTTATCTAGTGGTTAACAAGAACGGAAATCATCATATTGTACGTTAGTTGGTGTTTATTCACAAATACAGACTTACAAAGACTTATGACCCAAAGTCAAGACAAAGTATTTCCATGAGACAACACGGGACTGTGAATAATTCTTTGGACATGAAAGAGGCCAAAGGCATAGGTCATCTTCCACTCCAGTGCTCTTTCCAGCCCATCAAACTATTCTCTTCCAGGCTAATAAATACTTTCTAAAGTCTTCCTGGAGTCTCAGCTTCCAGATTTATTCCTTCCTCTTCCCACACCATTTTAGCTATAACTTCTCTTTGTGTTCACGCAGTTAATCTCCTTTGAGTCAAAAGCTTTGCGTACTCTTGTTCCCCAGAGAAAAAGGGGTATCGGGATTCCTACCAGAAATGGGTTTTCTAGGAATTGGGTTTTACTGTATAATAACCTGAGAGGTCATCGATTTTTGTGTTTTCACTTTTTCTTATTTCCTCCAACTTAGGAATTTCCCTTTTCATTCTTCTTTCTGAGATGAAGCCTCTTAACACTGCTCTCCCTTTTGAATTACAATTGGCCACGCTGAAACATCTAATCCTCAGTCTACCTCCAGACAGGGCTGTAACAAATTCCGACCAGACACCTCAGATCTGTGCTTGCTGGTGTGTTCTTATTGTCTTTGCTATTGTTTGGCGTACCTGCAAGTCCGAAGTTTTGTAAATTCCCTTGATAAAACATTCCAGTAACTTACACCCTTCAATAAGAAAATTCTCTTAAAGAACTACTTTGGAATTTTCAACATTTAGCTAAGGTCATGCTCTTCCTATTCATAATTAGTACAATATCGTGGCACATACGTCATATGATAGTTCTTGCAGATTAATTTTATATTGACCATATTAAGACTCTGCTTTTTTTTTTTTTTTTTTTTTTGCTCCTTCAGTCACATTTTGTTGTTTTTCCCCAACCTATACAAGTAGAAGGATCGACTATATACAAAATGGCTGAAGCTCTGCTTCTATTATTAAATAAACAATGTTCCAAATTACTTTTTTTTTTTTCAAACGGTGTCAATAGCATCAGACAGTGATAGCAACCCGAATACTCCAGAGAGAATGGGACCAAAACCCACAATGAGCCGGTGGACTTTGACAGCAAAGAGAAAAAAGAGCACAATGAGCCCCTCCTCACCCCGCGGGCCCCTTTTGTGTTGTTCCTGCCAACGCAGCAGCAGCCCTCGTGCTATATAGACCCGTGGGCCGGCGGCCCATCACTGACCTCCATCCACCAGCCATGGGGAAGGTGAGCCCAGCGCAGCCGCAGGCCGGGAGGGGCCCCCGCGCCCCGGGGCTGGGGGCCAGGCCTCTGAGCCTTTCCTCCCCTTGCCTTGCAGATCACCTTCTACGAGGACCGGGGCTTCCAGGGCCACCACTACGAGTGCAGCAGTGACCACTCCAACCTGCAGCCCTATTTCAGCCGCTGCAACTCGGTGCGCGTGGACAGCGGCTGCTGGATGCTCTATGAGCAGCCCAACTACTTGGGCTGCCAGTACTTCCTGCGGCGCGGGGACTACCCGGACTACCAGCAGTGGATGGGCCTCAGCGACGCGGTCCGCTCCTGCCGCCTCATCCCCCACGTGAGTCCAGCCCCGTGACAGGACACAGAATGGGTAGTTTCAAGCAAAGGCTAACCATCGGGAGTAGTGATCATCAAGAATAATTGAGTCTGGACAAAAGACCAGCTATGGTAGAGTAGCTCAATGTCATTTGCCCCAGACAGAAGCAAAGTGTTACCCAGGCACCAATGAATCAACAAATATTTACTCAGCAACAATGTGTTGGCTGGCCTGGACATGTAAAAGCTATGGGTCCTGTCCTGGAACAACTTGCAATGGAGTTGTAGAAAAAGCACTAATATCCCATAGAAGAGTAATGAACTGCTAGAATATACCGTAGTCACAGAGCAGTGAGGCATTGTAAAGGAAACTTTTACAAGGGTTAATGTTTAAAAGACTTTTCTCTCTTTTGCTCCCCACTTGCATATTTTGATTTACCGGACCTATACAAATAAAAGTGCTTTCTCTCAATGGAGAGAAACACAGAGAAATTTTATGCACATACCCATGTATATTTCAAATATGTGTTTTTTAAAAACACTAAGGCTTTTGAAAAACGAGTCCTTGGGCTTACTGATTTTTCTTTCTCATTTTTCTTTATTGTATTCATAAATGATTCAATGAGAATCAATGATTTCTGAGAGACTTAAGATGCTTAACTTTGCTTTCCACAGAAACAGAAACATCCAAGTCCTTGGTGATTTTTCCAAGATTTATTTTAAATCCAATGCAAGATCATTCATTTCATAGGCTGCTTTTACTGTTCAAAGACACCTGCTTGAAAAATTAAAAATATTTCCCCAAAATGGAAAAAGTAGTAATAAGCTGTTAAAGGTTTGGGTTTCTCTCTGGTGGGGTATACTGAACTCGGTTAATAGTTTATCCTGGGAAATTTTGAACACAGAAAGAGTGGAATTTCCTTCTTAATTCTTTCCGTCACACTTTATGGTCTTGAAAAGGTACCGAATTTCCACCTTTGAAAATGGAGAGTATATTAATATGGAGAATTAGTTAAGGCTTATCCTATATTACAAAATACCTTGAGCTGGACTGCCTGAATGTGTTACATCCATTTCATGGTTTGCTTTTCTCCTCTTTCCATCTCTGGATGGGCAAGGCTGGCTCCCACAGGATCAGGCTCTACGAGAGGGAAGATTACAGAGGCCAGATGGTAGAGATCACTGAGGACTGCCCGTCTCTTCAAGACCGCTTGCACTTCAATGAGATCTACTCCCTCCACGTGTTGGAGGGCTCCTGGGTCCTCTACGAGATGCCCAACTACCGGGGACAGCAATACCTGCTGAGGCCAGGGGACTACAGGCACTACCATGACTGGGGGGCCACGAGTGCCCGAGCGGGCTCTTTGAGGAGGGTCATGGATTACTATTGAAATATTTTTACTCTACCTTATTCTCCATCTGGAAACTAATAAAATATTTTCTGTGTGCTCCTGGCATTGGTTTTCTTGTGTTTTTCTTTTGTCCTCCTCTTATTTTATTGTTTTATTCACTCACACACACATACGCACAACCACACAGCACAAGCGGAAACCAAGATGTGTGATCCATAACAAATAAAACACACCTCTCACAATAAAAACGTGCCTTCGTGTTAAGTACAACTTTACAATTGGCAAAACATTTTTACAATACATTGTCTCATGTGATTCCCTGGTCTTTAAACAAGCTGTTGCTTCAAAACAGATTATTAAAAATCTGTTTAGATTTCGGTTTTTCTCTGAGGTGTGAGGATGTGAAAACTGAGGTTCAGAGATAGCAGGACCCACTTTTTAAAACAGGGATTCTGAAAACACACACACACACACACACACACACACACACACACGCACGCACGCACGCACACACAGGGATACTGAAGCTAGGTTACCATAATGGGCTTCAGAAGGTTTTGAATCCCCTAAACTGTATGTACACATTGAATTCATGAATCTCTGGCAGAGTCTCTTGCTAACTGAGGCTGTCACGTGACACTCTCTGGATATGGAAACATAAGTGAAAGAATGCTGATGGAGAGAGAAGAGATGGTTCTGGAAAAACTTTTGCCTTCCTGATGAAAAGGAGTGGCTGCCCCTGGTGCCACAGTTCTTTCCTCTTTCAGGCATTTTATACCCAAGAGGGGACAAGTGTGGGAGAAATGCCACAGTTTCAGAAATGCTGGCCTTAATGTGGTCAAGCCCCTGAAACAATGTTTATTGGTCAGGCTCTCCAGAGAGCAGAACCAATAGGATAGAGAGAGAGAGAATATGAGATTTATGGTAAGTATTGGCTCCCTAACGGAGACTGAGAAGCCCCACGATCTGTAAACGGGAGAGCCAGGAGATGTTATATTATAATTCAGTCCGAGTCCAAAGGCCTGAGAACCAGGAGAGCTAGTGTCTGAGGGGAAGAGAAGATGGACGTCTCAGTTCAAGCAGAGAACTAATTTGTCCTTTCTCCACCTTTTTCTTCTACTCAAGGCCCTCAACATTTTGGATGGTGCATTCACTTACATTGGTTCTTCTACTTTCTGCTCTGTCTTGTGTTCTCATTGTTAGAATTTTAGAAAGGAGGATTGGTGTGTATGTTCAAAGACCGATCTGATCAAGTCGTTTCCCTGCTTAAAAAGCTTTGATATTCCTCCACCGTCCACAGGAAAACAATTCTTACAAGAACCCAGCCCCAGCCCATCTACTTCATCCCCTATTACCTGACTCTCCTGACCCACCTGAGTCCTCCAAGCACACCAAGCATTTTCACATCTCTTTGTCTTTGCTCACATCTTTTCCATACCTGAATTACTCTTCCACCTTCCCCCTGGTGAGCAGCTCCTTCTCCAAAGCTTGATCACAATTCACCCTAATCTCTCAGCCAAAAATGAATCTGAATCACTTCAGAAGCAGAAGCCCCACATCAAATGGACGAACGATATGGGAATCTAGTAGCTCATGTGATAGGAAGTCTTAGGATAGCACAGGATTTAGGGATGGTTGATTCAGCAGCTCAGCAATGCTAGCAGGGCCCTGGGTTTTGTCTGTCTCCCACCATGTTTAGAACCTGCATCATCCTGAAGCTGGTATCACTGGTAACCATAGGAGAGCTTCTAGGCACAACTGGGACACCATACAAGGAAGGTTGGGGAAAGGCGAACACCCAACCATCGTCGCCTCCAACACAATGGTGTCCAGAGCACAAATTCCCAAGATTAAAGAGGACCTGGAAATGTTATCAGGTTCTTGAGTATAAGCTTTTGTGATATAAGCTAATTGGAATGGAAAGAATAAAGGGAGAAAGGGGTAGGAAGCCCGAGGAGGGGAAGGTACTAATAAAAAAAATTTAAGACACTAATTATATCAATTATTCTTTTATTTCTCATTATAAAGTGAGAGGATTGTAAGCAAGTTAAAATAAACTCTATTTTAAATGCTGTTTAATTCCCTTTTAATTCCTAGAATATAATTTGTTCTTACAACCTCAGTAGAATTATCAAGAAGTTAATATCAATAAAATTAATATAGATGTATTTTTGTCTTTTTGCTCATGAAGTATGTTTTCAACTGTGGTAAAATATACATAACCTAAAATTTACCATTATAACCATTTTTAAGTGTTCAATTCAGTGGCATAAAGCACATTCAGAACGTTGTGCAAACATCAGCACTATTCCTCTCCAGAGCTTTGTCATCACCCCAGACTGAAACTCTGCACTCATGAAACACTGACTCCCCATTCCCACTGCTCTGTAGCCCCGGGTAACCTCCATTCTCCTTTCTGTCTCCATAAATCTGACGGCTGTATGTACCTCAAATAAATGGAATCACATAATAGTCGTGCTGTCTGGCTCATTTCAGTTAGCATAGTGTTCCTGAGGTTTGCCCATGCTGTGGCATTTGTCAGAATTTCATTCCTTTTTAAGGCTGAATAATATTCCATTCAATGCACATACCACATGTTTTTCATCCATTCATCCCTCAAGGAGTATTTGGGTTGTTTACATCTTTTGGCTATTGTAAATAATGCTGCTGTGAATGTTGGTGCGCAAATACCTGTTTGTATCTCTGCTTTCAACAATTTGGGGTAGATGCACAGAAGTGACATTGCTGGATCATCTGGGAATTAGATGCTTAGCTCTTTTGAGCAACTTCCAAACAGTCTTCCATAGTACCATTTTACATTCCCACTAGCAATGCACAACATTCCCAATTTTTCCACATCCTCACCAACGGTTGTTATTTTCTTTTTTTATAAGAGCCATCCTCACAGATATGAAATAGTATCCCATTATTTCCCCAGTGATTAGTGATGTTGAGCATCCTTTTATATGATTATTGCCCATTTATATATTTTCTTTGGAGAAATGTCTGTTCCTATCATTTTATTAAAAATTGATGTTTTTTGTTTTTTTTTTGCTTTTTGCTTGTTGTTGATGAGTTATAGGAGTCCTTAATGTACTTGGCATATCAGTGTCTTATCAGATATATTATTTGCAAATATTTTCTCACATTCCATGATCTTTCACTCCTTTTCACACAGAAGTTTTTATTTTGATGAAGTCCAATTTACCTATTGCCCATGCTTTAGTGTCATATCAAAGAAATCATTGCCCAGTTCAGCATCATGAAAGTTTTCCCCTATGTTTTCCTTGAAGAGTTTTATGGTTTTAGTTCTTACATTTAATCCATTTTGAGCCAGTTTTTTATATGGCGTAGGGTAAGGGTCCAACTTCATTCTTTCGCATGTGGATATTCATTTTCCCCAGTACCATCTGTTAAAAAGACTTCCCTTTTCCAGTGAATGGTCTTGCCAACCTTGTCAAAATTCCATTGACTACACGGGGAGGCTCTGTTTCGGAGTCTTTTATTCTCGTCCACCAGCCCCTGTGTCTATCATTATGCCAGTACCATGCTGTTTTCATCACTGTGGCTTTGTATATGTTTTGAAATCAGAAAATTCAAGTTCTCCAGCTCTGTTCTTCTTTTTCAAGATTCTTTTGAGTTTTAGGGTCCCTTGAGACTCGATGTGAATTTCAGGAGGGATTTCATTTTTATTCCTGAATAAAACATTAGAATTTCAATAGGGACTGCATTCAATCTGTAGATCACTTTGGGTTGTATTGATATCTGAACAATATTGAGTCTTCCAATCCATAAACACATGATGTATTTCCATTTATTTATATCTTCTTTCCTTCAGCAATACTTTCTACTTTTCGGTGTATAATATCCTTACTTTAAAAAGACTTAACATTTGGGAGCATTTTCCATGTCCTTAAATAAATCATTTGAGAACGTGATTTTTGGTAACTGCCTAGCACCTCGTCACACAGATGCTCTATAGTTTACCAAATTAATGCCCTATTTTTTTTTATATTATAAACAATGGTCTGATAAAACATCACTATACATAATGTTTGCATGGACCTTTATTTCCTTTGGACAAATTCTTACAGATGAAACTATTAGATCAAAGAAGTGAAAATTAAGAGGGGTGGGAGTATGGGCAAAGGTATCTTTTTTTTTCTTTTACCGTTTTAACCACTTTAAAAAAATTTTTTTTTAACGTTTATTTATTTTTGAGACAGAGAGAGACAGAACATGAACAGGGGAGGGTCAGAGAAAGAGGGAGACACAGAATCCGAAACAGGCTCCAGGCTCTGAGCTGTCAGCACAGAGCCCGAGGCGGGGCTCGAACTCACGGACCGTGAGATCATGACCTGAGCCAAAGTCGGACGCTTAACCGACTGAGCCACCCAGGCGCCCCCCGTTTTAACCATTTTTAACCACATCGTGCAGTAGTGTTACCTATATGCACGTTGTTCTGCAGTGGGTCTTTAGAATTCTTTCACCTGCAGAACTGAAAAGAAGTTTTAAAATACATATTAATAGTGCTTTTTTGACACAGGACTATGGTTTTAAATGTTTCTCCATAGTTTCCAAATATTCTATAAAAGTAAGAATGTGTAAAGGAAAGAATGTGAATAAGGCTTATTAAACTTGTGTGCAACAAATGAAATTTGTTCAGGGAAAACAATTTTTTAGCAGTAGACTTTAGTCACAACAATCCAAACTAAGGAATGAGATAGAGTGTATCATGTTGTATCAAGTTGAGGAACAGCTTCTTCAAAAGCAGTGGTTTTTGGGGCACCTGGGTGGCTCAATCAGTTAAGTGTCCAACTTCAGCTCTTGTCATGATCTTGCAGTTTGTGAGTTCAAGCCCTACATCGGGCTCTGTGCTGACAGCTTGGAGCCTGGAGCCTGCTTCTGATTCTGTGTCTCCCTCTGTCTCTGCCCCCCTCCTGCTTGTGCTCTCTCTCTCTGAAAAAAAAAATATATATATATATATAATTATATATAATTATATATATATATAAATATATATATAATTATATATAATTATATATATATAATTATATATAATTTTATATATATATATAAAGCAAGCAAGCAAGCAGTGGTTTTCAACCAGTGTTGATTTTGCTTCCCCAAGGAACATTTCTAATGTCTCGAGATATTTTTGGCTATCACAACTAGGAGAATAATACTACTAATATCTTGTGGGTTGACGCCAGGGATGCTGTTAAGCATCCTTAAATGCACAGGACAACTACCCCACCACAGAATTTTTTGACCCAGAATGTCAAGATAGTGTGAGGCTGAGAAACTCTGCTCTAAAGAGAGCTGAGTTAAACTCTGCTCTGAAGGAGCCACCAGGGGTAGAGGTGGGGGCCTTGGCGGAGTCAGAGACTTAACTACAGAGCAACCGTGGCTTGCCCAGGGCTAGGAAAGGTTAAGATTGTAGGGTTTTTAACTTGTTACATTTGCATGTTAACTTGTATTCATCAGCAGCTAGAACTAACTAGCTTAGCACCTACTTTGCAAAATTATTAAATAGAAAGCTACAGAGTAAGAACAACAAACTTGCACCTCATGAATTCCAAAGGTGAGGGTTTCCTGGCCAGAGGTGCCCCAGCTGAGGCTCCAGAGATGGCTCTGGTCCCGCCCAGCATCCGGGGAGCAGAGCAGAGGCCAGGTGCCTACACAGCACGCTTTCTAGGGGTCCAAGCCCCTATCACCCCTCCTCAAGTGTGTCAGCATATCTGCTGTAGCCACTTGCCAGCCTCTAGGTTCAGAGAAGGGACCTCTTGGAGGGAAATCCCATCTAATTTCAAATGTATTGTGGAGAAGGCGGTTCTTGTCCCTGCTCAGACCCTCACACCAAGGAAATGCTCTCTAATCCAGATGCCTCATGCTGGGGCCTATGCTGACCTCGGTCTCAGTCACTACCCGGCCTTGGTAGTCAAAAAGGAGATCATTTTGAAACTGTAAAAGATAACCCAAATACCTCATTACAATTATTAACTGGCTAAGGGCCTTTGCTCAGTTCCAAATTCCTAAACAGGCTTCATTTAAAGGCCCCACAGGCACCAAGTGACAGTTTTAACGCGGGTCATCAGTTCGAAAGCACTGGAGAGTCTAAGAGGAAACATACAATAAGTCCCCCACCCCACCCCCGCCGTCATTATATAGAAAAGAGCGAGAGAAAATCCCCTCCTCACCCCGCGGGCCCCTTTTGTGTTGTTCTTGCCAACGCAGCAGCCCTCGTGCTATATAGACCCGCGCGCCGGCGGCCCATCACTGACCTCCATCCACCAGCCATGGGGAAGGTGAGCCCAGCGCAGCCGCAGGCCGGGAGGGGCCCCCGCGCCCCGGGGCTGGGGGCCAGGCCTCTGAGCCTTTCCTCCCCTTGCCTTGCAGATCACCTTCTACGAGGACCGGGGCTTCCAGGGCCGCCACTACGAGTGCAGCAGTGACCACCCGAACCTGCAGCCCTATTTCAGCCGCTGCAACTCCATCCGCGTGGACAGCGGCTGCTGGATGCTCTACGAGCAGCCCAACTACTCGGGCTGCCAGTACTTCCTGCGGCGCGGGGACTACCCGGACTACCAGCAGTGGATGGGCCTCAGCGACGCGGTCCGCTCCTGCCGCCTCATCCCCCACGTGAGTCCGGCCCCGCGGGCCCTGCCGAGCCCCGGAGCCACATGGGTGCTCCAGAGGCGGCATTCGTCGTGCAGGGTGGCGGCCTCCTTTGGCTGCCTCTCACCATGGTCTCCTCTCCTTTGTCAACATCTCTAAGCTTTCCTTCCACTGCAGAAGTATGCGAGGGGACGCTTCTCTTTTAAAAGTTCATTCTGCTCTGCTACAAGTAAACTCACCTCTACTGGGAGAAAGTAGGACACCCGGTCCGTTCAGAGAGTCTATGCCCCAGGCGAGGCGGTGAATAAGCAGCACCTTAGCACCTTTGCATCAGGTGGCCTGGGCTACTTCCTGGGGCTCTCTCTCTCTCTTCTTCTGTAGAATGTGAAGGCGGCTAGCTCACAGGGCTGGAACGAGGGTGAGAGGTGGGCACCTGGCAAGCCTCCCCTCCCCCAGCCACCACTGTTAGCATGAGCCTCCCGCCCTGCTTCCCGATCAGGCAAAACAAGTGGCCGACAGTGTGATTCCAGCCGCTCCGGCAAAGCCCGCCGTTACCCAAATAAAGCCCCAGCGGCCCGGAATTCTGCAGTTAGGGATTCTCTAACCTGACTGCGACCCAGTCCTGTGGAAAAGGTACCGCTCCGGCCACGTCTGAAACCCCCTCGGAGGGTTTAACGCCTTGATAAGACCCAGCCCAGCACGAGGAGCCCGAAAACCTGGGTTTCCACGTGCCTGCCCCGACCTTCCACGTGACACGCTGAGAGCTCTAGTCACAGGCTTCTCCTAAAAGAAGAAACAGGTGTGGGGCTGGTGTGGCGACCAAATCACGTGATGTACACGTGGGTCCTTGACGACCATGGAAGATTCCTCACTAGCAGCCCTTAATGCTGCAGGATGATTGCTCGGGAGAATTTCCTGTTTATTACCTAAAGCAGATTTGCAGGAGCATATCCTAGAGCTGAGAATTGAAGCTAATCTTTGTGATGGCTCTTGCTTTTCAGGATCTTAGAGAAGCAGGGCTTAAAGGAGAAGGGAAGGGTCTTAGGATTGCCTGGACTGGACTCTCTTCTTGAATTGCCACCAGTCTGTGACTTCCCCTGAAGGAAAAGCAACTTGACTTCCTTTCCCACTAGCTTCTTCTAATACTGTTGAGATTCAAAACTATAACTTTTTTTTTTCCAGGGATCATTTTAAAAAATTTATTTAAATAAATATATATAAATTATTACTTACATATAAATAGTATATAATATATAAATTTATAATACATGAATAATAAATTTAATTAATAAATTTAATAAATATATAAAATAAACATAAATTTAAAATGTATATGATATATATAAAATATACATAAATTATTACTTAAGAATGATACTAACTAAGGGTGCCTAGGTGGCTCAGTCAGTTGAGCATCCGACTTTGGCTCAGGTCAGTGGGTTCGAGCCCCGTGTCGGGCTCTGTGCTGATAGCTCGGAGTCTGAAGTCTACTTTGGATCCTGTGTCTCCCTCTCTCTCTCTGCCCCTTCCCCACTCAGGCTCTGTCACTCTGTTTCAAAAATAAATAAACATTAAAAAAAAAAAAGAATGATATTAACTAGGGCCAGTATGTATGGTTCATGTAGGTTGTGGTCTTAGCTCTAGGGAGCACCATGCGCCTCTTTACGCGAATGACACCTTCTTCAGTTCTGCAGTATACAGCCTATTCAGTTGCACACAGCTGCCCTGGTGTTGGCTATCTTTAAAATTCGTCATCTTTGATGTAGAAAAGAGAAGGGAACATCCAGTCCCTTGGGGGTTGTGTCCCTGGTTGCTAAGGGCTAGATTTTCTGACTTTTCCTCATCTGCTAATTGCTGAACCCACAGACCAGCTCCCACAGGATCAGGATTTACGAGCGAGAGGACTACAGGGGCCAGATGGTAGAGATCACCGAGGACTGCTCCTCGCTTCACGACCGTTTCCACTTCAGCGAGATCCACTCCTTCCAAGTGCTGGAGGGCTACTGGGTCCTCTACGAGATGCCCAACTACCGGGGGCGGCAGTACCTGCTGAGACCGGGGGACTACAGGCGCTACCACGACTGGGGGGCCACGAGTGCCCGAGTGGGCTCTTTGAGGAGAGCCGCGGAATACTATTGAAATATTTTTACTCTACCTTGTTCTCCATCTGGAAGCTAATAAAATATTTCTTGTGTGTTTCCTGCAGTCACGTGGTCCTCTTTTCCTTTCAGTCTCCTTGGAAGGGCTCAGCAGAAAGGAAGCTGGGAATAATGTGGCTTTGCTTACACTGATGAGTCATATGTGGTATTATGTGGTATTATGCGCCCTTGTCGCAGCTCCTGCCTAAACACTTCCAGCTTTCTTTAAAATCCTAATTTTTTTTTCTCTAAAACAAAAATTGGAAGAGAGAATACATTATTTTGTGATATGGTTGCTTCTGTGACTGACTGCTGAAGTTGTTGGAAGAAACTTTGAAATGAAAAGAGGAAGAGGTGAGGAAGAAAACAGAAGCCAGCCGCTAGCAAGCTGCTGCAACCTCCAAAAACCAAAAAGAGGTCACAGGCTTAGGGCAGCGCGGTGGCATTTGTACAAGAGGGAAGTGGTTGCGTGTTGAACACATTCTGAACACAAAAATTCCCATCGGATTCAAGGTGCAGGAGAGGGTTGTCCTATGCCATTGGGCGGATGGAGTTCTCTTCAACCCAAACAGAGACAACTGCAGGAGAAGCACGTTTGGGGAGGGAAACCAGGTGTCCCATTTTGTGCAGGAAGAGTTTGAAATGTCCAGGAACATCAGATGGAGTTGTTGACCAGATAACTGCTTAGTGGTTAACCAGGCAACCAGCCTGGGGTTCAGAAGAGAGGCATGGGCTGGAGATCAACGTTTGCAAATTATCAGAGGGTAGATGGTATTGAAATTCACAAGATGGGATAGTATCCCCCAGGGCGTGTATATCAGTGAAGCCTTGGGCACCCCAGCTTTAAAATGAATGCATGGGAGGGAGGACAAATAAATTATGCTAAAAGTCCGATGGCTTACACAATAAAAGCTTTTTCTTTTATTTAAAAAAATTTAATTTCACGTAAAAACATAAAAGAGGTGTTTAAGAAACAAATGGTACTGACTTTTTAGCTAGTTCTTTTTTTTTCTTTTTAGAGAGAAAGAGAGCAAGCAGGGGAAAGGAAGAGACACAGAGAGACAGAGAGAGAATCCCAAACAGGTTCCACATCTATGGCAGAGCTGAACACAGGGCTCAATCCCACAAACCTGGGATCGTGAGCTGAGCTGAAGTCGAGTCAGATAGTCAGCTGACTGAGCCACCCAGGCACCCCTAGCTAATTCCTAAGAGTAGATAAATCCGGGGGTGCCTGCGTGGCTTAATCAGTTAAGCAACTGACTTTGGCTCACATGATCTCGCGGTTTGGGAGTTCGAGCCCTGTGTCGGGCTCTGTGCTGACAACTCAGAGCCTGGAGCCTGCTTTGGATTCTGTGTCTCCCTCACTTTGTCCCTCCCCTGCTCACACTCTGTCTCTCAAAAACAAACATTAAACATTTTTTTTTTAATTAAAAAAAAGAGCAGATGAATCTGGAAACATGGAAGTCAGCAGGAACAATGCAAACATAATTAGGAAAGTGGAATCGAATTGTTGTTTCATACCGCTTTCGGTTTTCTGACCATTACACTAGAGAGCACTATCTACCAGTTCATCAAAAATTTTGGGGGGCGCCTGGCTGGCTCAGTTGGAGGAGTGTACAACTCCTGATCTCGGGCTTGTGAGTGTGAGCCTACACTGGGTGTAGAAATTACTTAAAAAATAAATAAATTTAAAAGGAAAATCTGGAAAACTGTATTGAATACTAAAAAAAAATCATGTGGTGCTTATGAACCCACATTTACAATTATTAAGAGAGAGATTAAGGACTTTCAGGCTTTAGTGAGAGTAGCAAAGGCCTGGTGCACAATCAACCACCCAGATTAAGTTAGGACAGCCTTTCTCCACCACACAGGCCTTGAGAATCACCCGGGCACTTTCAACACAGATGCCTAGACCTGGTGAATCAGGATCTCCAGGGAGTTCCCTGCGCACCTGTAGAGTTAACATGCTCCCCTGGCAAGGCTTATGACACTGAACATTTGGAAAACAGTGGGTGAAAGCCTTTCTTCCCAAAGTGTGGTCTGCACACCAGCCGCCCAGGGATGTCCTGGGAGCTTGCTAAAAATGTGGAACCTCAGACCTGAACCCAGACACGCGGAGTCAGAAACTGCATTTTAACAAGATCCCTAGATGGTTCTTCTTCTTCTTCTTTTTAAATGTTTATTTATTTTTGAGAGAGAGAGAGACAGAGACAGAGACAGAGACAGAGACAGAGACAGAGTGTGAGTGGGGGGGAGGCAGAGAGAGAGGGAGACACAGAATCCAAAGCAGGCTCCAGGCTTTGAGCTGTCAGCAGAGAGCCCCCACGTGGACCTCGAACCCATCAACCACGAGATTATGACCTGAGCCGAAGTCAGACACTTAACCGCCTGAGCCACCCAGGAGCCCTGCTAGATGATTCTTATGTACACACCAATTTGAGAAACTCTGGGCTAATGAGCAGTGGTATCCCCTAAATCCAGTAGAGTATAGATCACTGTTTCTCATGTCTGGCTGTACATTAGAATCATCCACAGAGCTTTTAAAAATGCTAATGCCTGGGCCACGTTCCCAAAGGTTCTGAATTAATTACATCACTTTCCAATAATTTTTTTCTTCTTGGAATTTTTCTTCCAATAATTTTTTTCTTCTTCTTTTCTTTTTCTTCTGTAAGTTTTGTCAACTTACATATGCTTTTTGACTTATTTATTCTAGATTAGTCAAATATGCCCAGTATTTTAATAATGATGAAGCTTGATTGGAAAACAAGGTCTGAATCCAGGATCAAGATGGGGATCCCAACTTCTCCTCAAATTGAACTAACCCTAGGCACAGGCAGAGAAGTAATCTTGTTTTTTTCTATATTAAATATAATTTATTGTCAGATTGGTTTCCATACAACACTCAGGGCTCATCCCAACAGGTGCCCTCCTCCATGCCCATCACCCACTTTCCCCTCTTCCCCACCCCCCCATCAACCCTCGTTTGTTCTCAATATTTAAGTCTCGTATGGTTTGCCTCCCTCCCTCTATGTAACTTCCCCCCCTTCCGCTCCCCCGTGGTTCTCTGTTAAGTTTCACAGAATCCACATGAGTGAAAACCTATGGTATCTGTCTTTCTCCAGGCAGAGAAGTAATCTGACTGCGGGAGGATTCCCAGAACAACCCTGGCCCAGTAAAGCCACAGATAAACCCAGTGGATGTGAGACAATGATCGTTCCCCCCACTTTTTTTTTTTCCAGTGCTGTTGATTAGGCCGGCTGGAACCACCTGAGGATCAAGGAGATCTTTACTTGCTTAGGAACAAAGTTTTTAGAACATGAAGAAATCCTTAGAACCTAGCTAAGTTTAAACTGTCTGCTGAATTTATTATTAACAAGACAGCTTTCCATTCACAAATCCTCTCTCTGTATCATGGTTCTCACATCTTTCTTACGGATTTTTGGTTCCTGTATTTCTTCCTCTTTTTCTTTTTAAAGTTACTTATCTATTTATTTTTTTAAAAGGAAGACCCATTTTTATTTATTTGTTTTTTTAACTAAGCTTTACACCCAGCATGGGGCTTGAACTCACCCCCTGAGATCAAGAGTCACATGCTCTACCTGCTGAGGCAGCCACATGCCTATTTATTCGTTTTTAGTGAAAAGTTGAACGTCTTTTGTACCACCGGGACTAAACAAATATAAATTCCAAACTCTTTAAAGTAGCTCCCTTCTCTTTCCCTTAGACAATGCTTTTACTTAATTTAGATAAGAGCTCCACCCAGTGCTCACCAGAAAAAAGGCAAATATGGTTTAAAAGCCTTTTCCAAAATCACATATATTAAGAGATTATTGGGGCACCTGGGTGGCTCAGTTGGTTAAGTGTCCAACTCTTGATTTCAGCTCAAGTTGTGATCTCACAGTTCATGGGTTCGAGCCCTGCGTGGAGCTCTATGCCGATGGTGCAGAGCCTGCTTGGGTTCTCTCTCTCTCTCTCTCTCTCTCTCTCTCCCTTTTTCTCAAAATAAATAAACTTTAAAAAATGTATTTTAAAAGAGAGATTATGTTGTACCTTTTAAATATACTCTGCTAGGCAGTGTATGCTCTGCAAACTTATTTTGTAGCCAAAATGCTTATTAAGCCAACGTAAATCTTACTCAAAAAGCAGGGCTTGAGAGCGTTGTGACACATTGTGAGCATTTCATAAGAGCAGGTGAAGAAAGGCATGACAATCAGTCTGTGTTCACGGAGCCAGTGAGGCCCCTGCGGGTGGGGAATCCAGCATTTGCACCGTGACTTTTATCAGAGCCCCTGTCTTCTTCCTCCATCTTGCAACATGTGACAGATCCATTGCTAATTTATGAAACTTCAAGTTCAGAAGTAAGATACATTTCACATATTTCTTCAGATATGTCCTCCACTTCATCTTCAAGCTCGGCCCCTATTTACTTATGAGTTCTCAACCAACTCTTTGTGACATCCCTTGCGTTTTTTCCTTGCCATTGTGTATGAGTCATTTTTTGGTTGATTAATCTCCATTAGGATAGAAACAAGAGAGCTGTTTCTAATCTTGTTGGCTGACTTCCTGTGTTCCTCTGTCCCTCTCTCAGTGTCTGCAGACATACAAGGATATCATCATCCCATTGGTCTTAAATATCTTAGATCAACCTAGGTATACGCAGAGATAATGAACAGTGTGCAGCATGGCTCCTCTAGTGCCCATCCTTGCATTTGAAAGTCACAACCTTCACCCTTTACAGTAACACTCACACTATGCATCTTGAGGCTGCTTTGACCCATATCCTCCAAGGGATGTTACCTTTCTGCCTGAGCTTGCCTACTCCCAGCTTACATTGGTTTCAAAGGCGGTAATTGGGAATTGTTGATAGAGCTCACAAATACAGTTCATGTCCTCATACCCCTTGGACTCTATTAGGCATTCTAGAAAACCTTCACTCTATGTCCCACGTGGCAGGGGAATGCTACAAACCAGCCCGGATCCCAGCTCCCTTTGAGAATCTACTAGACTCCATCTTTGAAACTTACCCTCTCTCACTCTGACTTTGTAGCCACCTGCCTCACCCTCCCAGGGTCCTGAGAACATAAGATAAACCCGGTCTTAAATATAAATTCCAAACTCTTTTCTTTCCAGGAAATCATCTTTTCTTTTCAGGAAATCATCTTTTCTTTCCAGGAAATCAAAAGGGTCCATTCTAAGCCAAGTCTTACCATCAGACTCTCCCAGGCCACCACTCCACTGCCCATGTTCCAGATTCTTCTCCATGGTTTCCATGCTCCACAGCTCACTCTTTCCACCTGCTTCATCATTTCGTTCTTCACAAATTTTCAAATTTTGTTCCATCTATCTTGAATTCTATTCTTCACAACTCTTCACTTTTAATATTTATTTAATCTTAAAGGCTGTAATCAGAATTTTTCTATCTCCCCCTTGCCCTCCATTATAAACCTCCATTCAAGGATTCACAGAACACAATTTTACAATTAAGAAGCAACAGCATTTGGGGGTGGGGAGGCAGCAGCAACAACAAACTCAAATTCCCATAAATAATCATTATGACTTTTCAAATACTTCAGTTGGCACGGTGACAGTTTACCATAACCATCCAGGTGGTTTTCTGTTGAAAACATTGCTCCTGAATTCCCAAGAGCTAGTTTTGGGAGTCAAACTTGGATACTAACTTTACCATGAACTAGTTATGGGACATCAGGTAAGCCACTTAACCTCTCTAACCTAAGCTACAGTTTTCCCATCTGCCTAATGGGGATAATCATAAAACCCACTTCATGGGGTTTTATGAGACATAATAATAATAAAATAATGCTGTAAAAAGCCTGGCATATAGTAACTCACTAAACATTAGCTATTATTAGTATTTATTTATCTTTTTTATTGTCCCAAGGGCTATATTTTGTATTTGTGGATTTTTTTTTAAAGGAGAAGCCTTTCTTTTTAAGTTTATCTATTTATCTTGAAAAAGAGAGAGAGAGAGAGGGAGGGGCAGAGAGAGAAGGAGAGAGAGAATCCCAAACCCAATCCAAAAATTGTGGATTTGTAAAAATGATCTCGAAGCCCAAAGTTTGATGTAGGATGTCCTAGGTATGAGGAGTTTGGCTGCAAATTATGTAATTAGAAGTGTATTTATGGAGCTACAGGACCTAGAATGCCGGAAACAATGGATGTACTTTTCTTCAAGCTAGTCAAACAAATTATTCAATACTAGGCAATATATTATAAAGGGACTGTTACTAAAATGTCATATTTTCTAAAGAGGACATCAGGATTATGAAGAGACTAAAAACAATCTCCTGTGAGTAAAGAAATTGGTGCAATTTGGACCAGAGAAGAAAATGTTAGTATATTCAGGTATTTAAAATGCTACCACGTGAGGGGCGCCTGGGTGGCTTGGTTGGGTAAGCGTCCGACTTCGGCTCAGGTCATGATCTCACGGTCCGTGGGTTCGAGCCCCGTGTCAGGCTCTGTGCTGACAGCTCAGAGCCTGGAGCCTGTTTCAGATTCTGTGTCTCCCTCTCTCTATGACCCTCCCCCGTTAATGCTCTGTCTCTCTCTGTCTCAAAAATAAATAAACGTTAAAAAAAAAATTTAAAAATAAAATAAAATAAAATAAAATGCTACCACGTGAAAAGGAGCCTAGACTATTTCCTGTGTGAGCCCAGTACAGAATTAATGCCAATGGGTGTAATTTAGGGGACGGCTGTTATCGGTTCAATGTGAGAAAGATTTTAAAGGAGCCAGAAATGCCAGGCAATGTAATGGTGGCTTGCACAGTAGTGACCATCCTAGTCACCTTGCCCTATACATCTCTGCCATCTGGGCTGTTCTCCCCAAGACTGTTGAGAGACAATAAATGATATGAGTATAAACTACAGACTTTGACACTAAGACAGTCCAAGAACAATGTCAGAAACACTTGAAAGAAGAGCCACTTCTATGAGAGAAACTAGTTTGATGGCCATGGTCTTATTGCTAGCTGCTTTTAGTAAAGGTCCTTTCTTTAAACGAATACATAAAACAAAAAAAAACAAAAAAAACCAAAAAACTAACACTAAAACCATTTAGAAAATCCTCGTATAAAGCAGGTGTAATCTAGTAAGTAAACTGTTTTCCTGAGTTCTGTGAGCCACCGTAACAGATTAATCAAACCCAAGAAGGAGGCTATGGGAACCTCCAGTTTACAGGCAGGTGGTCAGGAGCACATGACAGCCTGTGCTTTTGATTGGGGTCTTAAGTGCACTGGGGTTGGGAGGCAGTCTTGTAGGACTGTGGGATCAATGCTGTCTCCAGGCAGATAGTGTCAGAACGGCGTTAGATTATAGGACACCCAGCTGGTGTCTCACAATCACTTATGTGTGAAAAACGACTGCCCATTTGGTGACCAGAATATAGAAGTGTTCAGAGTACTGTGTGTCACATAAGAGAAAGCAATAATGGGCTTTTTCTTGACTTCTAAGCACCATGGTCCAATAAAGGGAACCAGGCGTTCAAGAAGAAGTGGTTATGGGAGCAGAGGAAACACAAGATGAATCTGGGACATCTGGTGGTACCAGAAAGTAGGAAAACGCTAAAAGAAGAAGGAGGAAGTGAGGAAGGGAGAGACACAGGAGCCAACCTGCTGGTACTCCCAATGACAAAAGCTGTGCCAGTGTAACTGGCTGTACCTCAGCTTGACCCGGGCTAGTGAGGATTCAATGTAACTGCTACCCTCCAGGGAGCCTCTTAAAATGGTGACAGTGAGGGACGCCCGGGTGGCTCAGTTGGTTAAGCATCCAACTCTTGATCTCAACTCAGGTCATGATCTCATGGTTTGTGGGATTGAGCCCGGAGCTGGGCTCTGTGATGACAGCACGGAGCCTACTTAGGATTCTCTCTCTCTCCCTCTCTCTCTGCCCCTCCCTCACTTGCGCTGTCTCTTTCTCTCTCAAAATAAATAAATAAACTTAAAAAATAATAATAAGGGGCGTCTGGGTGGCTTGGTTGTTTAAGCGTCCGACTTCGGCTCAGGTCATGATCTCACGGTCCGTGAGTTCGAGCCCAGCGTCGGGCTCTGTGCTGACAGCTCAGAGCCTGGAGCCTGTTTCGGATTCTGTGTCTCCCTCTCTCTCTGCCCCTCCCCTGTTCGTGCTCTGTCTCTCTCTGTCTCAAAAATAAATAAATGTTAAAAAATAATAATAATAATAATAAGATGGTGACAGCAGGACAGGGCCTCTTCCCTACCCCCTTCCTCACTGGAGCTATTATTTTAATGTTCCCATTAGCTCAGAAGCAAACAAAAAAACCCATTCCCCATGAGGTATAGCGCACATTATTGTTATTTGACAGATAAAACCAATTGACACTCTTAAGATGATTCTCCACTGAGGTTTTATTACACAGGAAAATACTGAAATTCTTGACGCATCTGGAATATATTTGCGACACATTTGGAATATATTTGTTGGCACATATCACCAACACATCAGGGAGCGAGGTCTGAGCTGCCGTGGAAAGATCAGCAGCTTTGGAAGGCTGGCCTGCTGTTTCGATAATATTCCTTTCTGCCATACAGCCAGTGAGAATAGTTGACAACAGTTACAGGGTCTCCAGGCACGGTGCCCTCACTTCCCACCCGTGCCAATCCTTGCACAGCGACCATATGAGTTCCGTACCAGTCCTACCTGCAGGAACAGAGACACAAGCTCAGATCAGTTACATGATTAGTCCAATGCCACACACACATACAAGGAGCAGAGCCAGGATTTGATGTCAGATCTCTCTGGTTCCGGAATCCTCATGTTTCATAAGTAAGTTACACTGCCTCTGCATGGGAGGACACACATAGCAGGCTTGGGGAGGAGGGGGACACAGAAAAGTGTGTACATTATCTCCTGAGACATGTCGTTTCTAGCAATAGTTTATTGGGAGGTGGTAATCACATCCAGAACCAGAAGGAAAGAGCCAGAGGGAGGGGCAGGGAAGTGTCCCCACCTGGATGACTGGAAACAAAAGAAGGATCTTTGAAAGTCCAAAGCAAGAGCTGTTCGGGGAGATTCCAGGCCTGTAACACTCAGAAAACCAGACTGGATATCGTAGCTTCCGTCATTTTAGGCAAGATCATCAGCGAGGCCAGAAGAGACGGTGTGATTGGTGGGGTCCCTACATCCAAGGGACATTCTTGCCGTACATTGGCAGACCTAGACTTGCAGTAACTAGTCCTCCACACATCAACGATCCTGCCTTCGTCTGG
Source organism: Panthera pardus (assembly GCF_024362965.1). Taxonomy (NCBI): domain Eukaryota; kingdom Metazoa; phylum Chordata; class Mammalia; order Carnivora; family Felidae; genus Panthera; species Panthera pardus. The sequence goes on from NW_026526655.1 coordinate 28,178,899, forward strand.
GGAGGAGTTAGCTTGATAAACCAGCACTCGTGTTTCTACTGCACAACACTATAAGACATCGGGAAGTGTCTTCTCATAAACATAATTTGTACAAGATAAATGAGGAAAGAGAATGAAGGCGTGGAAAGTGCCGCAATATCCCAGTAAGTCACTCTCAGTGAGAAAACATTAAGGATGCTTTCCAGTTTTCCTGTCAGAGAACAGAGGAAACCTTTTCTCCCAGGAAGAAAAGGAATGTGGGTGCAGGACGCCCCCATGACCAGCCCTCTTGGGAGTGAGGAGGGAGCTGGGTCACTTGACCCCTAGGAGAGGCTCTGAGTCTGTGAGGGAGGGCCATAGACGCCTCCTACGCTGCAGAGACTTAGGCGTGGGGACAGTTTCCTTGTGGAATTTTTTTTTTTAGGCAATTTTGTCAGCCCAGGACTGAAAACCCATAGCATTATGATTATTATTTGTTATCTTAAGTTTAAAATAATAAGAACTTTTTTTTTGGTTTTTATAGAAGAACAAGTTTACCAAGATAGTTACTTGAAGGACTAGAAACGCCAAGATCTATCTTCAGAAGACAGAAAATAAAGGGAAAACTTCAACTTAGAAGGAGAGGCTGAGAAGACCCAGAAAAAGAGGGGACACAACTCTGGAAGGCATGTGGGAGTTCCCGGCCGGAACGGGTAGCATGGAATTGGCGGGAGTTACCTAACACAGGGGCAGAGATGAGCTCCCCACTCCAGCAGAGGATTTACCGTGTAAGTGGCCAGGTTAGAGAGAAGCATGAATGCTAGTGAGTTCTGAGTTCCCATCGGCGTTCAAAAAGACCCCATGAAACATGGCGGCAGAAAGTTCATAGCAGTGCCTAGTGCAGTGACAATAAAAGGAGTTAACAGGAGCCATGAAGATGGGCATCGAGGTGCCTGCAACCCACACCTACAAGGCTGCTGTGCAAGTCTGGGCTTCTGCCCCAGTAGGGAAGTCAGGCAAGAAGGCAAGGCCAGTCAAGCAGAATATAATTCCCACCAGAGGGACAGGCAGGCTGGTGGGGAGCAGCCTGAGGTCCAGGCGGCAATCTGGGATTTTGTTCACCTCCACCGCTTCTGAGAACAATGACTGTAACATATGTTGGTTCCTGAGCCAAGTCTCTCATTGGCTTCATGGTCAGAAGGTCGGAGCGCACGAGTAACAGGTGCTGCTGGCAGCTGGGAGTACTTGAGCACACAGACTGGGGAGGGGCCTGGAAAGGCCAAACTCAATGTTGGCTCCGACACAGGTGAAATTCTGCTGTGACAGGCGTACATTCATTCAATGGATACTGAGACTAATTGAGCATTTATGGTGTTCCAGGAACCAGTGCTGCCGAGTTAAGCAGAGAAATGTCAGCGTTGATAAGGTAGTCACCGCCATTAGGGAGATAGAGGAGGGGACTAACACGGGACTGAGCCCTTACTCTGCCCATCACTGTTATCGGGTTCTGGAAATGCAAAGAAGACTAAGACAGCCTTTCCCCTCAAGGCGCTTGGAGTCTAACAGGACAGCCAGGCCCACTATTAACTAGATGAAGTAAAATGTAGTTAACTGGGTAGGAGCTGAGAACAAGAAGGGCTGTAGAGGCAAGAAAAGGAAAGACGCGAGTTTTCCCCAGGTAAGTAAGGAGAATTCCAGAAAAGGATTTGCTGTCTCCCAAAGAGATGACATGGGTGGGTGATGGAGCTTAAAGTCTGAGTAAGAAATTGTTTTTAATTGTATTTATTTATTTTTTAAATGTTTATCTATTTTTCAGAGAGAGAGAGAGAGAGAGAGAGGGAGAGATTGTGAGTGGGGGAGGGGCAGAGAGCGAGGAGGACAGAGGATCTGAAACAGACTCCTCACTGAGGGCAGACAGCCCAATGCGGGGCTTGAACTCACAAACTGTGGGGTCATGACCCGAGCTGAAGTCAGATGCTCAGCTGACCGAGCCGTCCAGGCGCCCCTGAGGTCTGAGTAAGAATTTAACAATTAAGAAAGAGCAGAAGGACACGGATGGCGCCAGAACATCGTGAGAGAGGCTGGCACACATCAAGGCACACATCAAGAGGCTGGCATTCGGTGGACTGTGAGGAGCTCTGCATGGCTGGAGGAAGAAGAGAAGGGGCGGCCAGGGGTGGCGAGGCTGAGAAGACACTAGAAAGCTGGGGAGAAACAGGGCATGAGGGACCTTCAGACAATAGGGCACCGTGCAAGGCACCGAGCAGGCTTCGTGCACTTGGACCAGTTTCCTTAGAGGCAGAGGACTGATAAGCAGGAGGAGGGATGGAAGCGGGAAAGCCAGGGAGCCACAGAGCCTCTGCGGAGAGCTGGGCCCATTACAGACAACCCGCCCCATCGAAAAGAGGCAGCCAGACACACTTTGCCTCCCACCTCAGGGGAAGGAGGCCCATCGAGACCAGATCTCCCCACTTCTATGAAAATCTAGAACCGTCCGTTCTGATGTTAACTATCCATCCACCACCCTGATTTTTAATACTGGCTTAAACTTCTAAAAATCACCACGTGGAGCAAGAAAAACTCCCTCAGTTATATTTCTGCACAATTAGAAACAAAGGAGAGATTGAAAATTAAGTCGGTAGCGTTTGGTAATTAAGCCCTGGAGTCTGACCTGGGTTTGAAATCTGGTTTTTCCACTAATCAGTCAGGAGGCCAGGGGTAAGTTAGATTAGCCTTGCTGAGCCTCAAAATGCAAGATGATTGGGCAGGTTATTGTGAGGGGCACATTAAATAATGCATGCTAAGCATTTAGCCCAGAATTTGGGATATAACCCATGATTAATATATATAACTTCTGTTGTTGTTACATTTATTGTATTGTCGGTATTGTACAATGTATATTGTATTGTGCACTCAATGCATTATTCTCCTTTTCTTTAGTTGAGTTTTTTTTGTTTTTTTTTTTTTTGTTTTTTTTTTTTAAGATTTAAAGCACCACAAGGGCGCCTGGGTGGTTCCGTCAGTTGAGCATCTGACTCGGCTCAGGTCATGATCTCAGGTTATTTAGTTCGAGCCCTGTGTTGGGCTCTGTGCTGACAGCTCAGAGCCTGGAGCCTGCTTCAGATTCTGTGTCTCCCTCTCTCTCTGCTCCTCCCTCTCTCTCTCAAAAATAAATTCAAAAAAAATTTTTTAAAACAGATTAAAACACAAGTAACTACTGCCGCATTAAAAAAAAAAAAACAACCTTATTTTCCCAGTTTTGATACCCATAGTAGTAAGAAAAGAAAGAGAAAATATAACTGATATTATTCATCCTCCCTTTGGAAAACAAACCAGAAAATATGGGCCTAAAATTCTTTGACTCTTTCTCCCAAAAAATGCACTAACTACGTTTGTAAATAAGCCTTATCTCTTCCTTCCTTTGAAGTCTTGCACATAAATTTTAACTTAGCAAAACATTTCCAGCTTCCATTTTCAATGATAACAGAGCTTTGCAGACATTTGTAATAACTTATTCTAAACTTAATATTAAAGGCAGGGGCTCCTGGGTGGCTCAGTCCATTGAGCATCTGACTCCTGATTTCAGCTCAGGTCATGATCCCAAGCCCACGGAATGGAGCCTTGCATTGGGCTCCTTGCTCAGCATGGAGGTTCTCTCTCTCTCTCTGCCTCTCTCCCCTGCTTGCTCTCTCTCTCTCTCTCTCTCTGTCTCTGTCTCTCTCTCTCTCAAATCAAAAAAATAAAAATAAAGGCAAAGTTGATTTCTCAAAGAAGCCTATATGAACAAATATCTCACTTGCTAGAGGTAGGTGCTCAATGTTTTACAGTTAATCCTCAAAATACTTTGGATTCAACTTTGCTCGGAGAGCGTCCAGTAGAAGGTCAGCAGCAACTATTGTGTGACCCATATTTGGGGTTTCATTTCTGTCTTCTAGCAAAATAGGAAAGGTAAGATCAGTCTATGTGGGGGAAGAAAGCACATAATCTGAACTGAGGTCACTGTTCTATTGTACTGGGCAGGTCTTTTCCAATGGCAAGTGACTGAAAACTAACCCACACAATTTCAAAGTAAGAAGAGAATTTACTGGTCTCTATAATGTAAAAGCTGTAGGCATGGACAGGTGCAGCAGTTCCGATGGGATCTTCAGGAGTCCTTCTCTGCAGCCCTCTATCTCCCTCAGTTCTGCTTTCCTCTGTGTTGGATTTACTTCCAACAGCTCTTTCCATATGGTGGACCTCAACAGCTCCAGGCTTACAGCATCTATCTCAGAATCCCAATGGAGAGAGCTCTAAACAATCTCGGCATTGGATCTCACCAGCCTTGTGTGAGTGAATTTTCCCTTTCCTGAGCCAGTCCCTGGGGCCAGTAGAAGAGAATGCTCTGAATGGCTGAAGATGAAGCCTGACTAAACTCTGGAGTTGGGGGATAGAGTCCATGAGACCTAAGCTACACAGAATGAGAATGAGGAAGAGGCAGTCACCTAAAGAACACAGGGGTACTAGAAAGTGGAATGGATTCCAAGCAGGAAAAAAACCCAGATGTTTGCCACCCAGGTGATGCCCACAGCAAAATCCAGAGAAAATCAGTAACTCATTTTATGCCACAGCATGTAGCAAATACCCCGGGTACTCCGTGGGCTAACTGGCTACCAGCTCCATCGTGACAAGAAACACATACACTGAAGTCAATTCATAACACCCTGATTTCTCAGGTTAGCACCCTGTCAACTTCAACGTTATGAAGCAGAACATGATTTCCTTCTTCCCTGGAATTCAGAATGATTTTTTTAAAGGGATTTTTTTTTTTTTTTTGAGAGACGAGAGAGAGCAAGACATGGTGTGAGCAGGGGAGGGGCAGAGAGAGAGAGGGAAACACAGAATCCAAAGCAGACTCCAGGCTCTGAGCTGTCAGCACAGAGCCCGACACAGGGCTCGAACTCACGAACAGCGAGATCATGATCTGAGCTGAAGTCGGGGGCTCAACTGACTGAGCCAGGCACTCCTCACCTGCAGAGTTTAAAAAAAAAATCCTTCAGGGTAGTTCTATTTTTAACTTTTTGAGGAACTTCCACACTGTTTTCCGGAGCGGCTGCACCAGTTTGCATTCCCACCAACAGTGCAAGAGGGTTCCGTTTCTCCACATCCTCACCAGCATCTGTAGTCTCCTGATTTGTTCACCTTAGCCACTCTGACCCGCGTGAGGTGGTATCTCAGTGTGGTTTTGATTTGTATTTCCCTGATGATGAGTGACGTTGAGCATATTTTCACGTGCCTGTTGGCCATCTGGATGTCTTCTGTGGAAAAGTGTCTCTTCCTGTCTTCTGCCCATTTCTTCATTGGATTATTTGGTTTTTTTGGGTGTGGAGTTTGGTGAATTCTTTATAGATTTTAGCTACTAAACCTTTATGCAATATGTCATTTGCAAATATCTTTTCCCATTCCGTCAGTTGCCTTTTAGTTTTGTTGATTGTTTTCTTTGCAGTGCAGGTTTTTATCTTGATGAGGTCCCAATAGTTCATTTTTGCTTTTAATTCCCTTGCCTTTGGAGATGTGTCGAGTAAGAAATTGCTATGGCTGAGGTCAAAGAGGTTTTTTCCTGCTTTCTCCTCTAGGGTTTTGGTGGTTTCCTGTCTCACATTCAGGTCCTTCATCCATTTTGAGTTTATTTTTGCGTATGGTCTAGTTTCATTCTTCTGCATGTTGCTGTCCAGTTTTCCCAGCACCATTTATTAAAGAGACTGTCTTTTTTCCAGTGGATATTCTTTCCTGCTTTGTCAAAGATTAGTTGGCCATACAATTGTGGGTCCAATTTTGGGTTCTCTATTCTATTCCATTGGTCTATGTGTCTGTTTTTGTGCCAGTACCATGCTGTCTTGATGATTACAGCTTTGTAGTAGAAGCTAAAGTCTAGGATTGTGATGCCTCCTGCTTTGTTTTTTTCTTCAATAATACTTTGGCTATTTGGGGTCTTTTGTGGTTCCATACAAATTTTAGGATTGTTTGTTCTAGCTTCGAGAAGAATGCCGGTGCAATTTTGATTGGGATTGCATTGAATGTATAGATTGCTTTGGGTAGTATTGATATTTTAACAATATTTATCCTTCCAATCCATGAGCATGGAATGTTTTTCCATTTCTTTGTATCTTCTTCAATTTCCTTTATAAACTTTTTATAGTTTTCAGCATACAGATCTTTTACATCTTTGGTTAGGTTTATTCCTAGGTATTTTATGACTCTTGGTGCAATTGTGAATGGGATCAGTTTCTTTATTTCTCTTTCTGTTGTTTCATTATTGGTGTATAAAAATGCAACCGATTTCTGTACATTCATTTTGTACCCTGCGACTTTGCTGAACTGCCCTATGACCCAGCAGTAGCACTGCTAGGAATTTACCCAAAGGATACAGGAGTGCTGATGCATAGGGGTACGTATACCCCAATGTTTATATCAGCACTTTCAACAATAGCCAAATTATGGAAAGAGCCTAAACATCCATCAACTGACGAATGGATAAAGAAGATGTGGTTTATACATACAATGGAATACTACTTGGCAATGAGAACGAATGAAATCTGGCCATTTGTAGCAACGTGGATGGAACTGGAGGGTATTATGCTAAGTGAAACAAGTCAGGCAGAGAAAGATATCGTATGTTTTCACTCATACGTGGATCTTGAGAAACTTAACAGAAGACTATGGGAGAGGAGAAGGGGGAAGAAAAATAGAGAGGGAGGGAGGCAAACCATAAGAGACTCTTAAATACAGAGAACAAACTGAAGATGGGGGGGGGGAGGAGAAAGTGGGTGATGGGCATGGAGGAGGGCACTTGTTGGGATGAGCACTGGGTGCTGTATGAAAACCAATTTGACAATAAATTATATTTTAAAAATAAACATAAAAATTCAAAAAGATAAATAAAAACATAAAAATTAAAAAAATCCTCAAGTTTGGCCTCATGCCAAAGATGAGACTGAATGGTTCTGATGCAGGGCTGAGGCATCCCAGTGTTTGCAAAATTCCCAGCTGATTCTAACATGCAGGCGGGACTGGCAGACACAGGGATAATTTGCTTCTGAACAAAGTGTTTATTTCTTTTTAAGTTTGTTTGTTTGTTTGTTTGTTTGTTTATGTAATCCCTACACCCAATATGGGGCTCGATCTCACGACCCCAAGATCAAAAAGCACAGCTCTTCCGAATGAGCCTGCCAGGCACCCCATTAACAAAGTGTTTCAATAGTTGCCATCGTTGCAAACAAGGCAAATATTCTTCTTTGTTAATTCTATTTACATTCTTAATGTCAAGACGTTGTAGATGTCAATTCAACAAAGCTCCATAACCAGTTATGTAAGGTTGTGCTTTTTTTTTTTAAGTTGTGTGTATCTTATGGGCCCCGTGTCTACAGTCCTACTTGGTCTGTAAGGAAATGTCACATCCCTGAACAGGACGACATTGTTCACGTTAAGAGGGAAAGCCCTAGACAGTCCGCTGAGAGGCACTGACTTTCTGACCTCTCCACTCACAGGTCAGGATGCCCTGCAGAAGCCCCCGGCCAGGGCTAAAAAGAGCTGTAGCTCTTCATGTAAACGTATGACAGAAATGAAGAAACAAACCCAGACAAAGGGCCTGCAGAGGCGGATGGGCTCAGGGCTGGGTGTGTGACTGCCACCTCTGCCTTTGACTATGGCTCTTGTACCATGTGCCAAATTCTCAGAACCCAGTGAAACCAGCTCCCTCTTGGGCCACCATCTCCGACCCTTCTGCCTCAGTTCCACCTTGTACTTCCCTTCCTGATGATCTCGAGCTCACCTGGCTCCTGACCTCTGGGCTGCTTTCTATTTCCAACTGTCCCGGCCACTTAATCTGACTTCTTCAGTTTGGCCCATGGCAACCCTTCTTAGACACAACTGTGTACTCTACTGGAGACCAAGATTTTTCCTGCCATGTTGGATATAAGATGGAGATTGGGAGAAAATGAAGTTAGATACGCTGAGGCCAGCTCCTGAAGAGCCTCAGATGTGGTGCTAAGGCCTCTGTTCCCTAGACAATGAGGAGCCGCCATATTGGTTATAAGAGGAGAAGGAATGCTATCATAGGTAATTTCTAGAAATCTAACTCTCTTGGCTTTGAGGACAGGTTGGTGAGAGGAAACGATGACAACATTTCAGACCAGCTTTCCTGGGACATGAGCTAATAAACTATAGTGGGAAGGGTGGGGATTCAACCACAGCAGTTGACAGAGAACTTCCAGGAAACATTTATGTAAATGCTTGATCTAATCAAACACCTTACCCCATCCGTGTTGTCCTTTTGTTCAACATTTCTGGGCCTCACCTCTGAACCTTAAAAAAGACAGGGGTACCTATAGAATGATCCTATAGTAATAAAACTCCACATTCGATTAGAGTTTCACAACTCACAAAAGGGCTTTCTCGAAGTCTCGCTCGATCCCTGTTCCAACCCTGTGGGATGGACATTAGCATCCTCACTTTATAAAGATGAGACTCAGAGTGCGTGACACATCCCAAGCCTCAGAAATGGTAAGCAGGCAAGTAAAAACTCAGTCCCAGGTCTTCAGACAATTTCGGTGCCGCCTTCACCTCAACACAACCACCTCCACAAGGAAAGAGAGGCTTCTCTGTAGTTGGTTTCATGTCGGGAACGCAGCACATTTCATTTTGCATTATGCTAGGCATCTGCTCTATCATGATTTTAGTGTAAATCTTAAGGCTGTACCAGGGAGGATTGCTGTTAACTTTTTGTGCTTATCTTTACCAAAACCAATACATTACAAGTGTGTTTCCATGTCTACATTTCACGTTCATTAAGGGGAAAACACGGGTTGCAAAGGAATCTCTCCAGCTGCAGTTCCTTTGATGGTGTGTGTGGACCCCTCTTCCTTCCCCCATGCCCTAACACACTCAACTTCACACTCTGTCTCAACCCCCATGCACCTTCAAGCAGGCAGTGGGACACACACACACACACACGCACACACACACACGCGCGCACACACACATACACACATGCAGCCTGGAGGTCAAGTGACAGGAAGCCTGTTAGGAAGAAGACAAAATTCAAGGCCCCAGGGCTGGATGTGACATGAAGGTAGAATGCAAAGCGTTTGGACAAGGAGAGGAACCACCAAACACTTTGGAATACAGTGAATTGAGAGGAAGAGCTGGGGGTTCTGAGTCTTTACCTAAAAAATCTGAAGCTCAACTTTACAGCTCATTCCTGTGGTTGCCCAAGTATATGGCAGGTTGTGCTCAGCTCAGGAGACACTGCTGCATTGTCACCTAGGAGGGGTGGGTGTTCCGGCAGATGAGGACATCGGCAGGTGGCATTTAAGTGTTATGCCTAATTATCCCACTAGAGGGCGACCACAGACAGGCATGTGTGGCAATTCCTACTGGCTGAAAGTTTCCATAGCTTTTGCTTGAGTGTTGGAGGAGCACAAAATATGCAACAGATACTAAAAACTCAGGTGAAAGTTTACACGTGTAAATGCTGTATAGCCTTGGCCAGTAGTAGGATATAAATTCCTACAAAATGGGAACGATCTTAAGAAGAAAAAGGATAAAAAGTGGAAAAAGTGATTTTTAAACATCTTTTCTTGGCTTTTACATATCCTGAAAGACCCAACCAGAAACCACAGATATGGTAGTATTTCTGATGTTAGTACCCCCATGCCCAGGTCCTCATATCTGCTGCACCCCACACCCCTACAGAAAGCATTCCACAATGGATCTGCTATGTGATATTATCTGTTTCTCACCGAGGCAGCTAATGACCAAATATAATTATTTGTTGCCTATAGACAAAGGCAGAACAAACAATAATTTACCACATCCTGTTAAATAATCGAGGATGAAATCAGGATTAACACCGAGACTTTTCCAGTGTATTTGAGAGTAGATTCCTCTAGCATCGATTAGAGCCAAGTATTCCAGTAAATTTTTGGAATGAACGGGAAGCTCTCGTGGTAAGGGTTAAAAACCCGTACGGTCTAGGCACTACCTACCTCCGGGACTCTCCTCTCCTCATCCCTTCCTTCCTCACGTGGTGCATTTTCCATCACCCGAGTTCTGCGCACTGCTCTTCCCCTTGCTTGAAATGTTCTGTTCCCATCATCCAACAAGAGGCTTCTTGTCATTCAAGTTCCAGATTAACTGTCGCTTCCTGGGAAAAGACTTCCGAAGCCACCCACTCCTGTCTGCCTTTCCCAACACTACCCCGCTCTCCAGCTGGGTGGGTCCTTTGCTGCCCGGATACCATCCACTCTTCCCAGCCTCCCGACCAGCTGGATGTGGCCATATCTCCGGCTAATGGGATTGAAGTGAAAACGCTGAGTGGGACTTCCTGGAAGCCTCCTTGAAGGGAAGCAGACAAGCCCTTCCTCCCATTTTTCATTCTCCTGCTCTCTGGAACGCAGATATAATAACCGCAACTTCTGAAAGCATCCTGTACCCTGAGATGGCAGCGAGGATGGACAGATAGGAGCCAGGGGAGCTGATGAAACTGTGGCTGGGATGGAGCATACAATACCAGCCTGGGGATCTTTTGTGTGGGAGAGAAATGAACTGTTTATTTAGATCACTGCTATTTGTAGCTGTCCCATTACATATGCCACCACACCTTAATACAAACGACACGTGCCGACCACACCCATCCCCAGACACAGCACCCTATCTTCTTCACCACCTGAAACAGCTCATCCGTTTGTGTTGACACTTTTATTACTAGGGTCATAAACTAGGGTAAAACTTCATGAGAACAGGAATTCAGGTATAACTCAACTCCTGTCCAGTTCTCTCTTCAAGAGGAGTTCTTCTACGGAGAGTTGCCTTGTGACTGTCCGAGACCCTAAGTTTTATGTTTGGTGCACTCTGTGCTTGAAATGCTCGGTGTTCTGAATATTTTCCATTCATCTCTCCAGATGTCTTTACCTTTTTTCACCTGCTCCACATTCCAGGAGGCTTCTGGTTGAGTTCAGCCACTAGGGGATACCGGCAGATGGATGGGGGATGAAGGGTGGTGAATTCTTGCAGCTCCCTCCCGGCTGAGCCATTGTGGATTGACTCCATAGCTCCCCGGGTAACCTTCCCCCATCAGCAGACCTAGGGGAGTAAGGGCCTCCTGGCTCCCGCTAGCCCCAAGGCACTCATCATTCTGCATTAGTTTCCCTAAATCCCGACTCTATTAAAGTACCCTGTTATGCTATCTGGGCCTCCTGTCTGTTGATGGAGACTGATGCAAGTGTTGTCTTCCTTTAAAAAAAAAATTATTTTGAGAGAGAGAGAGAGCAGCATGAGCAGGGAAGGAACAGAGGGAGGGAGAGAGAACCCCAAGTAGGCACCATGCTGTCAGCACAGAGGCCAACACGGTGCTCAATCTCACAAACCATGAGAGCGTGACCTGAGCTAAAATCAAGAGTCAGACGCTTGATAGACTGAGCCACACAGAAGCCCCAATAGGTGGTTTATTTCTAACTTAACTTATAAATTAAAACTTTTTTTCTGCTTTTCTTACCAAAATTGTCTATCAATGTATTTTTCCTGTTTTCCTATCAGGTTTTTGGCCCTTTGTCTCTCCATGTTTAAGAGTTATTTATATACAAAGAATATTAGCCCTTTATCTGTGCTATATCTTACAAATATTTTCTCCCAATTTGTTAGTTGTCTTTTGCTTTGACTATTCTGGGGTTCCTTAGCCATGCCAAATAAACAAACAAAAACTCTTTTAAAAAATTTTTAAAAATAGGGGCGCCTGGGTGGCTCAGTCGGTTGAGTGTCCAACTTCGGCTCAGGTCATGATCTCGCAGTTCACGGGTTCGAGCCCTGCGTCGGGCTCTGGGTTGACAGTTCAGAGTCTGGAGCCTGCTTCGGATTCTGTGTCTCCCCCTCTTTCTGCCCCTCCCCAGCTCACACTCTGTCCCTCTCTGTCTCTTAAAAAATAAAAAATAAAACGTAAAAATTTTTAAAAACATTTTTGAGAGAGAGAAAGTACATGAGAGTGGGGGAGAGGGACACAGGGAGAAAGAGAGGAGGAGGAGGAGAGAGAGAGAGAGAGAGAGAGAGAGAGAGAGAATTTCAAGCAGACTCTACACTCAGTGTGGAACCTGACACCGGGCCTGATCCCAGGACCCTGGGATCATGACCTGAGTTGAAACCCAGTGTGAGACGCTCAACCAACTGAGCACCTAGTATGTTTTAGTATCTCATAGGGCTAATCTTACTCTGAATTTTTAAATTATTTTCCCCGTATAATCTTTAGTTTCACCTTGTCTGGCTCCACAAAAGAGCCAGCCCATTGCTCTTTTTTTGAGATTGTGATAATTAATAAATTGACTTAGGAAAACATGAACAAGTCTGTGGTGTTGAGTCATCCTATCCAAGAATAGAAGATGTTTTAATTACAAGGGCTTTATACAATATTTTAATATCTGGTTTTTCAAAGTTTTTCTATTTCCTGACCATTCTTGCCCATTTATTTTTATTTTTTCATGTAAGCTTTTGTATCAGTTAATTTGGTTCCGTAAAAACCTTTATTGATATTTTTTATTGGGGTTGTGATAATAAATAGAATTAGGGAAAATTGGCATGTATTCCAAGTCTAATCACTTCAAAATTGATATTTTTAGTTTGAATGTATACACACACACAAGAATCTAAAAATATATGCCAATTTTTAAAAGGACCAATTTCCTTCAGTTCAGCTAGTATCTACATATTAGGCACTGTTTGCAAATTACTGTCAGAAAATATAGGAAGATGAGCAAGCCATGGTCTCTGCCCTCAAGATAACCACCTGAAGGGGACAATAAGCACTTATATGAGTGACTACAATTTATACAGGTGACTCCAATGAGCCTTACATAGCATTTAATGTTTACCTCTTAGGGTAGCATCTCTCTGAGTGACAGAAATCTAGAGCCCAAATATCCGTGCAAAGTGCTCACATGTGTCTACAGTGATCCAGGTAGAAATGTGGTTTACTGTTGTATATGCTGCGTGCTGGTCTATCACTCTCCAGAGAGCCTGATCACCTCCAACACTGATCCACACCCACAAAATGTTCTCTTTCGGAGAAGAAAGGATTAAGCCGAGGGACGCCTGGGTGGCTGAGTTGGTTAAGTGTCTGACTCTTGATCTCGGCTCAGGTCATGATCTCATGGTTCGTGGGATTGAGCCTCGTGTCGAGCTCCATGCTGGCAATAAGGAGCCTGCTTGGGATTCTCTCTCTTTCCCTCTCTCTCTATCCCTCCCTCACTCATGCTCTCTCTCTCTCAAAATAAATAAGTAAACAAAAAAAAAAAAAAAGAAAAGAAAAGAAAAAAGAAAGGATTAAGTTGAAACCATCCATTCATTCTACAATATTTACTGAGTGAGAAAGTGTTCTTGGAACTGAGATCATGGTGGATAACAAGAAAGACCACACCCGTCGTGGTGATGGAGTTCTAGAGGCAGAGACAGAAAACAAACAAATGAAATAACGCCATTTCAAACGTGGTAAGAGTCACGGGAAAGAGCATAGCAAGTCAAGAAGAGAAAGAGGGAAGCACCATTTTCGATAGGATGGTGAGGGAAGGCCTTCCTGAGGAGGAGGCATTTGGGCAGATTCGAACGATGTGAAGGGGCAAGTCGCGCGAAGGTCCTTGGAGAAGCGTTTTCTGTGCACGCGGGAGCATCTGCAGACGGTATGGAGACCTGCACACCTGGAAGAGAAGGCCAGGGAGAAAATGGAAGAGAAGGCCTGAGGTAGGCAGTGCCTAGATCAGGTAGGGACACTGGGCAGAAAAGAGTTTGGCTTGTGTTGCGTGACAAGGGATGCTTTGGGCGGGGGTATGACTTGTATGATCTGATCTGTGTGTTAAATCTGGCCACGGGGGGAATGATAGATTGTAGTGAGGGTCAAGAGCAGAGAACTGGTTAGGAGTCATTGTGTTGTTCGTGTGCAAAATGACGGGGCTTGGACCAGTGGACAGCTGTGGGAAGGAAAAGTAGCAGAGGAATGAAGGAACCGTTTAGAGGCAGAGCCAACGAGACTTGCTGACAGACTGGATTTGGGAGTAAGGGAAGAGAGGAGCCAAGGATGTCTGTGTGGTTTTTAGCTTGAGGAACCTGGTAGATACCAGTGCCATATATTGAGAAGGGATGACTGCCGGAGAAGGGACAGATCGGTGTATTTTGGACAATCATTTCAAGACACTTGGTTATGTCCCGTTGATTTTTAATACCTCAGTGTAGGTTATATGTTCCTTTCCCATTCTTCTCTAGTATCCGATTAGAATCGTTCCCGGGAAGACAGTTAGGTCAGGTGTAAAAGAAGCTGTGGTAAACGAGCACTTGATAGTTTCTCAGGGTCTCAAGCATTATCCTTCTATAAAAAGGAATAAATCAATATCAGTGTTGATAATAAAGGATGTTTGGGTCTAGTTGATTCACTTGTAATCAAGCAGGAAAAAAATTAATAGAGGTTACACTAAGTTGTTTTGCAATGTTTTGTCTGGTCAGGAGCAGAGATGAACTTACAGCTCACAACTGGCTGTGTTTAGGCCCATAGTGCATGATCAGAATACACTGGTTACCTGGGGGGAAAATACCTTACCAGATACTCTAGCCCTGATGTAATCTCTGAATTGGAGCCACTTAATCATGGAACGTTTTCTTAGCATTTGTCATACACGGGGCACTGTGCTGGGGACTGTCACTGTGTCAGATACTGTGGCACTACTATTGTTATTCTTGAACACCTCTTTGTTTTCAGAGGGTTTCCCATGGCTTCCGAAATGCAATCGATCATTTGGGTTCTGTGTGTAGAACTGTGATGAATCTTTAAGGCCAAATACATGCCTTAATGAGATCATAAATGGGTTAAGGCATGTGAAGTACTTTTGAGGCGGTCAGGTGAAAAGCTCTCTGAAGTACCAATTAATATTATCTTTACCTTAAAAATAGCTCTTAAGCAAAATCTGGGTCAAAAAAAGGCTATAAAGGGGATATTCTTTATAAAGATCTTGGGTTCTACAGTCCCTTCTCTTCTGGCTAGGTGGGAATCCCAGATATTTTGTGAATGATAAGGAAATGCAATCATCCCAGGCCCCAGCACGGCATCTTAATAGGTAGAGCAGGACAGAGTATCTTCAGCTATTGTGAACGACAAATGGATTTGCATTTTGTGGGAAAAGAACAATGGGATAGGGCCAAGTATGAATGATTTATACCTTAAGCATCAAATGTGCAAATTTTCTTCCTAAAATTAAAAAGACTTTTTTTTCTTAAAAGTAATATATTTTAACATAGAAAATTTAAAATACAGAAAATTTATAAAAAAGAAGCCATTAGCCACTCCTCAGAAATTACCACTGTTAATATTTTATTTATATATTATATATAAATGTGTGTGTGTGTATAAATACATATATATCTGTAAATCATCTTTTAGGACTGTCGATTTCTGTGAGTGTATAGAAGAAATGATTGGCATCTGAAAGATCAACACCCAAAGGACTTCAAGTTACAGGGAAAAGTTGCCTAGCATAGACCTAATAATAGTTACTTGCATTTTATAGCACATCTTCTGTGTATTATCTCTTATTACTACTAATAGTAGCTACTATTATTATCATTAATAACAATAATGCTATTAACAATTAATAATACTTTTTGCTATTCATTATTATTGTTGAAACGTTAGTAAGAGAGGAAAAAATACTTTCTGAGAGATGTAAGTCTCAGCCCCAAGTTATGATTCGATGCAAGATAATGAATTGTATTATGCCTCCGTTTCCTCAAATGTTCAATAAAAAGCCTATCCTAGATGAAGTCTGAGGCTCCTTCCAGTTTTAAAATCCTGTCCAAGTCTTGTTTTGGAATACAGGCACTTATTGACTTGCATTTCCTGGGATGCAAAATTTTACTTTCAAATATCTTTTGAATATTTTATCTAAAATACACCTGTTTTCAAGCAAAGAAAAATGGATCACATTTTGAAGACTCTTCGAATGCTTTGAAGATGGGGCCTATTTACAGAGACCAATTTGTTTCCCTGCATTATTTTAACATGCAACTCTACTCCAGTCCTGAAGCTTCCTAAGTATCTGAGGCTTCGAAAAGCGGGGGTGGAGGAAGCTTATTACCATGGAGATAGATGGGAGCAAATGGTCACATCATCAAAAGCAAACTAGAAATGTACAAAGCTTTTGTGATGCTGATCCTTTTTTTTTTTAAGTAAGAAGAAGAAGGAAAAGAGGCACAAATAAAAGGACAGATCTCTCTCATTAAATCCAACACTAATTTAGTAATCAGTGAAATAAAGGTACTCTTGAAAGCCTGCTGCCAGAAAATACAGTACAACAAAGCAGCACAAAACGTTGCGGGCTGCCAGGTGTAATTTCCAGGTACTCCAAGTGCATTTGGACTCCCCATTCTCTTAGCTTTGCTTTACAGATCGGCCATCCTCACGGCAGATTTGAACTATCCATTTAGTCACCCCAGTGTGTTATCCAAATATTTAGGAGGAAAAATATTGCGAGAAAATAACCTTTAATTTTATGATTCTGCAAAGGAAACTGTTCGAAATTAAGATGTACAAGAAGCTAAGAATGAGTGTTAATTTCTTCTTCTGTTTATGATCTGTCACTTTGGACAATCTGGAAATAATTTTGACAGCAGGATAAGAGTCAAAGTTGGACTAAAAGTAAAAATTTACAGAAAGTAACTTATATCAGAATACAGTCACCAGCAATTAGATTCTTATGTGCGTATGTATATATAGAGCTTTTCTATCAACCCCATCCATTATTTCATATTACTCTGACAGAAGGTGCCAAAAACCTAAAGGCAGGAAAGATTTATACTCAGTTCTTCATAAATATTCAAAGGAAAGGAAATCATTTAAGAATAAATACATAAAAGTTAAAGAACAGGCCAAGAGTCTGCCTTGAACTTTCAATCTATAAATTAGAAATAGTAGGGGTGGGGATGTTTTAGAGATTAGGGTGATATTTTGAAAGTGTTTTATGCTCTTCAGAGAGAAACGATTTACATTATACTTTAAATGTGAATTTTGAGGAAAATTTTATCTTCTTCTTCCTCTTCCTTTTCCATTTCAGATTTTCCCTCTTTGTTTATATCCCTACGAGAGAAGACTCTTCAAAATTAGAAAAACATTAATTTCCTTAGCTGATTTATAAATTCAATGCAGAACCAAATAAAACACCAAGGTGATTTTTTTTTAACTTAAGAAAATAGTACTAAATTTCATTAGGTAATGGATATGGGTAATTTTTTTTAAGTTTATGTATTTTGAGAGAGAGGGGTAGTGTGAGCACACAAGCGAGGGAGGGGCAGAGAGAGAGGAAGAGAGAATCCCAACCGATGCAGGGCTCAACCCCATGAACTGTGAGATCATGACCTGAGCCAAAATCAAGAGTCAGACAGAGGTTTAACTGACTGAGCCACCCAGGCGCCCCTAGAAATGCATAATTAGAAACATTCTGAAAAAAAAAAAGTAATGAGGAAATAGTACAACCATATTTAAAATATCTTACAAAGGTACAATAATCAACATATTCTAGAGAAGAAATAGATAGTTGAATAGAATAGAATGACCAGAAATAAATCCAAATATGTACGTGAACTTAATGTGTGGAACAGGTAGATGAGTCAATTTTACAGGTGAGGAGGAAGGAAGATGCATTAGTCAATAAATAGTGGCAGGTATGGGGTGCTTGGGTGGCTCAGTTGGTTAAGTGTCCAACTTTGGCTCAGGTGATCTCATGGTTAGTGAGTTCAAGCCCTGTGTTGGGCTCTGTGCTGACAGCTCAGAGACTGGAGCCTGAAGCCTGCTTCAGATTCTGTCTCTCTCTCTCTCTCTCTCTCTCTGCCCCTCCTCCACTCGTGCTTTGTCTTTCTCTCTCTCAAAAATAAATATTAAAAAATTTTTTTTTAATTAAATAGTGGCAGGGTAGACTGGCTAGGAATGAAAAAATAAAATACAATGGTCTTTCACCATACTTTTTTTTTTTAATTTTTTTTTAATGTTTTTTTATTTATTTTTGAGACAGAGAGAGACAGAGCATGAACGGGGGAGGGGCAGAGAGAGAGGGAGACACAGAATCCGAAGCAGGCTCCAGGCTCTGAGCTGTCAGCACAGAGCCCAAAGCGGGGCTCAAACTCACAGACCGTGAGATCATGACCTGAGCCGAAGTCGGACACTCAACCGACTGAGCCACCCAGGCGCCCCTCACCATACTTTTATATCCAAAAATATTTCCAGAAGATTGAAAGATTTTCAACATGAAAAATAAAATTATAGAATTAGTAGTTCAAAACTTTAATGGATTTATTATTTGGTGGATAATCTTAGCATACAAAAACACTTTCTAAGGCCTGTAATCCTAAAGTCTTAAAGGAAGAAAAAAAACAAATTTGAACATATACAAACTAGAAAAAAATATTGCAGTATATTTGGCAAAGAAATTGTCATTAATATACAACATGTTGTACAACTCAGTAAGTCAAATCAAATTTAAGAAATGGTCAACATATTAAAATCTTCATCTCTTTCACAATTAAATAATTACATATCAAAACCAATGAGTATATCCATATAATGGAATATTATTGAGCAACAACAAGTAACATTATTTATAATATCCAAAAAGTGTAAACAACCCAATGCTCAGTAATTGATGAATAGATAAACCAGATGTGGTATATCCATACCATGAAATATCATTCAGCTATAAAAAGGACTGAAGTACTAATAAATGCTACAATGTGGATGAACCTTGAAAGCACTATGTTAAGTGAAAGAAGCCAGACACAAAAGAGCACATTTGTATGATTCCAGTTATGTGAAATCCCCAGAATGGGCAAACACAGGGACCCTAAGCATAATTTAGTTGTCGCCTAGAACTGGGGCAATGAGAATCAGGGGAAATGGGGAGTGACTGTTTTGTTTTTTTGTTTTGTTTTGTTTTGTTTTGTTTTTAGCGTTTATTTATTATTGAGAGACAGAGAGAGACAGAGCATGAGCAGGGGAGGGACAGAGAGAGAGGGAGACACAGAATTGGAAGCAGGCTCCAGGCTCAGAGCTGTCAGCACAGAGCCCGATGCGGGGCTTGAACCCACAAACCGTGACATCATGACGTGAGCTGAAGTCGGATGCTTAACGGACTGAGCCACTGAGGCACCCGGGGAGTGACTGTTAATGGGTACAGAGTGTTCTGTTGTGTTTTTCCTTTTTGAGGTCATGAAAATTGATTCTGATGATGGTTGCACAATTCTGTGAAATGTACTCAAACCACTGAATTGTGCACTTTAGACAGTGAATTGTCTGGTATGTGAATTACATTTCAACAAAGCCGCTTTGTTTTTTAAGTCTTATATAAGAAAACAGTCAGGGGGCCGCCTGGGTGGCTGTCACTTAAGCATTCACTCTTAATTTCGGTTCAGATCATGATCTCATCACTCGTGAGATGGAACCTCACTGTCAGTGCAGAGCCTGCTTGGGATTCTCTTTTTCCCTGTCTCTCTGCCCCTTCTTCACTCGTGCTCTCTCTCTTTTTCTTAAAATAAATAAACTTTAAAAAAATGGACTCCATTAAAAAGAGAGAGATGCTTTCTCACCCTCTCCCTTTGCCTCTCTCCAGCTCACTCTCTTAAAACAGAAAGGAGAAAGAAAAAGAAAAAGGGGTATATGAATTTGCTTATCAGATTACAAAGCTCAATAAATAATGGTGGAAGTGGAAATTGGCACACTATTTTGGTGAACAACTTAGCAATACCTTTCAAAATTTAAATGCACCTTATTCTTTGATTCAGCAATTCAGACTCAAAAAATTACCATATCAATATATTTGCAAAAACCTGGCAACTTGCATACAGAAGAACATTGTGTGCAACAGGAAAATCGGAAAATCTGGAGGTGGCCATTTAAGGGAATATTATACAGCCTTTTAAAAATATCATGGAGGGGAGCCTGGGTGGCTCAGTCAGTTAAGCATCTACCGCTTGATCTCAGCTCAAGTCTTGTTAGGGTCATGAGTTTAAGCCCTGAATTGGGCTCCACACTGGGGGTGAAGCCTACTTAAAAAAATACACACACACACACACACACACACACATACACACCATGCAGTTATAAGGGCTGACATGGAAAGATCTCCAAGAAAACAATAAAAATAGTATTTACTGAGCACTTGCTATGTACCACTCTTTCAAGTGCTTTGCATGCAATAACTCACCTAATCCTCTTTGCAACCCTATATTTTTCATATTGTTATTACCTCCATTTTGTAGATGATGGCACTGAGAAACACAGCTAGGATTGAGTAACTTGCCTAAGATCCCATAGCTACTAAATGGTAGAAACGGGTTTTTTTTATATGAAATTTATTGTCAAATTAGTTTCCATACAACACCCAGTGCTCATCCCAAAAGTTGCCCTCTTCAATGCCCATCACCTACCCTCCCCTCGCTCCCACCCCCCATCAACCCTCAGTTTGTTCTCAGTTTTTAAGAGTCTCTTATGCTTTGGCTCTCTCTCCCACTCTAACATCTTTTTTTTCTTTTTTTTTTTTCCTTCCCCTCCCCCGTGGGTTTCTGTTAAGGAGCGGCTTTTTGCATGCATTTAAAAGGTGGATATTTATAGATTTCAGGTGCTCTCATCGCACACATAAAATAACTGTGTGAGATGATATGTTAATTAGTTTGACTTTAGTAATCATTTCACTATGTATATGTATATCAAATCATTGTGTTGTACATCTTAAATATTTTAAAATTATTTTATTTAAACATTTTTGTTTAAAAAATCATAGGAAAGCGTCAACATCAAATGTGTGATTGTGGTTACCTATGAGAATGGAAAGAGGAGAATGGAATCACGTTTACTCTACAATATTTTCTTAATAAAATATCAAAAGCTAATATCACACAATATTAACATTTGTTAATTCTGCCAGTTATATTTGTTATATTAGTATTTGTTATATCAGTATGTATTTGTTATATTAGTCCTATTTTTCCATACATTTGAAAGTTTTCATTTTTCTAAAAAATATTTTTTCCATCACACTAAACTGCCTCCTGAGTGGTTACCAGACAGCAAATGGGCGAACATTCCTGTAGAATAAGGTAGGATTATTGGGGGACGGTGGGGAGAGAAGGGGGCGATGTTTAGTTTGTTTTATGGTCTACTGTCTCCATTGCTGATTCAAAGTATTTTACAGAAGCTGTGAGGGTGCCTAAGGCCTGACCCTTCTTTCTCATTCTAACTCACTTGTGCCTAGACCTCTCATGCCCAGACCCCAGTACAATCTAGTTTGAAACACTATTGATGGCTCAACAGTCATTAAGCATGGGTTTCACTGCATCGTTTCCTTGCACAAATGCCTTCAAACTATCTTGAGGGAGGAAGAATTCATTGTTAGCTTGGGTGTCAAGCCTTCATCAGTCTCACCTAAGTCTCTTTCCACTGTTACCTCCCACAAGTTTACCCTCCATGCTTGCATTACTGTTTGATGTATATAATTTTTGCCTTATCCCTACATTAGCCTGTCCCCCTTCCTTCCTTTCTGCCCTTCTCTATCACAGCCTTGCTTGGGATCCAATTTCAATCCAACATCTTCCCTAGAGTCTTCCCTGAACACCCCAGCCCAATACAGTAATTATAATTACTCCCTCATACGCTCGTCCAGGAATTCCCATATTTGTGGTTTACTTTGCGGTAGAACAGATGCACAGGCTCTGGATGTCATTTTCTCTCACCTGACCAGGAACCTCACTCTGTAGATCACTCTGCCTCTCCTTTATCTTTAATCTGTCACTCTTTACTGGCCCCATTCAAAACTTTTCAGGAGTCCCCAGTTATAAATGAAGCAGAAAGTGTGTCGTGAAAGGTCTGGTCCCCCTAAGTCAGGTGCTGAGGGGAGAGCAAAGAGGAAGACTACTGTAGTGATCCGGGACTCGCAGTTCCCACGCGCTGCATTAAGCCTAAAGCATCAGGAAAATCAAGCAGTGGGCTGGTGAGGTGTTATTAGTCACAGCCCCAATTATACACAACTCAATGTCCATCAAGAGTGGAGAAAATAGGGGCGCCTGAGTGGCTCCTTTTGTTAAGCATCCAACTCTTGATTTCAGCTCAGGTCATGGTCTTGCGGTTTGGATTGGTTTTAGGATTCTATTTCTCCCTCTCTCTCTACCCCTCCCCCACTCATGCAAGCAAGCGCGCGCTCTCTCTCTCTCTCTCTCTCTCTCTCTCTCTCTCCCTCTTAAAAACAAATAAATAAATACACATAAAAAAGAGTAGAGTGAATAAATAAATATGGTTGTGTTGTAATCCATATAAATGCATTATGGTGAGTGTGAAATAGAACACTACTGAATGGTGAAATGAATAAACTTGAGCTACATGTAATGATATGGACAAATCACATCAACACTTGAGAAAGAGAAAAGCAGCCCCCAATATGCAAGAGCCAGTCTGGTACATTCAGCCACTCACAGGTAGGCCTTGGTGTTCTATTGAACATAAATAATTTCGCCAAGTACAACATCAGACAAAGCCATTCTGTGACCATGATAGATCAAGACAAAACCCAAACGACTGTTACACCATCCAACCACCAACAAAACACGAATATTGCCCTAACCACAAAAATGAGCAAATATCCTCTTATAGAACTGATATGAGTGACTCATGCTTCTTTTCCAATTACAGCTTTAGCCTCAGTCTTAAGTTCCTTTCTTCTAGGTAAGATTTGGTGTGATACCCAATCACAGAATTACCCTGGCTTCTTGATCAGGGTTATCCAAACCAGAGCAAAGACTCACTTCCTTACACTCTTCCCCAAATCACCTAACACAAGCCTAAAGCCTATACTAGATCGGAAATTCTCTTACTGAGAATCCCCTGCCCGCCCCCACCGCCACACCATGTGTGCTCTTCCTCACCATAATGAATAATAAACCCAACTTCCTCAACTACAGGAGTGTGCCTGGGCGACTGGAGGGCACTGATACGTTAAAATTGAGTGAAAGATGCAAGTCACAAAAAAATATAAACTTTCATTCAAATGAAGTTAATAAAAGTAAGTACTAATTAAGCTGTTTAGAGATGCATTACCACAGAGGTGAGAAAACTATAGAAATAAAAGTAAGGATGTGCTTATGAGAAATGTTGGTATAGTGTTAGTTCTAGTTGGTATAGTTAGGGAAAGGAAGGGATGGAATGGGTTGAGGCATAACGAAGTTAGAGCAAAACGAATTGCTTTATTCAAGGATGTGTAAGCACAAAACACTGCAACCTAACAAAGTACTTTTGCAGAATACAAAAAAAAAAAAAAAAAAAGGAAACAACTTCCAGAAGACTCCAGGAAGAGCTTGTCCCAGATATTGAACCACTGTAGGATCTGCAAGAAAACTTCAGGGAACTGGTAGCCTTCATAGACACAAGATGGACTTTTAAAAAGGGAAGGGTTATGAGTTATTAAAAGAAGAGAATAAAATGAGAACTCATTAGGATGAAATAAAATGCAACAAGATTTTTAAAGGAAGGACAATGTGATGAGGAAAGATTGGAAGGAAATTAAAACGGAATGCTGGGGGCGCCTGGGTGGCTCAGTCGGTTGAGCCTCCGACTTCAGCTCAGGTCACGATCACGCGATCCGTGGGTTCGAGCCCCGTGTCGGGCTCTGGGCTGATGGCTCAGAGCCTAGAGCCTGCTTCTGATTCTGTGTCTCCCTCTCTCTCTGCCCCTCCCCCATTCATGCTCTGTCTCTCTCTGTCTCAAAAATAAATAAACGTTAAAAAAAATTAAAAAAAATAAAACGGAATGCTGGAGTTAAGGAAAAAACATGGGAGGTATCGCAACATTGATTCTGATTGATGCTGTAGTGATGTAGAGAACAAGTTAAATAATTATCAAAATTTATGGACAAAGAGATGAAAAAGTTAAGATGATAGCAACAAAGGATAGAGAACAAAGGAGAGGGGCAACTGGTGTTCCTTAGGAGGAATCCAGAACAGCAGGAAAGACACAGTCACAGAGATGGGATAGGAGAGTGTTTCTCCCTAGAGGGTAGGGTTGAGGATGTAGCCATGGTGGGCACGTGACCGGATTGCCCTGGAAGGAGTGGTGTGCCTTTAAATTGGAGTAATGAATGACTACCGGTTGGGCTGGGTTGTGTCCCTTCGGTAATGTTGGGGGAAAAAAATAAAGAGATAAAGATAGTGAATGAATGCACGAATGCAGATGTTCAGCCAGAAGTGCGAAACCACATCCCAGATGAAGTCAATCAAGAGAAGTCAATGACAAGAAACCCACATCTAGACACATTTGGGCAAAACTTTTGAACCGTAAGATAAGTAGGAGGGAAATGCTACCATATCCATTTTCTCCTTTAAAAAAAAAGGTAGGGGGCACGCCTGGGTGGCTCAGTCAGTTATGCATCCGACTCTTCATTTCAGCTCAGATTATGATCTCACGGTTCACGAGTTTGAGTCCAAGTAGGGCAGAGCCTGCTTAGGATTCTCTCTCTCCCTCCCTCTCTTACGTGCTCTCTCTTTCAAAAATAAATAAACTTTAAAAAAAAAGAAGAAAAACTACCCAAAACAAATTAAAAACGTAGACTTGTCACAAGCTTTTCTTTCTCTGCCACACAAAATTCCCAATGACAATGAAACAATGCTTACAGATGGCTAAAGAATGAGGTCAGAATCTAATCCCATTTAACTATGTTTTCACTCAAGGAAAAATAATATGAAGACCTTGGTTTGCAAGTGCTCAGAAAGAATGCCATCTATGTAACCTTTTCAGAAAATTACTTCAGTTGGACTCTAACAAACTTATGAGTTGGTAAGTCATGGAATGGCACCCTTGATGGTGAGTACTAAAATCGAGTAAAATTGAGACAGGAAGAGTACATTAATTTTGAACATCTTCACCCTCTATATGACAAAGCTCATTTCAGTAATAATCGTTAAGTGCAACTATAATAACGGCCAAAAAAGAAATGCAGAAAGTGAAAACAGTCTATTGAATTTTTTATGTATAATTGTACAGTAAAAAATTATTAGTTACTAAAAAAGAGAATATGGAAAATATGGATTACTACTTTTTAATTACAATGTTATGGATTTTTTTGGTTAAAAAAAAGGAAACAAACTTGAACCCTTATACCTGTGTATTTATTGGTTACATAATGAATAACAGCATTATTAATTTAATACTAATTTATTAATAATATAATATATAATAATATATAAGTGTACATTATATAATTAATAATTAATTATTATTAATTTAATAATGATTATGAGGGGCGCCTGGGTGGCTCAGTTAAGCATCCGACTTCGGCTCAGGTCATGATCTCACGGTTTGTGGGTTCAAGCCTCGCGTCAGGCTCTATGCAGACGCGCTCAATGTCTAGAGCCTGCTTCCGATTCTGTGTCTTCCTCTCTCTCTCTCTGCCCTCCCCTGCTCGCGCTCTGTCTCTGTCTGTCTCGAAAATAAAATAAAACATTTTAATAAAAAAATAATAGTTATGAAAGACTAACAAATTGAAAACAAAGAGAAATTTCTATTTTAAAGATAATGTTCAAATTCAATAAAATATTGAATACATAAGCTAAATTCTGTGCTTTCCAATAAAAATATTCACCTTGCAGTTGCTACTGTATCACCGTTTTATTTTATTTATTTTAATGTTAATTTACTTTAGAGAGAGAGAGAGAGAGTGTGTGTGAGTGGGGGAGGGGCAGAGAAAGAGGGAGACACAGAATCTCAAGCACCGAGTCCAGGCTCTGAGCTGTCAGCACAGAGTCCAAAGTGGGGCTTGAACTCGTGAACCATGAGATCATGACCTGAGCTGAAGTCAATGTTTAACTGGCTGAGCCACCCAGGCACCCCAGTATCACTGTTTTAAATTTCAAATACCCAAAATTCAAATACTCACAAGCAATTACAGAACTGAAGTTAACTCGTGTTCTGATTCCTCGTCTTTGCAGTCACTATTGTTGTTCCTTGTTTCAAATCTACTACTTAAACTCAGGCATTTGTAGTACCACAGGGGTTGGAAACACAGACTGCACTCCGAAAGTGAACTGGAACAATCTTGAACCATTTATAAAGCTACCTTTGAAATGAGCCTGCATGTCCCCTTGTTCTGGAAGCTCAATGAATGACTGAGAATTCTTGTGATTACTGCCCGTGTAGAACACAACATGCACTAACAGATAAGGAATGATAAAATGTGCTAAGTTTAAGTTTACATGCACATTATTAAAACTCAGTAACCTCAGCAGTTGTTTATGATGTAGGCCAAAGATTGTTCAGGAAGAAATATTTTGTGGCTGACTTTGTTGACAGTTGCTGGCATGTGGCGATAATAAAGGGTAGCTGACTTTAGTTGGTTTCATTGTCATTCAGTTCTCACTGCTCTGCCCTCCGTCTGCCTCTAGTTTGAATAATTCTGGTAAGTCTGGCTGTGCAACTGAATGCCAGACCATAGGTCTCTCTTTTTCTAATTACCCTCCAAAGAGAGGACTGTGGTTTAATTAGATAGAATTATGCTCTCATGCATGTATCAGGAAGCCGACAGAAAGGCTTAAGCAAGTGAGGGAAATAATTTTTTCGTGTAGCAGACAGCCCAGGGCTGGTAGAGCAGCTCTGTGAGGCCATCAGGGGTGCACGCTCCCTTGGTTTTTGCATCAACATCCTTCCCTTTTGTCTTTTGCCCTTAAGCTCACAAAATAGCTACTGAACCTCAAGATCCTGTGCCAACATTATATGCAAGATGAAGCACAAAAAGCAAAGGCAAAATGCTCCCCAAGCCAAATGTGCCCCCTTTTTAGGAGGAAAACACTAACTTTCCTAGAAGTCTCATCCACCAGATTTCTGTTTACATCTCCTTGGTCAGAAGTTGTCATCTGGCCACTCTTAGCTGCAAGAGAGAGTGGGAAATAAAGTCTTTTTATTTGACCTGGGCACCTTACCATCCTAAATAAAATTGGGGTTCTTTTGGGATGGAGGAATGGATATTGTTTAGGTAAAGTACTTGGAGATTAAATGCTGGCTAGTAGGGACACCTGGGTGGCTCAGGTCACTATCGGTCAGCTGAGCATCCGACTTCGGCTCAGGTCATGATCTCATGGTCCGTGAGTTCAAGCTCCATGTCGGGCTCTGTGCTGACAGTTCAGAGCCTGGAGCCTGCTTCAGATTCTGTACCTCCCTCTCTCTCTCTCTGCCCCTCCCCCACTCATGCTCGCTCTCTCTCTGTCAAAAATAAATAAATATTAAACAAATTTTTAAATGCTGGCTATTAAATTCTTCTGTTGCTGTAAAGGTACTGAAATAAAGTTGGGGTGTACTTGAATTCCCCATAAGGAGAAACTTGTGGTTGAGGATCACTATAATTTTAATCATTCTAGTGTTACACATGAGAAAGATCCTTGCTATGGTCTGAATGTGTGTGTCCCACCAAAATTCATTTTGAAATCCTCACCCTCAAGATGATGATATTAGGAGGTGATTGGGAGATCCCAATCACCATTGGAAGATGATTACATCAGGAGGGAAGAGATTAGTGCCCTTATAAAAAAGACCCCAAGGAACGACCTTGCCCCTTATACCATGTGAGGACACAGGAAGTTGGGTGTCTTCTGTGAGGAAGCCATCCCTAAGTGGACACCAAATCTGCTGGTGCTATGATCTTGGACTTCCCAACCTCCATAACAGTGATAAATACATTTCTGTTGTTTTTTAGCTACTCAGTCTATGGTATTTTGTTGTATCGGCCTGAAGGAAGATCAATTAAAAAAGATGCTTAACTCTGATGTAGTAGAGACATAATTGTTCTGGGCCAAAAGCATTTCAGTTTCTACTCTTTTTGTATTTTAGTATTTTTGTACTTTGTACCTTAATATTTTTTCCACTTGTGTTACTTTCTTTCTGTGTGTGACCAAGAAAGGATAAAATAGTGTATTATCACATTCAATCACCCAATATCATTAAGGTCTGGAGACTTAAAGCCAGGATCAGGCTACTGCAAAGGCAGATATTGATGCTTCTTTTTCTGTACACTCATCTTTCAAGCTCTTGAATTTCCTTGGAGTTAAGCAGCCATGGACCACTAAGCAATACTGACCACTTACCATCCATGTATGAGTCATTGGGCCCATTCACAAGGCAACTCCTGGAAGGAAGAGAATGATAGAGCAATGGTCACTCTGTGGGTCATGTTTTTAATGCCCAAGCTACCCAACAGTCAAACAGTTCCCTGTTCATCTAGTCTCGCTCCTTCACTTTCCATATTAGGCCCATGTTTTCTTATTTTGTCCTCAATGAGGTCAAGAACATTTTCTGGTGAAAATTTACATGACCAGATATCTATTTTCTTAATGCTTCCCACCTCAGAAAATAGTCTGAAGGATGAACGCAGGATAAAGGATGGTAAACATAGGCCACAGCAATAATGACTGAAAGAAGTTTCTGATCATAAAGACTTTCAAACTTCTAGGGAGGGGACAGACAGGCTGAGGCTGAAAGCCTCTAACACCAAGCTGAAGAAACTGCCACTTGATGGAGACATTGTGTGTAGTTGACACACAATGTTATATTATTTTCAGCTGTACAACATGATGATTCCACAACTCCATATGCTATGCTATACTCACCACAAGGGTAGCTACCATCGGTCACCATACATTTTTACTGTGACATCATCGACTATATGTCTATGTCATGCCTTTTGTTCCCATGACTTATTCATTCTGTAACTGGAAGGCTGTACTTCCCATTCCCCTTCACCCATATGGCCCATCCCCTATCTTCCTCCTCTCTGGCAACCATCAGTCTGTACTCAGTATTTATAAGTCTGATTCTGCTTTTGTTTGTTGGTTGGTTGGTTTTGTTTTTTCACACATATGTGTGAAATTGTGTGGTATTTTTCTTTCTTAGTCTCACTTATTTCATTTAGCAGAATACCCTCTAGGTCCATCCCTGTTGTCCCAAATGGCAAGATCTCACCCTCTTTTATGGCTGAGTAATACTCCATTGTATATATATATATACCACATCTTCCTTATGCATTCATCAGCTGATAGACTCTTGGGCTCTCTCCATGGTTTGGCTATTGTTAATGCTGCTATAAACATCGGGTTGAATGTACCCCTTTTGAATCTGTATTTTTGTACCCTCTGGGCAAATACTTAGTAATGCAATTGCTGGACCACATCTTCTTTATCCATTCATCGATTGACACGACACTTACATTGTTTCCGTATCTTGGGTATTGTAAATAATACTGCAATAAACATAGGGGGGCATGTGTCTTTTCAAATTAGTGTTTTTTGTTGTCTTTGGGTAAAAACTCAGTAGTCGAATTATTGGGTTATGTGGCATTTTTATTTTTAATTTTTTGAGGACGCTTCATATTGTTTCCCACAGTGGCTGTACCATTTTGCATTCCCACCAAGAGCACACAAGCCTTCCTTTTTGTCTGCATCCTCACCAACACTAATTTCTTGTCTTTTGGATTTTTAGCTGAGAATGGTCTTTCTTAAAAACTTCTCAAAAAGTCTGGACTCGGTTCTTCCATTTTGCCTCTGTATGTGATTTAATGTTAGTTTCTGGTAATGTAATTTAATATACGTATAAAGATATATGGAAAGAGGTAGCTATCGGTATAGATATAGACACAGACACAGATATAGGGGACGAAGGTTACTACCAAGCACAGAGCTGTCGGGTCACTTTGAACACACAGACCTCCATTCCAGCTGATACTCTCAAAGTCTGAGCACACCACATACACAGCCATCGGCACATCGATAGTCTAAAACATCCCTGTTATAGGATTTCTCCCAAGCCTAAGAACCAACAGCAATAGATTATGGTACTTTATTAAGTGACGCCTCATTATGCAGTGAAATACTACAGGACCATTAAAAAGAATGAGGTGGATGGCTAGGGCTACCAGAAAGACAGATACAGATATGAAGAGTATATTGTGACAGGAACAATGGAAGCTGGAAAGCTGTAAATGGAGAATTCCATCTGGTGTTTTCTATGCATAGAAAAAATTCTAAGGGAATGTTCAGCGTAGGGAAATTTTTCTCTAATATTTTATGGTTTTGTTAAAAAATTACCTTTGCAATCAGCAAAAGCTATACACATCTATATACACATGTGTGTATAATAGATATAGATACATTTACATATATACACACTTATACATGTATTCACATTTTATGTGCAACAGGTGTTCTAAAACTCAATTCCTTGCAAGGTATGGCTTTGCCTTCAAACCAGAACTTCAGCTTCAGTCTCCCTCATGCCATGTTTATTCTCCCCTCCATACCTCTACTCCTGTTATTCCCTTTGCCTGGAATGCGCCCCCCCCCCCCCGAATCTTTCATTTTTCAGACCCTGTCTACCTGACCTTCAAGGACTGAGACTCTTCCCCAGGTTCTCAGTCACCTCAGACTCCTTATTTCCTCAACTGGCATAATGCCTTTCAAACTTTGGTGTGTGTAAGAATCCCCCCAAAGGCATTATTAATGTTTCTGTCGCTCCCCTCCCCCACCACTAGAGATTCTGATTCACTAGGGCTAAGGTCGGGCCCCAAAGTCTACTGTACTTCTTATAATACGCCCAGGTGATGTTCACGCTGTGGGATGTGATCACCCTTCACAGGCATGGGTCTAGACCCCAACAATTTAGATTTAGTATATTCTGTTACTCATTTATTTCGTGGATCACTTGTTTCTCATTACATGGCCATCAACTTGTGGGTAGGAACATTGTTATACACTTGTCTCTAGCCTCTGCGGTTCGAGAGCCAAGAGATGATCATAGGGTACAAGTTACCTGAGGCTTGGAAGTTTGCAGGCTTCTCAGTAACGCGGGCAGTGGTGAAGATTATGTGAGTCTGCAGCAGTCTCTTCCACTTGTACCAGCCCCAGAAAACTTTCTGGCCCTGATTCTGAACTTGAATGCATCATGAATCCATGCATGCGATCATGTGACTTTACGTAGGTTAAGGGACAATGGACAAACCTACCTCAGGAGGACAATTCCTCTGTGGGGCCTCAGAGCCTCTGAAAACACACTTTTTATAATAAGATACCCTTTCTTTATTTTTCTAGACTGTCCCCTGTATGAGTGGAATCCTGAGGCTGGCTGGTGCCACTCAAATATAATAGAGCAGTCTGAATGTGGGTGGCCATAACTAAGTGTGAAACGCAAGTGTGCAACTGACTTCTAGCTTTATTTTTTTTTTTTTTAAATTTTTTTTTTCAACGTTTTTTTATTTATTTTTGGGACAGAGAGAGACAGAGCATGAACGGGGAGGGGCAGAGAGAGAGGGAGACACAGAATCGGAAACAGGCTCCAGGCTCCGAGCCATCAGCCCGGAGCCTGACGCGAGGCTCGAACTCACGGACCGCGAGATCGTGACCTGGCTGAAGTCGGACGCTTAACCGACTGCGCCACCCAGGCGCCCCTAGCTTTATTTTTTTTTAAGTAGTGATGGGATACATACAGTTGGTCAACTTACTGGAAGAATGCCTGGCCCCACCCATGTAAGTCAGTGTGTATGTGCTCACCTGGTCCATAAAGGCCAACCTGACGGCCCTCTCTCCAGAGTATCCCCAAGTAACAGAACACACACCCAATCCTTCCTGTTACTTAGTGCCTGATGACACCCCCCCCCCCTTTCTTACTACATTCAGTAGAGAAAGTCCCCAGTGTTCTTGGGAACCAGACAATTGGAACCATCTCACCCCCTCCCCCAACCGTCTCTGGGCCAGTGTTCCTGGAGTGCTGAGAAACTCTAATCTGGGACTCTCCTCTTTAGCTGTACTCCTTCCACCCCCCCCCCCCTTCTCCTTCCCACCAGGTCTTGAGAAGACAGGAGACATCACTGAAGCTGGTGTGTGTTGATTTGTGCCTTATGAATCTGTGTCACTGCATAAAGGTCTACCCCTTCAGGGAATAAGAACGTGCTTCTAGTTCTACCTGTAAAACTAGAAAAGTAGTCTTTAATCTCATAAGAAAGGAGACCTGGCCCTCTACACTTATATGGGAATATGGGGGAAAATATGGGACAGAGGTAGTTCCCAAATACAGTAGTCATGGGAACCTCTCAGGTAACAAACTTTGAAAACGGTCATGGAGGAGTGAAGTACGGTATTTTGAAACACTATCTACTATGACAAATATTTATTAAGCACTTGGCTCATAGACATTATACTGGGTACCGAGGATATAATGATATACCCAAACAGGCATAGTTGTGTATGGAGCTTATGATTGTTCTCATGACACAGTCTTATGAGAAAGTAATTATTGTTTTTTTAATGTTTATTTATTTATTTTGAGAGAGGGAGAATGTGAGCAGGGGAGGGGCAGAGAGAGAGGGAGAAAGAATCCCAAATAGGCTCTGTACCCAGTGCAATCCCCCTGGGGGTCTCAGTCCCACGAACTGCAAGATCATGACCTGAGCCGAAATCAAGAGTCAGACGCTCAACTGAATGAGCCACCAGGTCCCCTGAGAAGATAGTTATTCATATAAAACCATTCAAACAAATGTAAACATTTAATTAAAGTAAGTGCTGTGAAGGAGCAGTAATGGTGCTTTAAATGCATGAACTAGAAACTGCCAACCTAGCAAGGGCAGTAAGAGAAGGCTTTTCTGAAGATCTGAGTACTGAGCTGAGAGCTGAAGGGTGGGTGGGAGCTACCAGAGCAAAGAATGTTCCAGGCAAAAAGATGTGAAAAGGCCCTGTGGCAGAAATGATATGACATGTTCTTTCATTGAAAAAGGCCCCAGTGGCTGATACAGGCAAGATGTCACTAGAGAGGAAGAAAGGGCCAGACCATGTGTGGGGCTCATATACAACATTAAGAATTCCTGTGGGTAATAGGAAGCCACTAAAATGTTTAGTCAGATTTGTGTTTTGAAAGACTTCCCCAGGCCGTTGTAAGAATGGGTTGAGAGGGCCAATGCTGAGACACCAGCTAGGGGACTATTGCGATCACCCAGGGGAGAGAAGATGAAAACTTGGTCTAGGGTTGGGGTAGGGGAAATGAGACAAGACCAGCTCAGGCCACTCACCAGCTAAAACTAATAATGCACAAAGTTTCCCCCACCCCCACCCCCATATGATGCAAACCTCCAGGAAAACTGAGTGTTTGGGGCCTTGGTTATAAAGCTGGCTGATTATAAGACAGCAGTGTGAATTCAGAAGTCCATCCTAAGTTTGACATGGGAGTGTGCAACTGACTCTAGCTTCAAATTTTTTAAGTAATGGGGCAGGTGATTTTTCTAGAGAAATAGACTTCTGGAAAATGAGTCAAAGCAGCAAGTTAAGGGAAAAATTCACCAAGGGTGTCATTCTGCCTTATCACCACTGAGTGCTGCTGTTTCCAATGACAAGTTCCCCCCCAAAACCCCAAAGAGCCAAGGACCAGTAAGAGGAAGGGGGGGGGGGAGGTGTCACCTTGGAATAAAAGGGAGAAAAAGACAAAGATATTTCCTAATTTTGGAAAT
This sequence comes from Panthera pardus, assembly GCF_024362965.1. Lineage (NCBI taxonomy): Eukaryota > Metazoa > Chordata > Mammalia > Carnivora > Felidae > Panthera > Panthera pardus. The sequence goes on from NW_026526655.1 coordinate 28,212,417, forward strand.
CTGAGTCCTAAGCAGCAGGGGTCCAAACCAAGAATTTGTGAAGGTCATTTTGCCGTATGGTAACTTCTGGCGTTACCGCCAACATCTCTAAGGACAGTCCCCAGTATTAAAAGGGCCAAGATGGGTTTTTTTTTTAGAACCATTAGCATGCCCCCTCCCCCACAGACCCATTAGCGGGCCTTATTAAACCAGTTCAGACAAAGAGTAAAGATGCCCTAGTTAATGGAGAGTCTCCGATAATTACTCTGCTCAGCCGCTTCTTTTAGGGTTTGAATGGCCTTTAAATAATGTTTCTCTTGCTGTGTTCTCAGACAATGACCTAGTAGTCTGCTTTAAGCGGTGCCAATCCCATTAGCTGAAGAATAGCAAACTGTGTCTGTGTGCCAATGAGTGTGTGCGTGTGTGTGTGTGTGTGTGTGTGCGTGTTGAGCACAGCATATGGTGGAGGTCAGGTTTAAATGTTGCTCCCTTCTTCTTTTCCTTCATTCCTTTGTAAACTCATCCCTCCTAGGAATCAAATGCACCACTGTGTCTCTCGGGTCATCGATTGGGTGAACATCTATTCCTGAAAGTAGCAAGCAACTTTCAAAAGCTTACAGAAGATGCCTATCATTCTTATTTACTAAGCATTTCTTGGTGGGATGTGATCTTAAAGTTATTCCTTGCCTTCTAAGAACTTCAAATCCCAATGCACAATAATGCAAAGAACATAAAGTCATCTGAATATGTGTTTACTGCTCAGAGTTGAAAAATGTGAAGCGTTTCATAAACGTGGAAGGAAAAATGTAGGAGACAAAACACAGAAGAGGGAATGCCGAGATCCTTGGAATACTTCCCTCTGTGGCCTCTCTGCTGATGCTGGCAGCTCTTATTTTTCTGGTAATTAGACTGCAGAGTTACCTTTCAAGACAGGTTATATCCCGACAGAGAATGTGGAAAAAGGGCAACCTCACTTTACTTGGGAAGGATCAAATTCTTCTATCGGAAAGTAAGTTCAATTGTGAACAGCTTTGTTATAAAAATGTGTAAAACAACGTTCAGAAACACTGTAGTGAATTCAATCTGGCTGGAACCAGCCCTTGCCCACCTTTGTCTGGAAGAGTTGTCCAGGCATTCCAGAATGGTCTCTTTTGATAGTTCTTGAACATACGGAGTGTGAAAACAGGCCAGCATCAGATGTGGGGTGACGTCACACCATTATATGGAAGTGAGTTACATGCAGCTCAGTGAGCATCACACAGCACCCACAATATGCACCACACACACACACACACACACACACACATACACGCACACCCATACGTGCACACACACATTTGACAACTCCTGGAAAGGATGATCACACTGTAGCCAACAGGAAAAAAAGAGCCACTCTCTGGTTCTTATTCTACAAAAACACCATAGGCAAGGAAATACTCTACTTGGGAAAACTAGGAGGTTCCATTCAGTTTTCACTTTTTTTACCTTTTGTTTTAATGACCATGAGCACTTTATGTGTGAGGGCTCCTTGTGCATAATTTAAATTTCTGATGTTATTTATTTTTGAAAGCATGAACTTACTGAGAACTGAGAGATGTTAGTTTCTTGTACCTACACCGCTAACAACCTATCCGTTGGATAACAACTTTCATTTGTATAATAATTAGTTAAAGTGTGTGACATAGAAATCATCCTTCAGGACATGACAAGTTCAGTATTTTGGGCATTGGACTCTTGTATCAGTGATTCCCATTCTGAGGAAAAGGACTGAATGGTATGACAGTTCATTTGGGTGTATTAGGAGAGGTGAATTTTTGATCATGTACAAAAGGAAAAAGGGATCCAGCTCTTAGGGACAGGCTTGGACCTTGGGTTACATTAAAAAAAGAACAAAACAGGGGTGCCTGTGTGGCTCAGTCAATTGAGCGTCCGACTTCAGCTCAGGTCATGATCTCACAGCTTGTGAGTTCAAGCCCCGTGTCAGGCTCCGTGCTGACAGCTCTGAGCCTGGAGCCTGCTTCGGATTCTGTGTTTCCCTCTCTCTCTGCCCCTCCCCCGCTCACACTCTGTCTCTCTCTCCTTCAAAAATTAATAAACATTAAAATTTTTTTTAAAAAAAGAACAAAACAAAAAAAAATTAAAATGAAAAAAATGAAAAAAGAACAAAAAACCCCAATAAAACCTTCTTAAAAATCACTCTTGAAAACCAAATCGAATTATGGAATCTCAATAATCTTGAAAATTACAAATGTTACATTGTTCATTAAACCACACTCTGGGCCATTACGGTGCTTTGTGCTGTGCGAAATAATAAGTATAATAAGTATAATCCATGATGTTAGACTTTGTGACTAGGATTACAATTCGGAGGTCCTGATCCCCAATCCAGAGCTCTTTCTAGTATAGCAAAGCCTCTCTTGTGGTACAATTACTTTACCACAATCCCGCATGTATCAAAGATAGAATACTGCATTAAAAGGGCTGATCCCCAGTAGAACCAAGAGCTGCCCTTAGATGTGGGCCATTGGGCCGCTGTCCTGGGCTCTGTGCTTTAGGTCTTCCCCTGGCTGCATCTCTCTCTGGCCAAGGAGGTGGCTACCTGGAGCCCCCTCCTTCTAGATCAGGTACCTAGGAACTCCACATTCCCTGCCCCCAAAGTCAGAAGCCTGCCTCCAGGGCTGCACAGGTTTTTATGCCAGGGCTTGTCTTCCTGGGGGCTGGCCCAGCTGCCAGTGTGTCTTCTTAGGCCTGAGGAGTGGCTATGACTAGGGAAGCAGTAGATGCTGGGACATGTTAAAATGATGGGACAGTAGATGTTAAGACATGGTGGCAGAGATGTCTACAGGCACATGTGGGGCCTTGTAGAGCGAGACGGGGTCTGGGCTGGGAAGCTAAGGGCAACTGTCTGTTTTGCTCTTGTCCCTGTAAATATCAGGTATGCCTGCGAGTTCTGGTGAATGAATGAATGTCTGTCTCTTGGTGTACGTATGGAATCATAAGGTTTTAATGTGTTCAAATTCAATAGATGATGCCATATGCACACACATTCATATAAATATACAAATTCAAATTCAATATATGGACAGTCCACAAGTTATGATGGTTCAACTTGTGATTTATACATATACATTTTTATATATTTATATTTTGCATTTATGTGCATTTGTATTATAGACACACATTTTTAGACTAGTCTGAAATATAGTATATATATTTGCTCCATACAGTTAACAGCTCACATATTGAGGGCCTAATATTGCCACGCACTATTATAAACTCTCACTGTGAATTTGCTTACTCCGAAAACACCTTGAAGTAGATACTATTATTACTATCATCATCATCATCATCATCATCATCCCCATTTTACCCAGGAGGAAACTGAGGGACGGAGAAGTAAGGTCATTGGTGCAGGCCTGATAACCAATGGGTGCTAGAGTCAGGCTTCTGACCGCAATGCAGTGCAGCTGTATTCAACCTCCCCTGCTTGTCTGTCTCAGCACTACTTCTCCAAGGCAGGCTCAAACCCTCGCTCTTTTGTAGAGGCCTATCTGAGCATCTCCGTCCTCCCTCCGGTTTTCTGCACTTCTGGAGTTTCTTGCGTCTTCATCACTCCTCAGATATTTACTGTTGGGGACTGCCGAAAACCTTCCCGTATGTTTATCTATTAGCTCTACCCTCGGAAAGTGAAAGATGACTGGACTCTCGCCTGACAATGTCCGGGTAGGTGTCTTGTTTTCCAGGATAAGCATGCTGGCCTCTGAGATGAGCTGCCAGATCCCTCACTGGAAAGGAATTGTCGCCCCAGCTTCTAGAAAGGAGTGCTGTCAGCAGGTTGCCTTCAGCGGTCAGCCAGCCCCTTCAGGGATTGTGTCAACTGCAGAGAACCACTTTGCCCAAGGCCACGCTCCCTCCCAGAGTGCACCACATCCATGGAATGATGGGTGTGGGAGTGTAAAGCCCTGGCCCTCTTGGTCAGTGGCCTGCCGGAGCCAGCTTCCACGGACGCGGAGGCTGTGCACATGGAGGACGTGTGATTGTGCACATCTTGAGCTCCATGTTCAATGACATGACACCCAGATCTTGAAATTAGGCACGGCGTGGTATCTACTCCATGGAAACTGGCAAACACAAACAGATCAGGGCTTTCGTTTTTCAGAGTCAGGTTGCCAGCACACCACTGTTCTTGGCCCAACTCAGGACTACTCTGGACCCTCTGAAGGGCCACTCTGTCTCTGAGTCTTCGTGGGGTTGGCAGAGGCTGTCATGGGGCCTCACAGCTGTATCTCTCCCTCTCCCCCATTCAGCTCCCATCCCCTCACCCACCCTATGCAGGTGTATTGATCCCAAGGGCACTTTCTGCATGCTGAATTCTCAAAGTGTGCCTTCTGGGGAACTCAGCCCGCAACAACTCTAAATACTGTTAAAGTTTATCTAAACTTTACAGATTGGTTAGGGACTTTGTCAGGAATGCTAGGTTTTCCCACAAGGAAGTTGAGAATATATCATGCAAAAAGGTTCTATTCCACATCAAGATTGAGACAATTTTTCTTTTTTTTTTAAATTTTTTTTTTAATGTTTATTTATTATTGAAAGACAGAGAGAGTCAGAGCATGAGCAGGAGAGGGGCAGAGGGAGAGGGAGACACAGAATCCGAAGTAGGCTCCAGGCTTTGAGCTGTCAGCACAGAGCCCGACACAGGGCTCAAACTCACAAACCGCGAGATCATGACCTGAACCGAAGTCGGACACTTAACCGACTGAGCTACCCAGGCACCCCGAGACAATTTTTCTTATACAAGGTTTTAACCTTTCTTAAAAAATTTAAGTATATTTTATTTATTCCAATATATCCAAAATTTTGTGATTTCCATATGTAATCATTACCAAATTTTTTACATTCTTTTTACATACGAAGTTTTAGAAACCTAGTGTGCATTTTACACTAACAGCACTCTCAATTCTGAAAAGCAGTTGCTTTTCAATTGCTTAATAGCTATCTAAAGCTGCTATATACATTATACAATGTAACTGTTAAGAGTATCCATTGCTCAAACATACCACAATTTCTATATACACTTGATTGTTTTTTCCATCTTTATTGAAGTATAATTAATATATAAAACCTGCACATAATTAAAGTATACAAATTAGTGAATTGGGACATATGCAATGAACATGCTTATTATTTGGATTGTGGTGTTGGTAACAGGAGTGTACATTTGATTATCGATATACATTTAGGTTGTTTCCAGTTTGAGACTATTTAATTTTGTTTTAATGTTTATTTATTTTTGAGAGAGAGAGAGAGAGAGAGAGAGAGAGAGAGAAAGAGAGAAACAGAGCGTGAACGGGAGAGGGGCAGAGAGAGAGAGAGGGAGACACAGAATCGGAAGCAGGTTCCAGGCTCTGGAGCACAGAGCTCGACATGCGGCTCAAACTCAGGAGCTGTGAGATCATGACTTGAGCTGAAGTCAGACACTTAACGGACTGAGCCACCCAGGCGCCCCCTCCACTTTGAGACTGAGAAATGGTTCTATCAACATTCATGTCTGTCTCCTGGTGTACGTATGGAATCACAAGGTTTTTATTTGTTCAAATTCAATAGATGCTGCCAAATATATTTCACTTAGTACTGTCATTTCTTTTTCTAATTTTATCAGTTCTGAGGGATTGCTGGTGGTATCTAAACTGGAGTTCAATTTTTTAATTCCCCAATGAGAAATGATGTTGCTCAAGAGGTAAGCACTTAGCAGAGGCCCTGGTTAGTACTCACCATCCTAGAGGACAGTACATTCCTGCAGTTCGTGCTTGTTGAATGACTAAAACAAACCACATTCAAATTGCCCAATGAAAGAATTTTTTTGTAAGATTCTATCCCTTATCTTTGAGCTTTCTTGTTAAAAAAGGAATTGTAGGTGGTGACCGGGTGGGGAATCATTGAATATTTTGCTTTGCTGAAGGGTTTTCACTCCACCCACCCAGCACCCCCCCCCCGCCCCCCATTACCTATTTGTAGAAGTGATAGTCAAAAGACTTAAAAACGTGTATAGCCAGACCATCAACTGATCAAAAAGGATTCTGGCCCTAAAGCTAGAGCAGGGTATTGTGGATATCCCATCCCAGCAGAATAGGGTCAGGTATTAATCCTTTGGGTGTTGGATCATAGGATGGGTGGACACGGGGTTCCTCGGAAAGAGACTTGGGACACTTAGGAAGTTTAGGACCGAAGCTAGTTACCAACCTGTATAGAACTGTTTCAATATTTTAACGCTGGGTATGGTCTTGTGGGTGCCTGCTAGTTGAATATTAAGCTCATTTGTACTTTCCAACAGGGACGCCTTTTACAACTTTGACATTTTATGTCTCAAATGCTTTTAATTTACCCAAGAAGACAAAGTATATTGCTCTCAATGAATATCCTAATCATCTCTACTTGGGCATATCTGGGGAGATGGGAGTGAGGTATATACTTGGCTTGCAAACTTTAAGCTATAAATAGCACCCCAAATTTTCTGATTAGTTTAACACTTTTTTTTTTTTTTTTTTTTTTTTTGACGAGGCTTTTATTTCTTCGGAAGATAGCATTGCTTTATTGAATCCTGGTCTGACCATTACTTTTGTAAATGGAGGCTAAAAGGGAAAAAAATAATGAAAGGACATACTAATAAAATCTCCTTGCATGTCATTTGGCATTTCGTTTTGTTTCAATGCACATTTACTGAGATATTTACTAGATACAATGGTACGTGTCATAGAACATGCAAAGATGAGTTAGATGAAATCCCTGACCTTTGGGGCATGGAGAAGGAGATATAATAGGGGAGCCTCAGCAGGATAATGGGAAAGGAAGAGTATACAGGAGTGGTAAAAAAAAAAAAAAAATGTGAGTCGGGAGCTTAGAGTGGAGGAAAAGAGTATGCAGGAGACAAGTCTGAAATGGTGGAATATTAGTCAAGATGCTTTCAGTTGTAAGCGACAGAAACTAAAACTATATTTGGCAGACAGTGATATAATTGGTAGCATCGCTGTGAGGTCTAGGAGGTATAAATAGATAGGCGACCCTATGGATTCAGGGTAATGATGCTGTGTCCTTGTAAGTTTGCTGTTTGTAACAAATGTACCACTTTGGTGCCGGATGTTGATGGTGGGGGAGATTGTGCATGTAGGGGAGCAGGGGGTGTATGGAAACTTTGTATTTTCCACTCAATTTTGCTGTGAACCTGAAACTGCTCTACAAGATAAAGTCTGTTAAAAAAAAGAAAAGAAAAGAAAAGAAAAGAAAGAAAGAAAGAAAGAAAGAAAGAAAGAAAGAAAGAAAGAAAAGATGGTGGGGTTGCTGTTCTCAGACAGCCATTTGAATGGAGACATGAACTTAAATGTTTTAAATTTAAAGAGTAAAATATCCCCTGATGACCTAATGGAGGCCTGAGTAACTGCCCAGCTGAGATTGTTCTCAGTCCTTGACTTTTCATCCCTTTTCTGGGACCACCCCCTTGGTTCGGTGCTAAGGCTCTATATTAGTGATGGTGAATAAATTCAGTCATTTTGCAAATGTGACTCTTTAATGCATTTTATGTGGCAGACCCTGTGCTTGATGCACACTGGGAATACAGTGACAAAGCCTGGGCCTTTGCCCTCAAACTTCACAGAGTGGTGTAGTTTTTCTCAAAGGGTAGTCCGCTGACCGCCTATGTTGGAAGTACTTTGAGGCCGTTGTTCAAATCACAAAATTCAGGACAGTATCATAGACCTTCAGAATACAAATGTGTGGATGTGTGACCCAGGAATTTGCATTTTTAACAAGTATTCAAGAGCCTTGACACTCAAAATATGGCATCTCCTGGGAGTTCATTTGAGGTGCAGAGACCCCACCACAGATGTCCTGAATCAGAATCTGCATTTTAACAGGATCCTCATACATTAAAGTTTGTGTTTGAGAAACCCTTTTTTAGAAGATTGTTACATGCTGACGTTTGAAAATCACTGGTCTAGGAAGAGGATATACAAAAACGAATTTGTAACAATGTGACGAGTTCATTTTAAAGGAACATGTGAGTGCCTCTGGGTGTGCATAAAAGGAAAAGGTTCACCTGTCAGAGGTTTTCCGGACATGTGTGACAGCACCCACTTTTAAAGGGCAAGAAGTTAGGCTAACAAGATGCGGCAGGGGTGAGGGGTCTCATCAGAGGAAACCACAGTACAGAAGTCCTGAAGTGAAAAAGAATACTGCATATTTAGGGAACAAGAAAGGTACCTCAAATTGCAGTGTTGTCGTTATTGTTTTTTAACTTACTGAAACTCTGAACATCAACTGAAGGAGGTATCAAAAAATAATTATGGTTAAAGATTTTCTCATTAATCTTTAAGGGAAAGGGGGTGAGGGATCAGACTTTCAATTCCTTTCATGTTGCTTTCTCTAGCCTCCTTGGACATTTTTTTTTTTTTTTTTTTTTTTTGCATTTATTTCTTCACTTAGTCATTCAAACATATATACATTGGGCACTGGTGCTTTGTGACTATTATGTGGTGGTGAGTGAAAACAAATAGTTCCTGCCCTCAGGGAGTTTATAGGTGAGGCTGGGGTGGGGGTGAGAAGCCAATAAAATAAAATAGGTAAATAAATAACTGTGTAAGTATAAGTTGAGAAAATGGTAAGGAAGTGTGCTGTGATGGAGAACAATGTGGGGAAACTTCAAGGAAAGGCTTACCCAGCTAGACCAGCATATCCTCTTACAAAGTGGCCAAAATCAATGTGGGTTTGCTGTGGTGGGTGTCTTACTAAGAAGCCCCCGGCTGCCAGTCAGTGTGTACATGAACACAATACACACACACACACACACACACACACAGCACGCCACTGTTGTGCTGGGAATCCAAATGGGGGTTGAAGACCTCCCCTCAAAATCATCCCCTTTCAACCTGCTGTCTACAACATGAAAGGACAGCGAAAATTGATTTTTCTCCGCAGCTCCAAACATGAAATGAGAAGCAATCTCCAGCTTGTAATAGTCCCATTTTCAGAAAGAACTTATATGAGTAATTTTCTTAGGGAGCTGCAAAAAAAAAAAAAAAAAAGGGGGGGTCCAATCCTGTGTGTCTGTCCCAAGTGAAAATTTCCAATTGCAAATATTCATTCGGGCGTTGGGGGGAGCCGTGCGGAGACTCTGCGGCACACGCCATTGTTTTCAAAACGTGTGTGATAAAAATCTTGTCTAAGGAAGCAGAGATAAGGCCTGGCTGTGCGGTCAGGCCCCTCCCGGGCCGCTGGCTCCTTGGGCAAAAAAAGACGAGTCCTTGAGACCCTGGAACCTTGTGTGTCCGGGTCTCGCTTCCCGGGTGGCTGGGGGGAAGCATTTAAGAGTGGGACCGCGAGAAGCGCTTGTAAACAGACGGCCGGGCTGGGATGGTCGGCGGCCAGACGGGCTGTCACGGTGAGGCGGGCTTGCCCGAAGCCGCGCCCCGGCCAGGAGTAGCCTGCAGGCCCCGTAGGTGAAGGCAGAGAAACAGCCCGCGGCCAGGTGAGCATCTGCCTGCGTCTGTGCTGCCTGGCTGGCCAGTGGGGGAAGGGTGTGGGGATGACAACATTGTAACACATATCCGAGGGTATCCCTGGGGTTGCGATGATTTTGCTCTTTCTTCCGTACTCTGGCTTTTAGTTCCTGCTGGAGACTGCGCTGCAATGTAGTGGATAATGGGTGTGGGCAGATCACACGATGCATTGTCTGCTTATTTTTTATCAATCAGGTATATAAGCAGAAAGCAGTTGAAATAGCACATCCTGTTCTGTGCGCTGTTTTTAGTCTCCCTGCTTCCTGGGTCCTAGAAACCAAACCTCAGCAGAGCTTTTAACTCACATCACGCCGGGGCTTCTAGAGAAACGATTGTTCCTTCTGTTGACAACGCTCATTTCTAATGTATAGTAAAGGACGCTGTGTGGCTGATGACAAGCATGATTTGGGCCTCTGTGAGAGGGTTACTATGCTAAAACACCAGGATGAGGACATTTCAGACCCACTCAACAAATAAAATTGTCTACTGAGGTATATGGTTGAATAGCAAATGGATATTGGTCTAGATTTATAGCTTGCATAGCAGGGCAGGTTTGAATTTACCAGGTCAAGCTGAGATTGAGCTATGCTGTTGTAAACTTATTTGGAAGTTTTTTTCCTTTCTTTTGTTTTTACCTCCTTGGAAAAGAGAAACACTTTTTTTTCTTTAGTATTTTCAGTAGTCATGGTGAATTGCAATTTATATTCATTCATAAGGTATTTTATTATAAATCGACTGCATGTAAATTTTAATTGTTGTGTCTGTAATCAAATACAAGCCAGTTTTCATTTCATTAGCTTCAAGAAAATGCTTTGACCAAAAATTGGGCTATATACAGATGTGTCTCCCTGGTCACATAATCTAACTTTGAGTTAGTAGAGTATTAGATTAAATTGCATGTAGATAAGTGTTTTGAAATCAAGCACATCAAAGAAATAATACTAATGCCTTATGAGTTTGTCTTTAAAATGAATATTTTCTCAATGTGATGGTTCATAGCAAGAACTATAAAGCCAGACTATCTGGATTTCAGTTCCTGTGTAGCACCTTCCTGTTGTGTAACCGTGGGAAGTTACCTGCTGTATTTCCCAATCTGTAGAATGGGTTTAGGAATAGTTCTGCTCTCATAGGGTGGTTGTGAGGATCAAATGAATTAATATTTTTAAAGTGTTAAGAATAGCACATGTAATAATTGCTATATACATGTTTGTTAAGGAATACTTAAAGGGTTCCTGGCTGGCTCAGTCAGAAGAGCATGTGACTCTTGGGGTCATGAGTTCAAGCCCCCTGTTGGGTGTAGAGAGTACTAAAAAATAATAAACTATTTCATTGATTTAAAAAATACATAAAATAAACCTGTGTTGAAAGTAGAATGGTGATTGCAGAAGCTGGGGTAGGGGCTAAATGGAGAGTTTTGTTAAATGAGTATAGTTTCAGTTTTGCACGATGAAGAGTTCTACTGATTGGTTGCACAACAGTGTGAACGTTACTGATGTACCCTTGAAAGTAGTTAAGATGGCAAATCTTATGTGTATTTTCCCACAGTTAAAAATTTAAAAAAAATCCGTGTTGGCAAAGGTGGGTGTTAAAATTCTTTCTTTTTTTTTTTTTCCTTGAGAGAGAGAGAGAGAGAGAGAGAAGTGGAGCTCACCCAGGGCTCATGTTTTACCCAAAGTGGGGCTCGTGTTCACCTGAAGCGAGGCGTGAGCTCACGAACTGTTGAGATCATGACCTGAGCGGAAGTCAGATGCTTAACAACTGTGCCACACAGGTGCCCCGGTATTCAAAGTTCTTATTAGCACACAGCAGCACCACCCACAGTTGCCTTTGTCATTGTGAAAATGCAACTTCTTACAGTCATCAGTAAGATTCATTTATTTACTAAATTCATACAATTAAGTTTTATCATAAAGACATGAACATGTTATAAGAACACCTAAGACTCTATAGCAGGCAGAATTCTAAAAATGCCCCTGTACCAAGATTGGATGGCCTAATCCATGCAACCTATAAAGATGATGAAATATCACTCTTTTGAGTATATTATATTTTGTGACACAGTTGAATTCAAAATGGCGAAAATACCAGAGTGGTGCTTGTCTAATCACAGGAGTCCATAAAAGTGGAGAGCTTTCTCTGGCTGGTGAAATCCAAACGATTTGAAGCTTGAGGAGGAACAACATACTGTTGCTGTTTTGAAGGTGGAGGGGACACTTGAGAAGGAATGCAGGAGGCCTAGAATTGCTGAAGTTGGCCCAGCATGGAAACTGGAACCTCAGATGTAGGGGCACAGTCTAGCAGCTGGACCGTGCCAGCAACCTGAATGAGCTTAGCACTGGGTTCTTTACCAGAGTCTTCAGCTAGGAGCCCAGCCTGGCCAGCAACACCTTGAATATAGTCTCTTGAGAGAGGCCCTGAACAGAGAACCTAGTCAAGCTTACCCAGGCTTCTGACCTTCAGCATTGACCTTAAGAAATAGGTGGTGCTTTAAGCTACTAAGTTTGTGGAAATTTGTTATATAGCAATAGAAAGTTAAGACAGGGGCACCTGAGTGGCTGTCAGTTAAGTGTGCAACTCTTGATCTCAGCTCAGGTCTTGATCTCAGTGTTGTGAGTTCAAGTCCCGCACTGGGCTCCGTGCAAGGGCGTGGAACCTACTTTTAAAAAAAAGAAAGATGAAAACTAATACAGACTTCCGCAGAAAATTGGGCAAAAGACAGAAACAGACTATCCATAGAAGAGGAAATTAATGGCTAATAGATGTACGAAAATACACATTACGGGCGCCTGGGTGGCCCAGGTCATTATCTCATGGCTCATGAGTTCAAGCCTGGCATCGGGCTCTGTTCTGACAGCTCAGAGCCTGGAGCCTGCTTCAGATTCTCTGTCTCCCTCTCTCTCTCTGCCCCTTCCCAACTCATGCTCTGTCTCTCTCTCAAAAATAAATAAACATTAAAAAAAAATACATTCTCTTTTCATTAACCAAAGAAATGAAAATTGGAATAACAGCAGGGTCCCATTTTTTCCAGCTCTTAAAATTTACATATTGTTAAAAATTTCAGTTCTTCACATTAGTTAGGGTGCAGCGGAGCAGACACTCTCAAATGCTGTGAGGGGTTAGCAAATGGTATAACCTTTCTATAAAACTCATTGCTGAATGTATGAAAAGCCTCACCAATGCCCCCACCCCTTGACCTAATACTTCTACTTCTAACAATCTATCCAAAGGAACTTAGAAATACCTTTTAAAGTGTATTTATTTTTGAGAGAGAGAGAGAAAGAGAGAGAGAGAGCATGAGCAGGGCAGAGAGAGAGGGAGAGAGAGAATCCCAAGCAGGCTCTGCACTGTCAGCACAGAGTCCGAGCAGGGCTAGATCTCATGAACTACAAGATCATGACCTGAGCTGATATTAGGAGTTGGACGCTCAACCGACCCAGATGCCCCAGAAATATTTTTAAAGTTAATGTCCACAAATGCTTAATGTAGCTTTGTTTTCTCATAGATTGTTGGAATTTAGGCTTTGGGGTATAGACCCAGGATAATTATCCAAGTGGAAAACAAAGAACTATAATGGATATGTAACCATTTGCAAAAAGAAAGACATCTGCATATTATGACTAGGAAAACAAAGCTGGCCTGGGTTGGTAACATCTGATGCCTAAGGAAACACTCAAAGCTATTATTCATTGAATATTTATCAGATATTTGACATACTCTATTTCAGTTTAATCATGTTTGCAACCTTCCCATAATACTTGAAGGCAAGCTATAAATTTACATATTTAAGAAGCAGGCAGGCAGATAGGTGCTACTTTGTTTTTTTTAACGGTTATTTATTTATTTTGAGAGAGAGAGAGAGAGCACGAACAAGGGAGGGCAGAGAGAGAGGAGGAGAGAGAATTCCAAGCAGGCTCTGTGCGCACAGCGCACAGGGCTTCATCCCATGAACCCGCGAGATCATGACCTGAGCCGAAATCATGAGTCGTACACTTCACTGACTGAGCCACCAAGGCGCCCTAGGGGCTACTTTAATTACTAGTTTCAGAAGACCTGATTTTAACAGGAACCTGGAAAAGATTAGATCATTTGGGCAGATGTTTTAGGATTCTCCATCTCTAGACAGTTTCCAGGAGCACTAGAGCAGTGCTACTCTTTCGTTTTCCCCACTGCTTCTCTTTCCTAATTTCATTTTGCTCTATTCTTTCACATCCACAGAAACATCCAGACAGTGCCAGTTGCCCCCTTGGCACTAGCCAAATGCTGATTTTCTTCATGAGGAAGTGTTAATCCCTTAAAAGAAACCGTGTGGAGGGATGGTTAGCAAGGGGTTGCTTTTTTCTTTTTTCTTTTTCTTTTAAAGTGTATTTTGTATTTGATTCATAAGTAGCTGAACTGTATTCCAGCTTAGATGCAAGCTAAATAATTCAGAGCCCTGAGTACTGAGTGACACTATGATAAAAATGACCACCAGTAGTAAATTCCATGCATTATGTTTGCTCTATTTCATTGGCTCCTGTGGCTATTACCAGACAGACAATAAAAAGCCCACATAATTAACCCTCATGCTGACAATAAGGTGAGAACTATATGTGTTCTGAGGGTGTAATTAATCTTGACGGCAATGTGAGTTATGAGCAAAAACCAAAGTTAAAATATAGAGGCCATTGTATTAAGATGTCAGGCCTGCTATTTTCATTAACATTTCGTTTATTTTTCATACACACTAACTGTTAATTTGAGTTATGTGTTTCAGATTGGATTCTCTGATTACATGCCATGTTTGTGACTACTGTAGAGGTTTATTTGTCCAGTTATCTTGATTAGTGTAACCAATTTATAATTCAGTACAAACTAAAGCTGCTTTGTTCTGCATTATCAAGTTTACTTGTGGACATTTATCTAGTGGGGAAATAGCTAAATATCCACTTTACTTGTAGTTTTTTAGCCACAGAATAGGGAACATGTATTGCAGGTTGGAAAACATCAGCACTGTAACCAGCAGTTTTTAATGCTCCAGGAGATTAACTAAATGATCTTTTCCCACGTGTTCTTGATCCATTTTTATCAGCACTTTAGCCTTTCCAGAACAACTTCTCTTCCACCTTTAGGGATTCATTGATTCATTGGCTGAACAAGTAAGAATTGAGCACTTGTTTTGTACCATGACACATAGCTCTTGTACTTGGGGCCAGGAAAACAACCTTGACTAAAACAGTCATAGTCTTTGCCTTCATGAAACTTACAGTCTAGTGGAGGAAACAGACAAGTAAACAGGCCATTTTGCACAGCATAAAAAGCATTATAATTGAGGAAATTAGGATGCTATGGGGACACATAAGAGGGATGTCCAAAATGGACATGGGAGGTCAGGGAACAAGTGATACTTCAGCAGAGACCCAAAGGCTGAATTCACATTAGCCAAGTTGTGTCCCTGTGTGTTGTGGGGTAGAGAGAAGAGAGGGGAAATTCAAGAGATAAGCCTGGGAAAGTAAGTGGACATGAGCTCTTACAGGCAATGTTAAGGAGTGTATGGTTTTTCCAGAAGACAGCAGGGTTTTAATTTTATGTTTGTTTGTTTGTTTATTTATTTATTTATTTATTTTTATTTTTAAGAGAGCTAGAGCATGAGTGGGGGAGGAGCAGAGAGATATATGTAGAGAGAGAGAGAGAAAGAGAGTGCGAGAGACAAAATCCGAGGTACGCTCCAGGCTCTGAGCTGTCAGCACAGAGTCCGACACGGGGCTTGAACTCACAAACCAAGAGATCATGACCTGAGCTGAAGTCGGACGCTTAACCGACTGAGCCACCCGGGCACCCCAGAGTTTTAATTTTAGAAAGGCCAGTTAGGTGGTAGTGTGGCGACTGGATGAGAGGAGAGCAAGACTGAAGGGAAGACTGGTGGTGGTGTCTGAACTAAGGCAATAAGGAAAGAGAGGAATGGATATATTTGACAGATGGAGGTGTGGGTGAAGGGGCCAGAAGGGTCAAGGATGATGTTCATTTTCTGGGGCAGATGATGATGTCCTTCACTATATGGGCAACGTCAGGAGGAGGGGCAGGTTGAGGGTAAGATGAAGAGCTGGGTTCGTGCATGTTAGGAGTTAGGAGACATCCAAAAGGCAGTTGCATTTGTGGGTCTAGATCTTAGGGGAGTAATCTGTTGCTCATCCACCACGTGGATTGTAGCTGAAGCCACAGAAATGGAGAAGAGGAGGAACTAAATAAAAGGGTTATGGGGGAAAACAGAGGAATGTGTGCATTTATGATATGAACATAGGAAAGGGGAGCTCATAGTGGGGACTGAAATGAGCATGCAGAGATAAAGGAGAAATACCGGAAAAGGCTACATCAGTGTATTTGGGAGTGTGATGTTCAGTAGGTCAAATACTGCTGAGAGGGCAGGTTGGGTGTGGAGTGAAAAGTCTCCTGGGGTTAGCAAGAAGGAAAATGTTGATGACCTTTGCCTCTGCAGTTGCAGCTGGTGAAGAACCAGATTCCCTCTGGTGGGGAGAATGAACGAGTGGTGAGAAGTAGAGTCAGAAAGCATAAAGAGCAAGTTTCTTCTAGGAACTTGGAATTCAAAGGGAGGAGGAGAAAGTATTTTAGCTGTAGAGGAACTTGGAGGGCAAGGGAGGGTTTTACTTACTTGGTTTTTCTTTTTTGAATCATTGTGCACTTGTACAATTGAATCTCCCTGCTCGAAGACCACCCGGAACGCGGGAACACAGTGACTCATGCTGCCTTGAACGGTGCAGGAGTTCCTTGAGTAGATTAAAACCTATTTCAGAGCTTCCTAAACTGATTGCTGTTACCACTCTCTGTACCAGTTTGTTGGTTTATAATGGGAGGAGATCAAAGAGGATGCGGTGCCCTGTTCACTGGTGCCATGCAAACTCCTGTCGGCATCCTGTACCCTGCTTTGGAGTTCACAGAGCACTGCATTATGTCATTAGACTTGCTTTCTAAGACGACTTTTGAAGAGGGTAGGACAGGTATTATTTGACCTGCATCGAAGTGACTGGAATTCAGGTTCAAATGGCATACCTCTGGTAGTAGTGCTTGGAACCTTGAAACAAACAGGCCTTCCACTTCCAGGTCTTGTGGTCCCAAAGTAATTGTCCTTCACTGAAATGTTAGATATGATGTCTAGAGATTCTCTGGAGTGTGGTGATATGAAACCGGGGCGTATCAACTTTCAGTAGGCCTAAGAAACAAGACTGAAGGTTGTGGGTCAACTTTGTTACTTTGATTGAGCCCCAAATACACTGATATTCTTACCCCTCTTCCTCCCCACCAAAAAAGTTCAGTTGGCTTTAGAAGGAGACAATTTATTTGGACCTACCTTAATAGTTAAAATGTGTTGGAATTATATATGGTCATATTTAATTTGAAATGATTTCTTTAATTCTTTTGACAGAAACGCTTATTAGCAGGGGTGGATTTTTTTTGTTTTTTGTTTTTGTTTGTTTTTGTTTTTTGTTTTTACAGCAAACATTTTACAAGTGCTTCTATTTATTGGCTAAATGAAAAATGATGTCTTAGGGAAACATTAGTAAAAGGTTTGGGCAATTAGGACTATGTCAACATTTGCAAAAGCACTTATTTGGCCTAAATGAAGTCATAGTTATTATACCCTTGCAGACATTACAAGTAATGTGTTCAAGGTCACTAAGAGAATTGATGTTAGCTATTTAGAGAACAGCTTTTTACTCTGTTTAGGGACCTCTCATCCACCATTCCCTTAAAGAATTTACAATGACACAGAAGTATTACAGATGTGATTTTTTTTAAAATAAATTAAGTATAAACTGTTTCCCTGGGTGTAAAGATGATATTTAGCATTTAACTTTCTGAGTTGTGGGATTAACAAAGATTTAAAAATAAATAATTTAAATAATTATTTTAGTTATTAATAATAAATAATTTAAAGTTGCTGAGGTTTGACACTAAAATTCAAAGCCCGATGTCTGTAAAATTTTAGCTATATTATTTCAGAGTAATTAATTTGCTATTAAATGCCATCCAGGACTGTGTGTGCATTTTAGAGTCTTTTTTCCACCCACTGGCAATATTACTTTGGACACATAACTTCATCGCTTTTGAATTTCCTTTTGGGGCACCTGGGTGGCTCAGTCAGTTGAGCGTCTGACTTCGGCGCAGGTCATGATCTCACAGCACATGAGTTCGAGCCCTGCATCAGGCTCTGTGCTGATAGCTCGGAGCCTGGAGCCTGCTTCAAGTTCTGTGTCTCTCTCTGCTCCTCTCCCACTCACACTCTGTGTCTCTCTCTCAAAAATGAATAAACATTACAAAAAATAATACAAAACTAAATCTGAATTTCCTTTTCTGTAAAGTGGTAATCATAATAGCAGCACTCTGATAGAGTTGTGAGAATTTAACAAGATGATGCAGATAAAGGGCTTAACTAATGACTGCCCTTTAGCAACTACCCAAAAATAATAGCTATGACTTCTTAATCTTGGTATTGGCTTAGGAATTATAAAAACTCTCTTTATTTTGTTTTTAAACATTTTATTAAATACATCATTCCACATTTACCATGTGTCCATCCACACTGAATGAGTCCTTTGCAGTACATTTTTAGTGAATTTAGTATAGTAGTGGTGGTCTTGGACAACGGGCATTTCTTCGAGTCCCAGTTATCATATGCCTGTCATCTTAATGTCAAAAGAGCTAAAGGAATATGGACCAATGAGAGCTTCAAAATGAGTACGTGCTGCAGAATTGTTTTCTAAAAATCCATTCCATGCTAATGATAACAGTCCATAATAAAAGAAATTTAAATCCAGAACTAGAGATGAAAATGTAGTTCCTGCTCTTTTTTTCCTTCATACTTTGTAAACTTTTCCTTTGTCCTGTATGATGGACAGAGGTTGTTTCTGACCTTCATGTTGTATTTAGCAAAATAACAAAGACTCATCCTGTTATTTTACCTTACCTTGTCCTTATCTTTGAAGGTCAAAGACTGTTTTGTCTGCCTTTGCTAGCCTTGCTTGTTTCCTGACAGAATTGGTAAGAGGCCTCTTGGTAGTCAAGTTTGTTGTCACAGATTAAGTTGAAAAGAGAGGGAGGAGTCATGGATGCCATTGATCACCACTGAGTGTTTGTCCTTTCAAATAAGAAGTGAATCACCTTTTGCTTAGACCTTATCATGGGTCTGATACTCTCTAGATGCCTTTAACAAAGACCCAGCTCACTTTTTAACAGGTTCAATTGTAGCTGATAGAGAAAACAACAACAACAACAACAGTTAATGACTTCACTGTACATTCACCCTAAGTACCCATAGGAACTGGTTTTGTGAATATGTACTAACCCATAAGCTGATTATTGTTTTGAAGGTTAAAGTTGTAAGTATTTTCCCTTCTGCTAATCAGCTGCAGTGACCTAAGGAATTGAAGTCAACAGGAAGTGAGGCATTTATTCATTTCTCATGACATCCCAGTCATGTAGCCTTCTATTGGCCAGAGATGTCTCTGTGGGTCAGAAAGACTTGGGCAGCTTTGTGAAGCCCTGCATTCGTGCCTTCCATTTGTGAGATTATTCATTTACTTTGAACTGACTCTTTGGAACCTTTGAAGCTCTTACCATAGGTTGACAGCTTCATGCCAGACGTAACAGCATTTCTAGAGCAGGTATGATTGATTTTGTTTGTGTGTTTGTTTCCTTTGTCTTTGGTTTCTTCCAGCTGAAGTCATCTCTTTGTAGACTGTTAAGACATTTAATTGTGTTTGGTCATTAAGACTTTTTATTATCTCTTGATTATTAATGATTCCTTATTTATGTTCCTGTAACACCTTTTGGATACTTCTGTTAACGCACTGTTTACACTTGGTTTTATGTTGTTTCCCCACTAGCTATTAAGCTCTTTTAGGACAGAAGCTGTGGTTTTGTGTCCCCAGCCTCTAGTGTTTGGGTACTTGGTCCATGCTTGTAAATGCTTGTTGAGTATAAATGGTTGTGTGGTTAGAAATCAGCTAGTTTCTAATAGGAATAGTAATTGCTTTAGATTTTATAAGGAGCTTTTACATATATTAACTGCATTTGTGCTTTATAATTTTCTAAGGTAGTTGGGGGCAGGCATTGGCAGGATTTCCATTTTGCAGATAAGGAGGGCCCAGAAGTCATGAGTCAGTCTGACTTGCTTGTAGTCATTCAGTTTAGAAGTCAGTGCTGGGACATTAACCCTTTGTGGTTTCAGAAGTTTGTGTCCTCTTTGCCACACCTCTGTCCCATTGAACAAATTCAAAACTGGGTGGCTCATTGTTGGATTTAACCTACTTACAGTTTATGGTCCTTCTAACATCAGTACCCCTGAGCAATTTAAGGTGACTTAAAAGGTAATTGAATTTGGTTGGCCCAGTAATTAGACAGGGATTTCAGGAGCCTCTTTTTGTTCCCCATAGGGCCTTCAGCTGACACTAGATGAGTCATCTTGGTTTCTCTTTCATCATCTTTAAAACAATCCTGCTACTTTACTTACCTCTCTCTGTTTACTATTGGTTTTTATCAAGAAGCTTATCAAATACTTTATAAACTATACTCTAAACCATGCATATGAAAAAGATTATTCTCAGTAAGCCAAATCGTGATATGAGTTGATAACATCTTTGAAGCTACTTTCCTAGTTCCTTTTGGGTGTCTTGCATATCTGGGTCTCAGTGTATCTGCCTGGTGGTTGTTACATTCATTGTTGTGGTCGGTCATGTATTCAGCTTATGCCAGCTGGCTTGGCTCGGATGGCATCTACATGGATTCTAGTCAGTTATTCCCTGTTGCAGCTGGAGGCTGACTGTAGCCAGATGTGGTTTTTTATGATGGGAGTTTTTGCTTTCTTCGTCTCAGTCTTAGATAATTTGAGGGTATTTTGTTTGTTTTTTAATCTCTAGTCCTTACCATGGAGGTAAAGGGAAGTGGAAAACATTGAGTCTGCATTTTCAGACACTGACACTTACATAACTGAAGTTTATGTCTGTTTGGTTTCTAAAAGTGGGACATATTGGAACTCTGGTGGTTTTATGAAATGGGATTCCCAATCAGGAACCTTGGCTTTCCAATCCAGTGGTTGACATCAGGGCATAATAACATTACTGCCTCCAACAGCAGAGCAATCTGAGATTTGAAATGCCATGCTTATATTTAGTTTGGTTTCTGGGAAAACATCTTGGGGCATTAAATGTCTCAATGATTTTGCAAGCAGCAAACATGTACTGAAAAGTGCTTTAAATTGATTGGGTGTATTTCAAAGGGAACGTCTCTTTACTGGTATTAGAAAGAGCTTGAGCTCTAAGTCAATGGGAAATGAGACCAGCCCAACTACTGATTTGGAGTGGTTCACAAAACAATTCCCTAGCACTGCATAGGTGCTTTTGTTCCTATAAAATGTCTGAGTGAGGTCTTGGCTGCCTGACCTTTGCCATGTTATTTTTAAACCTGGTTCCTACAGCTTAGAAGCTTTCTCTACCAAGAAAAAATTTTGAAGCTCAAATCAACATACATTTTGTTAGATGTTACTTAAATGAGCTTATAATGAATTTAAATGTACTTTTGCCAGAAAACCAGAGTGGTGTTTATATTTATAGACGTCAGTGCTTTGAAAACCTACTCTTTATTCAGTTGTTCATTCAGCAAATATTTACTGAGTACCCATTGTGTACTAGCCATAGTTCTAGGCCCAGTGGGGGTTATGAAAATGAAATGGGTTAGAATCACCACTCTGAAGTTTCTGTAGGTCCAGCAGGTAGGTGTCTGACCCTCAGGAAAATTGTTTATCTTTGAGCCTTCATTTTCTGTCTGTAAAATGGGGATAATAATACTCCCATTACACATTGTGATACACACAGGCAATGTACCTGGCACAATATAGGCTTTTGAGAAATTATAATTGTCATTGTCATCATTTCAGAAAGAACAGGCAGCATGCAATGTATATGTTGTTGGGGCAGTACCAAGAGATTCTGTGGACCTTTAAATTAAAGAGCAGACTGTTTTAGGATCAGGATTTGAGCTTGTAGAGTGGAAAGAATTTCACAGGTAGAGGTGGGGAGAGGGTACCTTAGAGATAGCTGTGTTAACCAACATTTTGGAGCTGGGAAAACAAAATTTGAGCTGTAGCATTGCAGTTTGGAGGAAACGAATATATTCTAGAAGAGAAGCGGGCAGCGGGGCAGGCAAGCCAGGCCAAGATTGTGCAAGGTTTAGAGTGTCAGGTGAGCAAGTTGGACCCTGTCGGCAGAAGCTTCATTGAAGGATCTATTTGCTACTGTCTCCCCAGTGCCTAGAACAGTGCCCAGCCTGTGGTGAGCGTTCACCAAATATCTATTGAATGAGTAACTGACTGTGGTTTTAGACAGATTGAGCTTAATTTTGTCATGAGATAAGCCAGGTAGAAAAGTCCTATGAATAGTTGGGAACCTGGGACCAGAGGTTAGGCCTGAGATTGAGACTTGACAATGGACATTTGGAAGGCATAAACATAGAAGTAATTATTGAAACCACAAGTGTGGAGAAATTGAGCCCAGAAGCATATGTAGCTGTAGTTGGAGAAGAGAGCTCAGGCAATGCCCACATTTGGTGAGGAGACTGGTGAGGAAGGGAGGAAGATGGAGACTGAGAATGAGAGGATAGAAATGAGAGGAAAAGTCTGTGTGTGGTGCCTGTGACGCACCGGGGATGTTTGAGGAGGGGCTGGTTAACACCATCAAGGAGGACCGGGACTTGGAGGAACACTAGTGGTTGTGTATGGAGGAAGTCTCCGGAGAGCTGTAGACGGGAGGTTCAATCAAGTGGGCCCTCGTGCCAGCTTGTGAGGTGTAAGTGGGCACAGCACACCTGGGGACGTTGCTTGGTTTTTTCAAGGTTAGTGTTACTTGCTTTTTGAACATGCGTATAAACAGACAGTGTGCCCAAATTGTATATATAATCTGATTCCAGTTAAATACTGGACACAACACACCTATTGATTTATTTTCCCTGAGTTAGGAGACCATGACTGATTTTTATTTTCTTTTCCATGTCTGTCAGTATTTTCCAGTTTCTATGAATATTTATTGCTTTTAGAACTGGGAAAACACTATACAAATTATCTTCTTAATGTTATTCTCCTAATGTGTTACATAGCAATAGACTTCTCATTTATTAAAACTTATAGACAATGTAGCCATTTAATGTTCCTTCTAGGCCTATTGAAAATGGGATTCCATCTGTGTTTCTAGGTGTCCTTCTCCTCTGAAAGACCTCTGAACTCCTTACGAGGTCCACACTGGCACTATTTCCTCGTCTGCTGTTGGTGGCTCGCCTCTGCTCCATCCACACGCCTACATCATCTGTATGTCAAATCACCATGAAAAACCATTATCTCTTATAGCCTTATGGTCCAGAAAGGTCGTCTTACTAGGGTCAGATCCTCTGTGTGGTGGATTCTTTACATTATATAACTTAGAAAATTTTCCGTCAGCTACAACCCGAACCAAAGTGAAGAACACAGAAGAGCCACATGTGCTGACCATCCTTGTAATCCCTCTTCATTCTCACGTTTGAAAATAGATTGGCAGAAACCGTTTAACCTAGGTGTCTTCAGCATTGCATTTTTCTCCATAGTCCAGCTGTTTCTAAAACTACCTGGCCTCAGACACCCTCTCAGCACTCATTAAATTCTGATTACAGGCCATTTAGTCAAGTGGGAGGAAGTCAGCACTTTTACCATCCAGCTTTGGAGAACATGGCATCTTTGTGTGGGCTGGGCTGGTATTATTGCTCATATCTGCTTCTGCCTCAGTGTGGGAGGACTGACTTATTCATCCTGTTAATTAGCCTGGCTTAATGAGCATGTAAACAGCAGACTTCCTTGTTAGAAGATAGCAACACACTGATTTCTCCATCCTGTTACATTATGATGTGTGCAAGGGATTCTTTGGGTTGAGCTTTTCTTACCACACTGACGAATGGACTTCAGTTTCTCAATCTTTTAAATAGGAGAAATAACCCTTTTTACAGAAAGGGCATTTTATGTAAAATCAGATAAAATATCTATAGATCATTGAATTTGGCTGAAAAGTAGTGTATTGTAAGTAGTTGGTTGCTGACTTTGCCGTTGTTGGGCTGACACATCTTTGAAGGTATAGACCAGGAACATGTGGTTGTTGAGTGGGTGAGGTCCAGTGGAATGCTCCATAATTATATAGTTTACATTTTTTAAAGGCATGTTGGAACAGATACCTAGTGAGTGATCCACAGGCTTAGCAATTTGATGTGAGCAACTTTGTTGGATGCAGGTAGCTGAGTAAAGCACTCAGTGGTTAAACGATTTGCTGGAGGCCACCCAGCACGTGTGTGTGTGTGTGTGTGTGTGTGTGTGTGTGTGGTTGAGCCAGATTTAGAACACAGTTCTAATTAGCTCCTAATTTCCAGTTTTGTGCTGAGGCAAACCACACTGCACCTACACACTCAATTTATTTGGTTCACTTTGTCAGGGGAACATAATCTGCATATTTTGACCTGTCTGAATATGTTGTTATTTTTAATTAATTTCAAAACTAAATGAAGCATGCTAGGGAAAGGTATTTACTTATAGAGACTAAATTTGGCATTAGCTGCTTGTGTTGTAGTGAATTTGAGGCCTGTATATCCTAGGGAAAAGATGAAGTTCCAAAAAGAATGAGGTTGCAAAATGGAGCCCCAGAGGATGAAGACACAGATTATACAGGAGGGTAAGTAAGCAAGCACCTTGCCTGGTGTCCAGTCGCTTCAAGTGTAGAGTGGGATACGTGGGATAGAGATTGTTGGTCATTTCAGTGCGATATGGCAAACCCAGGGTGCTGCGAGAGAGCCTGAGCAATTGGGAAAGGCTCCCTACCTTGGAGCAAAGCAGGGAGGAGTAAAGCAGTAAGGGGGATGCTGGTTAGGATCTACAAATTGGAGAGGTGGGTAGTCACGAAGGCCCATGAACATCGCACAAAGGAGTAACAGTGCATTCATTCAACACATGAATAGTTAGTGCCTTTTGTTTTTTTTTAAATATGTCAGACACTATTTTATGCACTTGGGATACCTTAGTGAACAAAGCGAGCATAAATTCCTGCCCTTGGGGAGCTAATACTTTATTAGGGAGAGAGAAACACTAAACATTAAGTAAATAAGATCATTAAGTGGTGTGTTAGAAGATAGTAACTACATAAAGAAAAAAGGTCAAGCCAGGTGATCAAGGTTAACATAAACAGTGGTAAGTCATGTTGATAGTATCTGCCTTTGAGAATGACACTTCACCTTTGTGGGTTTTCTCCCAAAAACACATAGCTCTAGTCTAATCATGAGAAAAACATCAAACCAATCCCAGTTGAGGGATAATCTATAAAAATCTTGCCAGTGCTCTTCAAAACTGTCAAGGTCATCAAAAACAAGTAGACTGAGAAACTCATAGCCAAGAGGAGGTTAAAGAGACATGACGACTAAATATGCTGTGATATCCTGTATAGAATCCTGGAACAGAAAAGGATATTAGGAAAAATTGAGGAAATCCCAGTAAGTATGAACTTCAGTTAATAATAATGTATCAGTACTGGTTTGTTAATTGTGAGAAATGTACCATACTAATGTAAAATGTCACATGGAGGAAACTGGGTGTAGGGTATGCTGGTACTCACTGTACTGTCATTGTAATAATTTTGTAAATGTAGGGGCTCAGTAGGTTGAGCGTCCACCTTTTGATTTTGGCTCAGGTCATGATCTCACAGTTCATGAGATTGAGCCCCGAGTTGGGCTCTGCTCCAAGAACGCTAAGAGCTTGGAGCCTGCTTGGGATTCTCTCTCTCCCTCTCTCTCTGCCCCTTCCCTGCTTGCTCTCTCTCTCATTTTTATAAATTTATAAATTTAAAACTGTTTTAAAGCTATGAGTTTATTTTTTAAAAATGCAGAGTAAGAGGAATCAGAAGTCCAGGGCAGAGATATCTGCTATAATTTAAAAAATTTCTTAAATGTTTTTTTATTTATTTTGGAGACAGAGAGAGACAGAGCATGAGCAGGAGAGGGGCAGAGAGAGAGGGAGACACAGAATCTGAAGCAGGCTCCAGGCTGTCAGCACAGAGCCTGACGCGGGGCTCGAACCACGGACCGCAAGATCATGACCTGAGCTGAAGTCAGATGCTTAACTGACTGAGCCACCCAGGTGCCCCAGATATCTGCTATAATTTTAAATAGGATGGTCAGGGTAGGCCTCATTGAAAAGGTGACGTGAACAATTACTTCAAGGTCATGTTGGTTCTGAGTGAACAGCCAATGCAAAGACCCTGAGGTGAGAACATGCCTACGGGTTTGAGAATCAGCACGGAGGCCGGTATGGCCGGATGGAAAGGAGGGTGGCAGTAGGGAAGGTGTGAAGTCATGGAGGAGAGATGACAGAGGAGACTGAGGTAGGGGCTTCTAGGCCATTGTGTTGTGGGCCAGGAACCATGCCATGTATTGTCTTATTTAATTCTCTCAACTGTCCTGAGAGAGAGGTATTATTAACTTGCTGATTTTGCTCATGAGAAAACTGAAATTAAGGAGGTTAGTAACTTGCTGAAGTCCCATTGCAGGTAATTGGCAAAGCCGCAGTTCCTCTGTTGGACTGAGTCTTCAAGGCAACTACTACCCACAAGAAAATCTGATGCTCTGCCTGCTTGGGCTTTTTTTGTTTTTTTCTTTGTATTTTGTTTTGTTCTGAGTTGTGGTAAAAAAAAAAAAACAAAACAAAAAAAAACATGCGCACACACACACACACATAAAATTTACCATCTTCACATTTTGATGTGTCAGTAGTGTTTTTCTTTATTTTAACTTTTTTAGAAGGTGGGGGAGGGAATGGGGCAGAGGGAGAGGGAGAGATAATTCTAAGCAGGCTCCATGCTCAGCCCCAACTCGGGGCTTGATCCCAAGACCCTGGGATCATGACCTGAAATCAAGAGTCAGACGCTCAACTGACTGTGTGTCAGTAGTGTTAAATGTATTCACATTGCTTTGAAACAGTCTCTAAAACTTTTTCATCTTGCAAATCTGAAAATCCATACCCATTCAACACCACCTGCCTTCTTTCCTGTACCCCCAAACACCTGGTAAACCACCATTCTACTTTCTGTTTCTATGAATTGGACTACTTTAGATTCCTCATATCCAGTGGATCATGTGGTATTTGTCTTTTTGTGACTGGCCTACTTAGCATGATGTCCTCAAAGTTCATTCATATTAGAGCATATGACAGGATTTCCTTCCTTTTTAAGGCTGAATTATATTCTGTTGTATGCATATACTACATTCTGTTTATCAGCCTGTTTTGTAAGTAAAGTTTTATTAGACACAGACAGGCCCACCCATTTTCATATCGTCAATGGCTTCCTTCTGCATGACAGTGGTAGGGTTGAGTGGTCACAAAGCTGGCTGTTTGGACCATAAAGCCAAAGCTATTTATTAACTTAACATTTTTTAAAGGTGTTTATTTATTTTGAGAGAGAGAGTGTACATGAGTGAGCAGGGAAGGAAAAGAGAGAGAGGGAGAGAGAGACAGCGAGAAAGAGAGAATCCCAAGCAAGCTCCAAGCTTAGCGCAGGACCCAATGTGGGGCTTGATCTCACTACTGTGAGATCACAACCTAAGCCACAGTCAAGAGTCGGATGCTTAACCAACTGAGCCACCCAAGTGCCCCTGTTATCTTAACTCATTACAGAAAATGTTTACTGACCCTTCTTCTACTGGGGAGACTGTGAAGGGTTAAGAGAAGTGATGTGGAGACTGCATTGGAGGTAGGAAGGCAAGAGGCAGGAAGACCTTTCTGGCTTTGGGGGAACAGGGAGACAGGTGTGGATATGGGGCTTGCCCTCAAGAAGTTTGTAGTTTAATTGAGATGAAAAAGATGGTTTACAAAGTTGACTTGTTCAGTAATGGGTTAGACATTTCAGGAAGGATGAGATCTGAAAGGACTGAGTCCTTAGGAAAGACTTCACAGATGGCTCGGACTTGGGATGGGATGGGTTGGACTAACACAGAGTATGGAGGAATGTATCTCCTTCTCAGGAGGCCTTCTCAGCCACACCTTACACATGAGAGTAAGACACGGAAAGCATTTAGAGCTATGCCTGACATATGGTAAGAGCTCCACTAGAATGTAAGTTCCACGAGGGCAGGATTTATATCTGTTTTTTTCACTATAGTATCACCTTTGCTTAGGACTCAGTAGCTCCTTCAGTAAATATGGAATAAATAAGTTACTGCAACTCTCTGTAACTCTTTTTAATTGCTTAATTTGTACTATGCAAATACAGGCAAAGGGCTGGATCTCTCACATTGGTCTGTCAATTCATTTATTACACTAAAGAGTAATTATTGTTGTTGTTTTTTTTACTACTGTTAAAGCAGCAGCTATCTTTACTGTTTATTGCTGGAGATAGTTATGTGGTAAGAGGTGTTAAGTCAGAGGTACTGACAACAAAAGAAGAAGAGGAAAAGAAAATAATGTCAATGGTCTTAAAGATAATCACTAAAAAATAATTCATTAGTTTACTTAACAAAGATTTATTAAATTGCAACTGTGTTCTGGAGGTCCAGGGGTGAGCAAAATAGACACAGCTGCTGTCTAAGACAGGCTATTGACATTGAAACTGGTAATTATGACTGTAAAGTGTATAACTTACAGACATGCAAATGCCTTGGAAACTTAAGGACATTTAACCTAGTCTGGGACACTGGAGAGTGCTTCCCTGAGGAAGTGACAAGTCCTGATTATTGGTTGCTGTGTGACAAAATACTCCCAAGCTTAGCGTCTTACAATAATTTATTATCTCTCACAGTTCTGGGTTAACTAGGCTTAGCTGGAGAGTTCTCACTTGGGATCTCTTATGAGTTGCAGTTGGACACTGACTGGGGCTGGAATCCTCTGCAGGCTTAACTAGGCTGTCACCCAAGATGGCTTCTCCACTCACATGCCTGGTGCCTCCCTGATGCAATATGTGACCTCTCTAGCGGATAGCCTTATTTCCTAGGTATCAACTTAGAGCTCCAAGAGATAGGAAGCTGCCAGGCCGGGTAAGGTCTATACCTCAAAAGGGCAGAGCATCATTTCTGCACCCTCTGTTGATCAAGTCCTGCCCAGATTCAGGGCGTAGAAGAATAAAGTCAGTTCTTGAGAGGGGAGTAACAAGGTCTCATTGCAGAGAATCATATGGGACAGAATTTGTTGTGTCCATCATTAGAGAATACAGGTCTGTCACTTGATGTTAGGTTGAAGGATAATTTGGTACTAGGTAGGTGCAAAAGAGAGAGGGAGGGAATAGCCCGTCCAGCAATGAGAACAGCTTTGTGGATGGGCCTGGAGGTCAACAAGGTAAACCTCTAAGGAGGGACTGAAAGGCCTGTGTGACTGAGTGGAGGAAGAACAGAAAAAGGGGCATGAGAGTGCTGGGTCACATAGAGAAGAGTAGAAGGGTAAATGCATATTTCCATCAGAAAGGAAAGGGAGTAGCTGCATAAGTTCCAAACAGAGGCTATGGAAAGCGTTAAATAGTGAAAATCAAAATTCCTAGAGTAGGAAGAACAGGTTAGCCTAGAGAAGGACTTGGGGTGGAGTGGGTGTGGGTCAGGGAAATCTTGCCCCTCATCACATAGCTAATATGAGACAACTGGGATCTGAGCCCGGAGCTGACTCTAGTTCAGACCCTTTCCAATGTATTGCTCACCACACTGCCTATGGAAAGTCACTTAATAAACTTGAAAATCCCTTGCTAATCAAAATCTAATTTATGCTTTCTAATTTCTTCCTAGCCATCCCGGCAAATACCTTCTAAGTTTTCTAAGCTCAACTCAGGACACCTTCTTTTGAAGACTTTCCTAATGTGTCCAAAGGTGTCCATGTGATTTCATGATGCCTCGGCTGCAGTGTACCCTTCTGTGAAAGATTGGAGTTGGAAGGATGACTTCAAAGTTCCCTTCTTTGTCTAGCAGTCTATGGTTTTAGGATGTGTGGGGTAGAAGTGTTCTGTAAGCTAGCTGTGATGGCCACCAATGGTTACATGCTTCTAACCAGCCTATGAATACCTAAACAGGTAGCGCAAAGAGTGTATTTCCAGATATTTTGACTTGAAAGAAAGAAAGAAAGAAAGAGAAAGAAAGAAAAAGAAAGAAAGAAAGAAAGAAAGAAAGAAAGAAAGAAAGAAAGAAAAAAAGAATCACTTTGAAGGCATTTACTCTCTTTCTATTATGATTAAAGACTGAATTTTAAGCACTGGGTAAGAAAAGGGATATGCATAATATAATCTTAGTCGAATAACTACCTGCTTTGCACCTTGGTGCATCTTTTATAAAATGGGAAACTTATGTTAAAAAAGCAAAATTTGACAGAGTAAACTTGAAGATCAATTTGGCTGTATTCAATAATTCATGAATCAGGTGATATCCCATGTTGTAATTAGAAAGCTTTACAAAATGGAAAGCTTTTATAGGTAGAAGGGGTGGGAAAACTAAAGTTTCTAACAAAGAGTGGCTTGTTTCAAGCAAGGTCACCTTTCTTTAGGGGAAGGGCAGGGATCTATTAGGCAGATAACCTCACTAGTGCTGATCTGGTAATTCCAGATTGACTGGTTAAAGGTTACATTCCTGGAAGAGGCTGAATGTGCAATAAGGTTAGATATTAAGTCTTGATTTGCTGATGTCACTTGGGCTCCGCCAAGTGACTCCATTTTGGGCCTTTTTATGTAAAATATTTATTTATTTATTGGGAGCATGCAAGCAGGGGAAGGGCAGGGAGAAGGGGAACAGAGGATCTGAAGCAGGCTCAGCACTGACAGGCTGACAGCAGCGAGCCTGATGTGGGGCTCAAAGTCACGAACCACAAGATCATGACCTGAGCCGGAGGCCTAACCGACTGAGCCATCCTTGGCTTTTTTTTTTTTTTTTTTAATATATTTTATTATGTTCATCTGTAATTTTAGTAAAGAACTGAATGTTTTAAAATTTATAATGTATTTCTTTTTCATAGCCTCTGGTGTAGAAGATGAAACTGAAAAGTCCCATTTTTCAAAATTACAGAAGTGGTGAAACCCTGTTGCACAATTCAAGAGACTCAGGGCTTAACTGTAAACACAGGAAAAGAAACCCTGTTTGCAACTAGAAAAATATAACTGATGTTTATCTCTAAAAGTCAATCATTGCCTGGCTTCATGAGGGCTAACATAATGAAGTATCAAAATGTAAAATAGAGACAAATGCATAGTCATTATCACTTTACAGGAGGTTAACCAGAGTTCTTGTGAACTGCAAACCTCTTGACACATTTTAAAATAAAGGGCTCTATATACTAGTTTAATTTACATACATTAAGCAATGTAGATTGGTGCTGTTGATTTAAATGTAATGGTTTAAAGACCTAAGTGCTAAAAATGATTTTAATTAACCATAAAATTGTGCAGTTTTAAACAAAAAAAGCACATCTATGAACCTTTGCAGCAACATGCAGAGGTATTGCTAATTGCCCAATTTTACCTACTTGTAAGTAGCTAAGGGCAAAAAACCCTTGCGTAGTTGTTTTGTTTCTTCATTCATTTCTTCGGTACAAATACAAAGGTGTCTGTGACTGTTGAGCACATGAGATGTGATAGTACGACTGAAAAACTTTACTTGATTTTTATTATGAATTGAAATTGAAATAGCCATCTATGGCTAATGTCTACCACATTGGACAACATCTCTGTCAAGGTCTGTGCTAATTTGGCCTGACCTTGGAGATCCAGTCTTTCCCAGAGAATGAGTTAGTGCTCACATAGAATATTTTCTGCCCAGCCCCAAGGCTGGACCTGTACTCCTAGGCCAGTCCTCAAAGCCTTAGGGAGTTGAGCCTGGAGCCTTATTTTCAAGATGAGTGGAGGAATTCTGTAGTCCAGAGGCATTCATTAGGTATTACATAATCCACACCTGGGAAGCACAGACACAGTAACATTTGGGTTTAAGAAAAGGGCAGAGCCTCCCTCTGTCCTTACTCCTTGCACTTTTTTAGAAAGTTCTTTTTTTTAAATGTTTATTTATTTTTGAGAGGGAGAGAGAAGGAGGGGCAGAGAGAGAGGACAGAGAATCCTAAACAGGCACCATGCTGACAGCAGTGAGCCTGATGTGGGGCTGGAACTCACGAACCACAAGACTGTGACCTGAGCTCCAGTCAGATGCTCAACCAGCTGAGCCACCCAGGCACCCCTTCCCCTTGCATTTTTTAGCCTGATACACCATCAGAGCTTTCAAAGTCTGTGGAAGGACTCATGCATTTTTGAATTTAGACCGATTATGATGTAGGCCCAGACACAGAATTCTTAGCCTCATTGCTTCCTGTTTTAGGTCAACATATCACAGAGATTTGCCAGAACAGACTTTTCACAACTGTGCTCAAAGGCTTTTCTGTCTGAGTGAAAGCTATTGGCCTTAATTCCCCTTATCAAACGTTCCACCCTGCTCTGTGTAAGTTCTGACACAAAGCCGGGAGTGATGTGTGCTCTTGACAGTGGAGCCTCTGCGTAGGTGTTGTCCACTTTGGGCGTGACTACTGTAGAAAGATGTAGAGATGCGGAAATAGCTGAGCAGATTCGTGTACTATAGAATACAGTGATCCATGTGCCAATGTTGTGCTCTTTCTTTTCTTCCAGGAAATTAAGGATTGCACGGCATTGCTTTGACAAGCACATCCTGTTGTCTTTTCAGAGATCTCAATGAAGAATAATCTCAAAGGAACATTTGTCTCCCCGTACCTCTGCTAATGGCCATTAGCCGCTAGCAAATGCTTTTAATGACCGAAAAAACATCAACTACCCTTGGTTTTGGTCTGCTTTAGGCAGTCGAATGAAGGTTTTTTTCAGTTGTTTCCAGAACTCTATTGCTGAAGCACCTCTCTTTGTTGGGTGAACGTTCATGAAGCCCTTTCCTGAAGCAGTGTAGAAGCCTTAGGGCTCTTGGAGTCTATGACATGGAAGCCTTGGAAGTGGATGATATCAGCCCAGCCTTGGAAGTTACTGAGGATTTCTTCAGTACTTTTGACAGTAAGCTAGAAAAGGCTGTGCAGCAAGCTGAGGTTTATGGGATTCAGGAAGTCCCCGAATTGGTGGGGCACGAGGTACTAAGTACCATAACAGATAATGGTGCTATCAGAAATGTTGCCTCCCTGGGCAAGGGGGGCCTGATTTGGGACCACTGTAAGAGCAGGCTCTTAGAAACCAAAGCTCAAAATGTCTTCCCTGCCAAAGAACAGTTTGTGGTTCAGAAAGGGACAGCCCCAGATAATCTTTCCTGGATGGAACAAAAAGAAGCTTCAACCTTTAACTTTTTCAACATCTGTCAGCGTCGGAGGGACAGACCTCGATCCGTGAATGACTTACTGGATGAGACCTCTACTTTCAAGCCAGGGCATGCACGTTCAAGATCAGATATTACCCAAGTGGACTGGAGGCTGGTCCTCAAAACCATGCCTCAGCAGCGGCAGCAGCAGTCGTCTCTTCAGGGCCCTCATTTCACCAAGCCGTCCTTTCTGTCGTCCTTGCCGAATAAGGTAGAAGATGCTCAAGGAAATACTGGTATGTTTTGATATCTGACAGCTATTGAGCAGTTGTCGATTTTCCTTGGTCTCTATTACATTTACCTCATGAGAAGTGTATTGTCCAGGGTCCTTGTCTGGTTTTGCTTACTTAAGCTCCCTCTTCCATTTACTTTCACACTTCACCTCAAGCCTCAGTCTTGGTATCCTTATAAGAAGTGCTGAGTGAAAAGACAACTGCGGTCAAGTCTCCCCTTCTGATCTTGTGTGTTAGAAGCTACACAGTCTCATAATTCGTGTGGTATTTGCCTTTGTACAGAGTATGCTACTGCTTATTCGCATCGCTAGATGTTTGTCAGATCACACATTGGCATAGCCTTGTGCTGTGAAGGGTTTAAAGATCCATAAAGAAACCATCCCTGCCTTAAAGAACTTCTTGCTTGCAGAGGGGATCAGACACTAACAAACACTCAAGAAGGCACCCGCAGGGAGAGAAAGTAGTAGTCGTCAACTGAAATATTTGTGAAGGAACTTTTGTTTTACTTTATATTGTTGAGATTTCTTTCACTGAGAAAATGACAGTGACTGTAAGAGGGCAGAGGAAGGAGAAGACGCTGTGGTGGGCTTGTCAGGAAGGGCTAATGAGAATTCATGGAGCTTTGGCTGAACCATTAAAGATACTAAGATGCAGAAAGGGGATCGCAGTAGAGGACACTCGGGATTATGGTGGGAAAGAAGGTAAGGAGATGAGAAGTACCAGGGGGAGCAAAGGATCCCATGGTGGGTAGTGGGAGGAAAAGGGGGGGAGAGATTGGCTCAGACCTCATGGTGTAGGGCCTTGAATTTCCTTTTTTCTCATACATCATACGCATGCATGTGCACACAACTTCTGTGAGGCGTGACAAACCATCTCTTTGTTTCCCCCAGCTTTTTCTTTCAAGATAACCTCATTTATACAGGCTGTCTATTCTTGTCATTCCTATTCAACCTTTAATTTAGATGGCTTCTTCTCAGTTAATTGGGAATACCGTTTTATGTCCTTAACTGCTATTTTAATACTACTTTAGTCTCTATCCTTGCTTGGTATTCCATTGATACATTTAATATTTTAATTAATAAATTTAGTTTCTAAGTATAATTCGAAGAAGAGATACAGTTTAGTAAGTCTATTCAGGAAATGCAGCGTCCCTATCTGTGAGGTGCTACATTATTTTCACATCCAGTTCAAATCTATTCTTTTAAAATACTTCTTTCTCGGACTCACTTATTTTGCTTAGCATAATACTCTGTCTCTCCATCCACTGATATGTGGAATTTAAGAACAAAATAAACGAGCATAGGGGATAAAAAGAGAGGGAGGCAAACCAAGAAACAGACTCTGAACTATAGAGAACAAACTGATGGTTACCAGAGGGGAGGTGGGTGGGGGGATGGGTGAAATAGGTGATGGGGATTCAGGAGTGCACCTGTGATAAGCATTGGGCATTGTATGGAAGTGTTGAATCACTACATTGTACATCTGCAACTAATATTACACTGTATGTTAATAACTGGAATTTAAATAAAAACTCAAACAAAGAAAAATAAAATATTTCTTTCTTCCCACTCAAATTCATGACTTATAATTCCTTTTCTTTTCTCCTTGACTTTCACCAGTCCTCTGTAGCATCTAGCCAAGGGTGGTGACCATGGGAGTAAAAAGACAAGGACATTATAAAGCTCAGTACTTGGTAGCTGATTAGATATTAGGGGACAAACAAGTTGCTCTGACCCTGGTGCCTGGCAAAACGAGAGCTTTGCCTTGAGTTCATATATAAACAAGTATACTCATTGATTTAACAAATAACCTCTGTTGATTTTTGGTTTCTTAAGAGTTCACGTAGATTTTTATCAGTAAAGCACCGGAACCATTCTAAAACCCTGGTGTAACCCAAGTTGAGAGGGTGTCATATTTCCAGGTTTAGTTTTCCTGTCATTTGGATTGTTAGTGTAGGAGCTGGAGCTGCCTTAGATTCTCCAAAGGAACCTTGAGTATATGACACCCTGTGACTATTGTTTTTTCAGTCTCAATTTTTAAAAAGTTGAATACTAAATCATGTTGAAATGTATGTACTGAATGGTATTTTGAAAAGTCTACTGTAACAGATGGCCTTTCAGGTATTGATATAGTATATAATCTGGCCATCTTTTGATCATCCACGGAATATATATCTTAGCAGGAATTAGCACAGTTGGGCAAATGGCATGCCAAGTTCCTAATACCTTTTCTTTCTGTCACACTCTGGAGAACAGGCAAGATAAATCATGTTTGTATTGCTTACCAGGTGAGGGGCAGGGGTAAGCAAGGAGTACCCACTGACTACGCGTTCTCAGGCTGGGGGTAGAGAAGAGTTTTAGATATGTGGCAGTCCCCCACCCTGGTGACCATAATTCTCATGGCAAGGGGAGGGATGTGCCAACACACAAATGCACACTAGTCACAATCAGCCAAGATCTTTCAGTAAAGTTTACTTTAAAACCTTTGAAATTTGTGATCCAAACTGAAAAATAGCCTGTTGTGTCTCCTGAAGAAATATGCCCCCAAAGCAGAGGGAGACAGTGTAGTATCTTGGCTGGAGATTTAGGGTCAGGCCAGACCTCTCTTTTAACCTTAGACTCGCATATCTGACTGCCTGGCGTACATCTCTGTTGGGATGTTCCACAGGCTCTTCAAATTCACAGTGTCCAAAAGTGACCCTCATCCTCTCATCTCCTACTCCTACTGTTCTAAAAATTAACAAGTGTTCATAAGAGTCTGGGGGCTCCTTAGAAGAAATAAAATTTTAACGGGTTTCTTTGGATGAGGTCAACTTGATGTTGTGTCTATCCCTGTCACTCTCTTAATTATAGGTTTGGTTACTGCATGATCCTGTGTTTTCTTCAGTTGATTTTTTTTCCCTAGCTCCTTTTCTGAGCTCACCTTGAGTACGAAGACTCACCAGAAGTGGTTCTTCTTCTCGTCCTCCCCTTCCTCCTCTTCTGCCTCCCTTATCCCCTCTCTTCCCTCCCATGAAAATAAACCCAAGGATCTTCTTCATTAGGTAGGATCTCTGTGACTTCTCATTTGGTGATGAATAACCAGGCTTTTGAGCCTTACTAAGGATAAATGTCACATTGAGTATAAAGCAAATCAAGTTCTGGCCTAATGAGGCCAGTGGGCAGCTGGGTGTAATACCATCTATTTCGCTGATGGGCAAGCCTGTATGAAGGTCTTCTGGTGTGTCTTCTCCTCTTTCCCCCTCCTCCCCCTCCTCCCCCTTCTCCCCCTTCTCCTCCTCCTCCCCCCTCCTCCTCTTCCTCTTTATCTTCCCCCCCCTCCTCCTCTTCCTCTTTATCTTCCCCCTCCTCCCCCTCTTCCTCTTCCTCTTCCTCTTCCTCATCCCCCTCCTCCCCCTCTTCCTCTTCCTCATCCCCCGTCTCTTCTTCTCTTCTTTTTCCTCTTCCTTCTCCCACTTCTTCCTCCCCCTCCTCCCCCTCCTCCCCCTCCTCCCTCTCCTCCCCTCCCCCTTATCCCCCTCCTCTTCCCCCTCCCCTTCCCCTTATCCCCCTCCTCCCCCTCCCCCCATCCTCCCCCTCCTCCTCTTCCTCATTCCCCGTCTCTTCTTTTTCCTCTTTCTTCTCCCACTTCTTCCTCTTCTTCTTCCTCCTCCTCCTCCTCCACCACCACCACCACCACCACCACAACCACCACAAAGCTTGAGATAGTAATGGTACTTTAAATATCTTGTGTGCATTAAATGGGTTAAAAAATAGAAAGTGCTTCTCAGAACCATGTTTGACACATTTGTAAACACCTAATAGATATCTTAAACATTTAATAATATTATTACAATTATTAATTGAATTTGAAACTCATCAATGAGAATCAAAGTAACACAACCAATGACTCCTACTTTTCCCTGGCATACCAACTGATGTGTTGCAGTAAATGGCCTCGCAATAAATATTTCTTAGATTGGCCTTCCTGAAGTGTGTTTTCTCATATTATTGATAGGTTTGCTAGTGGGAAGTAAACCATTCATTCCCTCTCTCACACTGATTTAAGATCAACTGTTTACAGTTCTCCTGGTCAATGAGGAAGGGACTGTTTCTTACCGTTTCATCCTCAGTACTTAACATGGTGCTTTGAACATAGTTTATGCTCAAATGAATTGTTTAAGATGTAAATTGAATGAAAAAGATGTAATGCTGATAAGATAATTAACGCCAATAACCTCTTTAGCCAGTTCGTGTCATTCTAGAAAAAAAACCTCCAGCATCTTTTCTGAGGGCCTAGCGCCATCATCTAGCATTTCATACCTCGCACATCCTCTCTGTGAAGCTCTTTAGCAGCAGTGAAAAATGAAGATTTGCTTTCATCTCAAAGGCTGCCCTGCACTATCCTTGTGATAAGAGAAAATCAAACAGACACAGCTTGTAAAGCGGCCCCTGGTGTTGGCAAAATGTTGCCCTGGCCTTGGAGGAGTATTCAGATACGTCTCAGACTCCCGGGTCGCACAGGCACGGTTAAGCATTCCCCTTTGTGAAGGAACCTGACTGCTGCTTGGTGAGCACAAAGCCTGGTGCAATGATTATGCTTTGCCCTTTAGTCTTTCTGAAGCTAGCAATCATTTGAAGTAATTTTGCATCACTCCTCAACTTTTCCCTGTTCTCTGTTTCTTTACAGAAGGTGATTACTTTGGATTTGACGATCACTTCTTCCCTAGGTTCTTGCTTGGAATATATGAGAGCAGAATCCGTCAAACAGATTAACAGCTTACTTGTCACTGTCAGAGCCAACAGCCAAGCACCCAGTGTGCTTGTCCTCAGGGTGAGAGAGCCCATGTAGAAAGAGAAGGAAGAAAAAAAAGACACAACCAATAGCTGTAGCAAGCACTGTGCGTGATTTTAAGTTCTTTACAGCGAACAGCTTATTTAACTTATATAATACTCCTGTGATACAGACACTTTTACTGACCCCGTTTTGAGGATGATGAAACTTGAGGCACAGAAAGCTTAAGGAATGCGCGTAGAATCCCATAGCTGGTCCTGAGCAGATCCTCGATTGGAACTCGGGCAGTCTTTCTCCAGAGTCCACACCCTTCAACTCTAAGCTGGAGTTGAACACTTACCTTGGAAGCCAATCGTTCCCAGTCTCTAGAGCCCTCTATTTTG
The DNA here is from genome assembly GCF_024362965.1 of Panthera pardus. Lineage (NCBI taxonomy): Eukaryota > Metazoa > Chordata > Mammalia > Carnivora > Felidae > Panthera > Panthera pardus. Next base: position 28,250,691 of record NW_026526655.1, read on the forward strand.
AAAGCCTTGTTAGCAGTCAGGCCCTGTGGGGGTAGAGGGTGGGAAGTAGTGTAGAAGAGACAGACCTGGATGGTATTCATCGAACCCAAAGTAATCCCTCAGGAGATCACTAGCGAGGAAAAACTGAGACACACCGAAGCAGTCTAGCTAAGCAAGGATTGTGTTCTGCGTTTAACATAGTCACTAAAATACATGGACAGTGCAGCGCTGGCCAGAGTTCTTTAGGGGACCAATGAGTCCACGGAAAGAAGACTGTAACTTTGCCTTTCATACTCCCGAACGCTGACCATACAGAAGAGCTTAAGTGAACTGACCCCCATGGGTTTATTGTAACTATGGAACGAGGGCTTTGGCATTTTGCTCCATCTTTGGCTGCCTTTTTCAGTCTTACTTAGAAGCTTGTGAATGGATGTGTTCTAGAAATTTCATTGCCTCAGGCAGAGACAGACCTAGGACAGGCTTCTTCCAAGGGAATGTTGCTAGTGCTAAGTAGATGAAGGATACCGTCCGTGGGTCCTAGGAGGCTGTTAGAGTGTGGCTTGAGTCCAGCCCAGTTAAGACCATGCGTTCATTTTCTGAGGGCCAGATAGTAATGTCGAAAAGGTTAGGTCAGAAATCACTAAGAAGTACTAGATCTAAGGCAAGATGGCGACAGAGACAGGTTTTACCCCAGCTTTATTGAGGTATAATTGACAAAGCTGGAAGACATTTAGTGTACATCGTGATGATTTAATATACATACTCATTATGGACGGATTCCCTGTCTAGTTAATTACCACATCTGTCACCTCACATCTGAGGCAGTTTTTTCTAAAAAACTTCCAGGTAGGTCATAGAGACAAAGCTGCCTCATGGTCAGTTCCTTTCCTTACTGCCATCCCAGTGCCTGCCATGCCCTGGGCAGCTGAAGCGAGGTGTCACAGAGAAGTAGCCCTGAGAGAAGGCCCTAATCCTACTGCCAGAATGGCTCATTGCTAGTCCTGTCATTAATCTTAGTTCTGTACAAACATGCTCTTGACCAGTACCTATGCTTAACCCTCTCTTCCTTTGCATTACGTCATCCTGTTCTTGTTCAGTGAGTAATAATAGAGCCACAGGCAGCAGGGAATGTCCTGTAGGATAAGGAAGACGGGGTCCTGATGTCATAGAATTACAATCCAAATATAAATAGGTGTTAAGGTAAGAACATAAAAAGTCATGTGAACACGTGGACACTAGATATGTTGTCAAAAATGGATCACACACACGCATTTACACCTATAAATGTATATGCATAGTAGAGGAGGGTCGGTCTGTGTGGAAAGAACACTCAACTAGGACTCACTGTGTAGGTTTGGAAGAATCACTCGTCTGTTGCTTTTGATTTAACGACCTAGTGAAGCAGGTTAAATTGTCTCTAAGATCCTCCCAATTCCAAAACCGTATCATTGTAAGATGTGTTTGAACTGACCCTGACTCATGGTTCTATGGGAGCTAATTACTATAACCAGATGGGTATTGGAAGGTTGTAATGGAATTATGGGTATGGTTGAAATTATTTAACGCAGAAGGATTTCTGTGTGCCTTGTAACTCTACTTCTGGGTGAACTGCTGTGTTTGCGATTTTAAAATCAAAAAAATTTTTTTAAAGAAATCTTTTGCATTATCTATGGCGCTCTGAAACCCAACAGACTGCCAGAATCTGACTTACTTTTCCCTCCCTGACTGTGTTCACATTTTCATCTGCTAGGCAAGGGCAGTGGTCAGCTGGGCTTTTGTTTCAGTTGGTTTCGCTGTCTGGTGACCTGGTACCATTCCTATGCCTGTATTTTCTTGTTCTAAGTACTTGAGGAGTAGGCCTCAAGCAGAGATTTTCTTTAGAGCTAGAAAAACCATGGCAGTGTGGTTTCTTTATCTTGAGTTTTATGTTACTCTGTTTCGATTCTCTTTTTCCCCATCTTTAACTTTAAAAAAAAAAAGCCAAATTTGGGACTTATACTAAAATGACTGCTTTTTCAATTACGATGTTTCTCAAAAGCCTTGGAGCCAATAGAGGTGGGAATATTCCTGTGGGCTTAGAACAAGTGAGGTCACCAGGACATGGTCTCTTGCTGAATTTATGATTCACCCTTCAGCAAGATTAGTCAGTACAAAGAAGTTGCTAAAATAGGTCACAGAAAGTTGATTTTATATGGTTGTATAGTTTCCACTGGTTACATTATTGAATGTTGGCCTGTGGCAGCTATTTGGAAACCCAACACGCCTCATCGACAGCCCATATTCTGATTCTAACATTTCTATATGGGAACTCTGAAAACGAAGTGTCTGATGTGTTTTTGTGGTTGCTCTGTTAATACAGTTTATCTTTCTTGGCTAAGGAGAACTGTAGTTACTAATTTCACAAACTGCTAAAGTTACCATCTTAAAACACAAATCTGTTCATGCTACTCTGTTCTCAAAAATGAATCATGGCTCCCCATTCTCTACAAAATCAAGTGTGTAAGTTTTATAAAGCATCCCAATCTGTCCCGATCTCACCACCCGCACCTTCTGTCACCCCGTCTATGTGCTGTTTTCGAATGTGCCGAGTACTTCCAAGTTCCTGAGCCTCTGCTTATGCACTCTCTTCCTCCAGAACACCTTCCCCGCCGGTTTCACTTTTCACAACCCTCCATTATCTTTCAAGGACCAATCCAAATGCTACATCCTCCCTGAGACCTTTCTATATTTTTTCAACTAAAATTCTTTTTTTTTTCTTTCACTGTATGTTTTCACAGCACATATCATTCTGCTGTGCATTATAGGCAATTGCTTGTATATCCATCTCCCACACTAGGTTGAAAGTTTTTTTTAATTAAAAAAAATTTTTTTAATGTTTATTTTTGAGAGAGAGAGAGAGAGAGAGAGAGAGTGAATGGGGGAGGAGCAGAGAGAGAGGGAGACACAGAATCAGAAGCAGGCTCCAGGCTCTGAGCTGTCAGCACAGAGCCCAACATGGGGCTTGAACACATGAACCATGAGATAATGACCTGAGCCAAAGTCAGATGCTCAACTGACTGAGCCACCAATTGCCCCGGTTGAAAATTTTTTCATGCTATAAACCATATCGTAGAAAACTTTGTGTTGTACCAAGTATGTGAGCATATGCAAAGTGTCTGGTTGAGTTTTATGTGTTGGTGCTTGGAACATCAGGACAATACTGTTTTGTTTTGTTTGTTTGTTTTCCAAAACGGAAATGACCCCTCTTTCCTTACCTTATAGCTTAAGTTGAATGAAGTTTGTTATTAATATTATCAGTGAGAGCTATCATGTAATGAGAGTTAGCTTTATGTTCAGCCCTGTGCTAAGATGTGTCAACCTACTATCTTATTTAATATTCATAATAGTTGAATATGATAGATGATATTGTTCTGATTTCACAAATGATGAAGCTGAATCTTAGAGAAGTTGACCTCACCCAAAGCCATACAGTATGTGGTGGGGCTAGGACTCCAAGCCAGGCCTAACACTAGAGGCCACACATAACCACTCAATAATGCTGTCTGTCTCTCAAGCATGAGGAGGGTTAGGTCATTCCCTCTACCATAAATAAACACAGTGTGATCTCGACTCCAAGTTTGGAGGTTAGAGTTTTCTACTCTGAGCTTGCACACTTTGTAGTATAACTTTGGCCAAGTCATTTTGCTTCCTGGGATCTCTTTCCAAATCTGCTAAATCAGTTAAGAATATTTTCAGAAAAGGGGTGCCAGGGTGGCTCAGTCGGTTAAGCATATGACTTCGGCTCAGGTCATGATCTGATGGTTTGTGAATTTGAGCCCCATGTCGGTCTCTGTGCTGACAGCTTGGAGCCTGGAGCCTACTTTGGATTCTGTGTCTCCCTCTCTTTCTGCCCCTCCTCTGCTCACACTGTGTCTCGTTCTCCCTCAAAAAAAAAAAAAAAAAAAAAATCTAAAAACATTTAAAAAAAAAGAATATTTTCAAGAGCAATTAATAGCATATACAACTAAAAGTAACGTAAGTAATATGACCATTTGTCATCTTATGTTTTCATCTATCTAACAGGTAACTATGGAACACTTAGTGAATATCAGGTACTGTAAACAATAGACACTTAAGAAGACCTGATGTGTCATCGGGGATCCAGGCACTTTCCATCTTTTTTCTCGGCTATTCTCAGTATATTGGTAATGTCTCTTCTTTCCCTTCATAGGTACAAGATAGCCACGACAGTCCCAAGGGTCACTTTCTTATACATCAATAGCCAAAGTCAGGAAGGGAAAACAGGGCACCCCCTCTGGGTCTCTTTCCCAGTAGGCCCCAATAGCACCCCCTAAGTAGCGAGGGTCACATGCTCACCCCTAAAGCAATTTCTGGCAAAGGAAAATAGCATTTCTGTGATTGGCTTAAACAAATCTTGCTCCTTTCCGCGGGGTAGGGGAGAGGACATCTCCTCTGAGCATCTCCCATCATACCTGAGCAAGATTTAGGTTCTGTTGGTAAAGAATCAGGAGGACTAGTTAAGGAGGTGAGTAGCTGACAAGTTCTACCTCAGATGGGGTCAGGCTAAGAGATTTCTTATCACTTCTGGCTCTAAGTTTCTCTGATTCTAGTATGTTACCCAAAGATACAGTAATGAAATGCCACTTACCTTAAAATCTGCTGGCCTAAACATTGGAGATTCTTTTCTACTTAATTCCTATAGAGTGAAAAACTCACCATGGCAATGAGTGAGCATATCTTGAAAGTTGGTTTGGAATTGTTTTCTGGGTCACAAAGTTGTTCTTTTTTTTTTTTTTTTTTTTCCAATTTTAGTTAACATACAGTGCAATATTGGTTTGAGGAGTGGAATTCAGTGAATCATCACTTACATTATTTACACCCAGTGTTCATCACAATAAGTGCTCTCCTTAATACCTGTCACCCGTCAAGCTTGTCTCCCACCCACCTCCCTCCATCAACCTTGAGTTTATTTCTATTGTTAAGTCTCTTGTGGCTGTTTCACTCTCTTCTCTCCACCCTGTTCACATATATTCATCTATTTGTTTCTTAAATTCCACATATGAGTGAAATCATATGGTATTTGTCTTTCTCTGATTGACTTATTTCACTTAGCATAATACGTTCGAGCTCCATCCATGTCGTTGAAAATGGCAAGATTTCATTCTTTTTGATAAATGAGTAATATTCCACCATATATATATGGTATATATATATATGATATATATATATATCACATATATGTGATATATATATATATGATATATATATATATCACATATATGTGATGTATATATATATGATATATATATATCACATATATGTGGTATATATATATGTGATATATATATATATATGATATATCATATATATATATATATCACATCATCTTCTTTATCCATTCATCAGTGGATGGACAGTTAGATTCTCTCCATAATTTGGCTATTTTTGATAATGCTGCTATAAACATTGGGGTGCATGTACCTCTTTGAATCTGTAATTTTGTATCCTTTGGGTAAATATCTAATAGTGTAATTTCTGGGTCATAGAATAGTTCTGTTTTTAACTTTTTGAGGAACCTCCATACTGTTTGTCCAGAGTGGCTGCACCAATTTGCATTCCCACCAGCAGTGCAAGAGGATTCCCCTTTCTCCACATCCTCGCCAACATTCGTTGTTTCTTGTGTTGTTAATTTTAGCTATCCTGACAGGTATAAGTGGTATCTTACCATGGTTTTGAATTGTATTTTCGTGATGATGAGTGATATTGAGCATCTTTTCATGTGTCTGTTAGCCATCTGGATGTCTTCTTTGGGAAAGTGTCTATTCATGTCTTCTGCCCATTTCTTAACTGGGTTGTTTGTTTTTGGGTGTTGAGTCTGATAAGTTCTTCTAGATTTTGGATACTAACCCTTTGTCAGATATATTATTTGCAGATACCTTCTCCCATTCTGTAGGCTGCCTTTTAGTCTTACTGATTGTTTCCTTCACTGTGCAGAAGCTTTTTATCTTGATGAAGTCCCAATAGTTCATGTTTGCTTTTGCTTCCCTTGCCTTCAGCGACATGTCTCATAAGAAGTTTCTCTGGCTGAGGTCGAAGAGGTTGCTACCTGTGTTCTCTAGGATTTTGATGGTTCCTGTCTTACATTTAGGTCTTTCATCCATTTTGAATTTATTTTTGTGTATGGTGTAAGAAAGTGGTCCAGTTTCATTCTCCTGCATGACTATCTTTTTGCATTGGGATATTCTTCCTGCTTTGTTGAAGATTAGTTGACCATAAAGATGTGGGTCCCTTTCTGGGTTTTCTGTTATGTTTCACTGATCTATGTGTCTGTTTTTGTGCCTGTACCATACAGTCTTGATGACTACAGCTTTGTAATATAGCTTGAAATATGGAATTGTGATGCCTTCAGTTTTGTTTTTCTTTTTCAGTATAACTTTGGCTATTTGGGGTCCATCCAAATTTTAGGACTGTTTGTTCTAGCTCTGTGAAAAATGCTGGTGGTATTTTGATAGAGATTACATTAAATGTGTAGATTGCTTTGGGTAGTATAGACATTTGGACAGTGTTTGTTCTCCCCATCCATGAGCCTGGAATGCTTTTCCATTTCTTTGTGGGTCACAAGGTTCTTAAAGACTAGGGATTACCCTTGTCACAGAAGGCAGAAAGCCTCGGCATTTACGAAGTTGGGTCTGTGACCTAAGTTCACACTTAGATCTCTAAATTCACACTTAGAAGTGAAATTGACCAGGACTGCATGGACTAATGCTCTGTCACTGTTTCCCATAGCAAAGAAGTTAGATGGAGAAGATCCCAAAGTTGCTATGTCTGTCTAGTGAATATGTAGCCAGATATGTTACAGGTCTCTTTCTGCTAGAGTCTGCACAGATAATACATCTTTTTCCCTAAGTTTATTATGAAGGAAGAGCAAATGGGATAGACTCCTTTACCCATGAAGAAAGGTCTCCAAAGTAGCTCTCAGAAAAGACATTACTTGAGTCTACTTCATTTCTACCAGAATTAGTTTGTTAACAAGTATCTGTGAGCTATCACTAAGTGTTGGCTTGTGGAGCATATTTCAAATGTATAAGACACAGCCCTTCTCTGGTTCCTGTGGTATCATTCTCTTCATATTCTTTGCTATGGGCAGTGGCAGTGTCCTGACTGATGTGGATCCTATTAATGTCACTTCTCCTGTGTGCCTGCAATGAGGAGTACAAAGACCTAAAATTACTGAAAACATTTCTCCCTAGTTTCTGACTTAAACACAGTTGAGTACTATAACATGAAACAAATAGACTTGGAAAACTGTGTTTTGTTAATTAGGAATATTAAAAAAAAAGAGAGATGTGATTATAATCTAGAATATCAGAGAAATCTTCATTGAGGAAAGGATGCTTCAGCTGAGCATAGAGGGGTGAACACAAAACCAAGGTGGAGGTGAACACAGCATGTGTGTGGGATGGCCAGGAGACTAAGCCAGGACAGAGCTCCATTTTTGAGAGTTGTAGTCCAAGGTCATGGAGGACTTGCAAAGCCAAACAACTAGACTTAATGTGATATGTTTAGCAAAGAAGCATTTGAAAATTACTTGCAAGTCAAGATTAAAAGGGTATTTTATAAAAAGTCAGTAAGTTGACAGGGCTGCAGGGTAGTGGGGGTAGGAAGCCGGAAACCTACCCTCCTGTAGCTTTCATGTCTATGTAAAGGGATATCAGACTAACATTTTTGGCCTCTCTCCCTACCTTTGCACACTCCACCCCTAGGGAGGAGCAATTTATGGGTAAATTTAGGAGAGGAACTAGGTGTGTATAATTCAGCCTCTCTCATAGGAAGCACTGATTCTGGTCTGTTCCTCCAAACCTGCTCCTCCATCCATCAGCCTTTCATAGGCAGTCCCCCAAGAGGGGAAGCTTGTAGTGATCAGTGCTGCTTGTGACTCAGAGTTAAGTCTGTATAATCCTAGGGCTCAGTTTGGTAGGACGACCCTAAGCTGCATCCTACCAACTGGCTGATGTTTTGATCTCCACATGTCTGACAATGTCCGTCAATCTCAGTTGGTTTAAAACTTGGGTGATGAAGGGGATGCTATTTATTGGTTCCCCACAGGCCCCCAGTATATAGAATGGATTGGTAGATGGAAAGAAAGGAAGGGATTGAAACCAACTAGAAGGCTCTGCCAGTCCTCATGCCTGTGGAGCATATTTCAAATGTATAAGACACAGCCCCTCTCTGGTCTGAAAAGAACCAAGAACTTTTCTTGTGAAAAGAAAAAGAAGGGCTGTAACTGGGCCATAGATCTGTTGACAGGTTCTGTGTCTGAATTATTTGGTGTCTCCACAGATTCTAGTAGATTCCTTTTTACATACATTCACAAATATTTATGGAGCCAGCCACCGAGTATACAGGAGTGCGAGAGATATGCAGGTCCCTGCCCTCAAGGAAAATGAGAGAGTTCTTTGAGTGAAATAAAGCGAGGTGTAAGATAGAGAGGGGGCTCCATAAACTGGTAAAGGCTGGCCTCACTGATGATGGCATCTTGCGAGGAAAAACTGAGGGAGGCACGTAAGTTAGTGGGGCGGGGTAGAGAAGTTACAAATGGGGGATTTAACAACCTCAGAGTTCCCGAGGCTACAATACACTCAACTTATTTAAAGAACATAAAAGGGTGTGGCTGAAATGAGAGAAAGGGATGTGAGATGATGTGAGATGAAGTCAGGTTAATAATCAGAGGCCAGATTGTGTGGAACAGGAAGGAGGTATACACATTGTAAGAATTTGAAGTCTGAAGGAAAGAGGCAGATTGAGCTATACGAAAGGTAGGATCAAGTGAATGCTTTTTTTTTTTTTTAATTTTTTAAAAACATTTTTTTTATTTTTGAGAGATGGAGAAAGACAGAGTATGAGCAGGGGAGGGGCAGAGAGAGAGAGGGAGATCCAGAATTCGAAGCAGGCTCCAGGCTCCGAGCTGTCAGCACAGAGCTCGACACGGGGCTTATACTTACAAACCGCAAGATCATGACCTGAGCTGAAGTTGGACGCTTAACAGACTGAGCCACCCAGGCGCCCTGTGAATGCTTTTTTAGTAGATATAGTCCTCAGAATATTGGAAGACATGAGGAAAAGACATTAGTGGAGGGATAATATTACAATGTTAGTTAGAGGAGAAGAGAGTCTGAAGAAGTGGGAAGGGATTAGGGACCGAGTAGAGGTGGAAGGCTTATCTTTAACAGCGAGACAAGAAGACTCTTCCTTTGAGACTGGACGGCTAAAATAGGAAACAAGTATTAAATACTCACCATGTATCAGGCACTGTTCTAAGAGCTACTCATTTCTTTCTCACAGCAGGACAATGAGGTAGGTGCTCTTATTATAGCCCATCTTAAAGATGACAAAACTGGGACTCAGGTTAAGTAATTGTCCCATGGTCACACAGCCAGGAAGGGCAGAATTATGATTTCAATTTAGGCTTATTGGCTCTAGCACCTGTGGCCTTAACCACCGTACTCTTCTGTAGCAATTGTGCAAGACCTTGATTAGTGTAATGCCAACATGAAGCCAAGCATAGTATATATGAAGGAGCTCCTGCAGTGCACAAAGAATGAGGCAGTGGGATTAGGTGTTTGGGAAGAGTAAAAGAGGTGTGGAAAAATTGTTCTGGGGGTTATGTGTGGGATTCACCGAAATGAATAAAAGAATAAATTGTCAGGATGAAAGATAGGATAGAAAGTGAGCAACATGAGTCTCTGTTTGGTGCTACGGTCTGAATATTTGTGTCACTCCCCAAGTTCATGTGTTGAACTCCTATCTCCTGAAGTGATGATATTAGGAGACATGGCCTTTGATAGGTGCATAGGTCATGAGGGTGGAACCCCCATGAATGGTATTCATGTTCATTTTTAAGACCCAAAAGAGCTCCCTAGCCATTCCACTACAAAAGAAATGTAATATATCTGCCCGATTTTGAAAGGCAATCCTTTTAGGTTTGTCTTAGTGTTATTCTGAAGGATTCTGGGTACTCTCCATTCACACTCCACTTTGGCTTTCTTCCACATTTATTGATCTTGTTGTAAGAACTTAAATATTTCCTTAAAATTTGCCTAAATAACTTTGATTTGGAATATTGGCACTACATCGGGTTTTTGAGTTCTTTGAAAACATTACAATGTTGCTCTTTGTCTCTCACTGCAACCATGGTCTGACCTTTGGAATCCTATTCTTGTGACTTCATTCATTGTGCGGACTCAGGCAGTCCAGATTTTCTCAGGAAACCAGATTACCTAAACGTTTCTTTCATTTATTGTAATCTGGGGTATGGGGGTTTTTAAAAAAATAAAATTTCAGCGGCCCTTGGGTGGCTCACTTGGTTGAGTGTCCAACTCTGGGTTTCGGCTCAGGTCACGATCTCACGGTTCATGGGTCCGAGCCCCGCATCCAGCCCCACGTCGGGCTCTGCGCTGTCAATGCAAAGGCTGCCTGGGATTCTCTCTCTCTCACCCTCTCTCTCTGCCCCTCCCCTGCCTGTGTTCTTACTCTCTGTCTTAAAAAATAAATAAACTTAAAAAAAAGATAGAATTGCATAAAGTAACCAAAATGAAAGCACATAACCATTTCATAATTATATAAGCAAATATAATATACCTATAATTATTATTTATATTATTATTACGTACATATCATGTCTAAGGGCTTCATACCAAATCGCATACAGTCTGGGCAGGAGGATTGTGGGTGCTGGGTTATGGAGGCAGAAACTTTTTGTTGTTGCTTTTTACATTTCTTTCTGATTTTTTCAATAATTTTATTAAATAATGTAGTGCATATGTGACAAATGTGAAATAGCATCTGAAACCTGAGTCATCAGAGTAGTGCAGCCATAGAGCCTTGGAGGCTCAGAGGAAGACAGTTGTTTTCAACTAGAGGGGATGAAGGTCTTCAGGAATAGGTGAGATTTTTGTACCTGCCCTCACGTGGGAGGAAAGAACGGACAAGCAGAGGCAAGGGGAGATGTAGGCAGGGAGGTCAGTGGGAGAACATGCACGAAGGTTGGGAGGGGCGAGTTGTAGAAACAACATCGGGTCACCTGGCTGAAATATGAAGGAGTGGAGAAAAGTGCCTGCATCATGTGAAAGCTCACTGAGGAAAGTCATAACAGAGGGATCAGGCTAACATCTTCTGAACCTCCTGATCCATCCTAATATCCTTAGAAGTGGGACAGCCACCTGTGACATATTCTTGCCAAAAAAAAAAAAAAAAATCTAAATGAACCTCAAGGTCTAAACAGCAGTTGACAGAAAACATGGGAAACGGAGGAACATTTAAACAATACTGTGAGGATACACCAAGTCCAGGATGTGAGAAGTTCTACAGGACAAATGAACTAATTTCTTCAACAAGTACGTGGCATGAAAAAAAAAAAAGGAGAAAAAGAGAACTGTTATAGATTTAAAGAGATTTAAAACATGTATCAACCAAATCAGTGTGTGAGCCTCAGTTGAACAAACCATCCATATAAAGAAATTTTTCGAGACAATCTGGGAAAATTAGATACAGAGTAGGTATTAGATGAGGAATTATTCATGTTGTTGGGTGTGAAAATGGTGTGTGTGTGTGTGTGTGTGTGTATTAAAGTTTTATCTGTTAGATTAGAGATACCGCTGAAGTATTTACAGTAGAAATGATAAACTTTAAGCAATTTCCTTTCAAATATTCCAGCCAAAAAACCAAAATAAAACACAATAAAAAGCCAGAGCTGGAGGGGGTGGGGGATATGAAAAGAAGAATAGCAGAAACTTGATGTTTGAAGCTGAGGGATAGGTCCGTGGTTGTTTATTTTAGTTTTCTACATGCTTTCAAGTGTGTTTGAAATTTTCCATAATCAAATGTTTTAAGGAGTTTGAACTTTACTGTGTAGCACCAGGAAATCTGTGAATGGTTTTGGGCTGAGAAGGGGGCACAGGAAGGGCTGAGTGGCCCTGGTGACAGTGTGGGAGATGGCCGGGGGGAAGGCGGACGAGAGGTGTGAGCTCATTTAAGACCTTGATTAGGTCTTAAAGGTACAACTTTCCAGTTGTAAAATAAAAAAGTCATGGGGCTGGAAGGTACAGCATGGCAGCTATAGTTAATAACACTGCACTGCATGTTTGAAAGTTGCTAAGAGAATAAATCTCAAAAGTTCTCATCACAAGAAAAAAATGTTTTGTAACGAGGTATGCTGACGGATCTTAACTGGACTTACCGTGGTGATCAATTCACAATGTATGCAAATATCGAATCATTACGTTGTACACCCGAAACTAATATGATGTCGTATGTCAGTTATACCATGGTATTAAAGAAACACCCAAACAAACCTTAATTAAGGTGGTGGCCATGAGAACGGAAACTTTTTTGAGAACAGATAGAGGAAATAATAGCAAAAGAGGAACTCTGGTACATTGGCGGTACCGAAGTGAATCAGGTGCATTGTGTGGAAAATTCCCTTCTTCCTCTTCAGCAAATAGCAATCTTTGTCCTTAAACCACTGCACTGGTATTACCGGATGAGAAGAGGAAGAAGGGGTCTTCACTAGAGGAACTGAACCGGCTCTTCATGCCCCAAAGTGGAAAGCAAGGGGGAAAGGAAGAGTTCTGGGTTTGGGTTTTGGTTTTGGTTTTTCTCTCCCTTTTTCACAAGGAATTACTCTCATGGTTTCAGTATGAAATTTTTGGGTCCAGTGATTCATTTTGATCATCCTTTCCTGTTTTACTGAGGAAATGGTTATAATCATTGTCAGCGATCCCATCTGAATCATTTATGATATTAGTTAAGATAGATATTATTCATTTGTGAAATTGAACACTTTACAATAATGTGTGTGAGGTTAATTAAATGAGTTGAAATGATACAGTCTGGGGAAATAAAAGTTGAACTATAAGTTAATGAAAGCTTAGATTTAAATATATACCTTCTGATTTGTCAGTAGCACAAATATTAAAAATAAACTTCAGATAGAAATAGAAAGTAGCAATTATTAGAGATTAAAGAGAAATGGTAGTTCTCTGGCCCTCTACAACTCAAAGAAAATTAACACTTCACACAAGAAATATTGGTAAGGTCTGATATAAACAGGCCCTCCGGATTGGAATACGCACCCCAGAGGATAGTTTCCTGATCACATTTGCTCTCTTCTTCTTGATTTTTCTTTCTCAAGAAATTAACGCTACAAACTGCAGCCTATAAGGATGGACCATTTCCTGTGACCAACACCAGTCTTTTCTGTCTCAGTTTAATGTACCTATTTAAAGAGGGCTGAGACAGGTGGGGGGAAAAGTCTGGAAATACAATGAATTCTTTACCCTTACTCTGCATCAAGAAGGTGAGGGGACTTTGGAAATTCCCGGGAAGGATTTCCCATCCAGTCCACCCAAGTCAGAAAGAGGTGAGATTTTAGTCAGGTTTGCTGCTGACTTGGGCCCAATTAAAGCAGAATTTCTTTCTTCTTTTTTTTTTTTTTTTTTTAATGTTTATTTATTTTTGAGACAGAGAGAGACAGAGCATGAACGGGGGAGGGGCAGAGAGAGAGGGAGACTCAGAATCCGAGGCAAGCTCCAGGCTCCGAGCTGTCAGCACAGAGCCCGACATGGGGCTCCAACTCAAAGACCGTGAGATCATGACCTGAGCTGAAGTCAGACACTTAACCGACGGAGCCACCAAGGCGCCCCTAAAGCAGAATTTCTAATTCATGCTAGCTGTTGTAAAAAGCTCTCAGGAAGGAAAGAAAAGGAGAGAAAATTTCCTAGCTAAAAGCAAGAAAGATGGTTTTATTTTGCTCAGGGATGCATAGCTGAGCCACTGGGTCACAGGACAGATGGGGGTGGAGGAACACATGGTTACGAGTCTTATTATGGAAAAGCTCGAACTACCATCAGCACTTGATGGAAATGAGTGGGGGAGAGGTAGCAGCAGTGTCTTTAACAGCACTGCCTCCCTTATTACATTATCCAAAAAGATAGATAACTGAGAATAGGCATCCATTATCTCTCTCTACAAAGGGATTAGTGTGGGTTGCAAGAAATTAATGGCTTTTGAGTTATCACAGAAATACTAATGAATGTCAGGACCAGAGATGTAAAGCAGGTAAAATTGGCTTTTCTCTGCCTTATTTCTCTCCTTTTCTTTTTTGGTTTGCTGTTTTAAGATCTGGATCTGTGTTGGATTTATTTCTTTACTTTTTATTTTTTCCCTTCAGCCAAGATCAGAAATCATGCCCTTTGGAAGTGTGATTTGTCTTCTTTAGGGAATGACTTCATTAGTTTATGACTGTCTCCAATGTGTATCAGCAAGAGATTTAGAAACATCTCAGAAATGAGAATCTCTGTCAGGGAAGAGTGCTGCCTCTTGCATGGATGTCATTTGCATGCCTGATAAAAATATCAGGAAGTCTCCCAAGTCACAGTTGCCTTCTATTAAAGTACTAAACTTGTATACATTGCAGCTAATCGTTGATTAAAGATGGCACAACCAGATAAACTTGTGAAACAGGGGAAGAGAAAGGAATTATATCTACTATATGCTGGGCGTTGTGCTACAAGCTTTATTTCTCATCTAATAAGTACTTTCTAAGCGCCTGCTATGTAGTAGGCATTGTACTCTGTGTTGTAAAAAAAGGATGAAAAGACAGACCTCTCCTCTTTCCTCAGTGGAGCTTGTAGTCCAATGGGGAGGACAGACTTTTTTTAAAAACTTCAAAATTGTATTTGTTCAAAAATTTTAATAAACTATTATAATACAGCCTGACAAGAGTCCATCAAAGAGGAATAATAGGGATACCTGATACTGACCCGGGGTGTGTGTGTGTGTGTGTGTGCGCGCGCGCATGTGTGCAGATGAGGGGTTGGGGAATCGGGACAGGGTCTGTTCCTGGAAGACAGGATGGCTAAGTGAAGGGTAAGTGTGTGGTAGCTAGTGGAAGCAGTAGGAAGGAGCACTGTAAGCAGGCGGTAACAGTATAAGCACAGTCAGGCTCAGAGGTGAGAGAGAACTGCTATCTAAGCAGAGACCTAAAACATGGGCTGGTTGAGTCCAGCCCGGGGAACTGGTTACAAGACAGAAAGCTCATGAACTGGCCTTGAAGACTAACGGGGGTATCTGAGACACAGGAGTTTAAGAGAAGCATACTTCATGCTCTGTCCTCTCCATGGGCGGTTCCTGGCTTTACTAAAACCCAAATAATGTGTATTAGCAAGGAGTTAGGTCAAGAGATAGGAGGAATATTTGCTCTCATGTATTTGGTTTTCTGTAGACTATTACCTAGAAAACATGAAATCCTGGTGAAGTGCCAATTATTTCATGGACCCGTGGGGGAGAGTCACAGTTTTCCACACAGACCTCCGCATGTCACACTGACATTGCAGACCCCCCCCCAATACTTAATCTTATGCTCATAATTCCACCCTAGGTAGGCTATTGTGGACCTGAGATTTACCCCCAATTACATCTTGTGAATTGTACTGTCTTGGAATTGTACTACCTCTACTGTGTTTAGTTTGAACCAGAAGGATGTCATTCCCTGATCTCTGATTTCTTACACCTGCCTTATCGTCTCCTTGAGTTCATTCGTATCAATGAATTAATACATGGCTTCTTTTGTTTTTCCTTTCTAGAACACAAGCAAGCATTCCCAAATATTCTGAAGAAGGGGTACCTGGAGATCAGGAAGGACCATGACAGTTACTGGCAGAGCTGTTATGCAGAACTCTCACCCTACAACTTATCCTTCTACAGCCTAGACAGCAGTGGCAATCAAGCCCTCTATGCCACCTGCCAGCTTTCACACTTCCAGAGCATTTCCGTGTTGGGCAACCTTGAGGCCAGGCTGGTGGATACTGTTCTATATGACAACACTCAGCTCCAGTTAAAGGCAGAGTCACCATGGGAGGCTTTGGACTGGGGGCAGAAGCTTTGGGAAGTCGTGCACGCCGCGGTGCCTGGTTACGTGGGAAGGCAGGATGAGCTGGCAAACTCCCCAGGACTTGGTCACCACGCTGACTGTACACAGAACCATTGTTTACAGAAGAAATCCAGTGAGCTGCTCGCGCCATCACCTGTCTTGGAGAGCCCCAAACAATACCAAAACATCATCAAATCAGGGACGCTGTACAGGCTAACCGTCCAAAACAACTGGAAGGCATTTACTTTTGTGCTGAGCAGGGCCTACCTTATGGCTTTCCATCCCGGCAAGCTAGACGAGGATCCCCTGCTAAGCTACAATGTGGACGTGTGTCTGGCTGTCCAGATGGACAACCTAGATGACTGTGACTCTTGCTTTCAAGTCATTTTCCCCCAAGATGTCCTCCGCCTCCGTGCAGAGACCCGGCAGAGGGCTGAGGAGTGGATGGAGGCTCTGAAAACAGCGGCCAATGTGGCGAGGAGTTCAGAGCAGAACCTGCAGGTCACCCTGAGGAGCAGACCCAAGGATCAGATGGGCAGGCATGAACTCAGGAAGAACAAGCGTCAGTCTGTGACCACCAGCTTCCTCAGCATTCTGACAACCTTGTCTCTGGAACGAGGACTCACCGCTCAGAGTTTCAAATGTGCAGGTATGAAGCAAATTTTTAGTCTAAAGCTCCCTAAAGAACAACCTGAATCCTGCAATTGGAATTCACTGTAAAAATCCCCTCGATGGGCTAGTCACATGTACCTCTTGTTTGAAAAGCATCTCTCCTTCAAGGAGTTTCCTACCGCAAAACGTCTGTCTATCTTCATGCCATGCTGGTGAAGTCAGTAGAAGGAGATAGGCTATACGCCGCTGAGTCTAAATGACTTAGCCGAAGCATAACCAGACTAGAATCTAGGCTTCTTGCCTCTGCTGTGATTCCATTTCCTCTGTCTTTTTAAATAAAGGTCACTGGGAATGTGGATGTCACAAATTGTCTCACAAGAGATATTCAGACCCAAAAGCTGACTGCTGACACTTCTTACCGAAAAAAAAAAACAACAAAACAAAAAAAAAAAACAACCCGTCTATAGCCAGTAACTGTCATTGATCATGACCTTGTCAAATCCTGTTAAGGAAGAATCTAAAGTCAGCCCTGACAGAAAATCTGGAGGTGACTAACAGCAGGGTAGATGATGATTCAGCAGATGACCTCTGAGTCATGATGGGCCTGTGCCTCATCCTGGGGAAGCCCAGGGCTTCTGAAACTGCTATGGAAGGGTGAGACACAAAGTAGAGTTGAAGGCCAATTATCTGTTATTTCTTAAAACCCTATTACTGCTTCTCTCTCCTACTTCTCATCCCTATCACTTTCCCCTGAAGAGTAAACTAGACAGAATAAAATCTTCCCTAAACCAAATCTATGTATCTACTAGAAACTAAATCAAATTATTTCCCTTTCACTAAACCCCACAATTTGGGACAAGAAATTTTCCTTAAGGTAAATTTACCATGAAGGTAATCTAATTGGAAACCTGATTTGGAAGATTTTAATTCAAGTGTGTCAGATTGAAGTATGTTATTTAAAAGTGAATGGGACACTCACCAGCAGCCAAGACCAAATTTTCAATTTTTGCTTGTTCCTGCATTGAAAGCCAAATAGTGGTGGCACAGGGAAAATTTGAATTTAGGTTAGTTGTGATGATTCCCTTTTCTGTTGAAAAATAATGTACCTAACGAGGGGATTAAGTGAATCATCCCTGCTTTCTCTAGAGGGGCTCTGTAACTGTGGAGCAGAAACTCGCGGGGTTGGGTAGGAGAGACCAGAAACACTGAGCCGGTAAGGAAGCCGCACTAGGTGATGTGCATGTATCTGCAGGTGTGAATGACCTTGTGTGAAGTCAGTCAGCTACTTTTGCAAGATGGTTTTGAAATAGGGGGCCACTGGCTTTACCATAGGTTGTAGAAATTACTGACATTTTAGTGTCTTATTAGTGCATGCGTTATATTTCAACATTCAGTCACTCAACGATAACTTATTGATGCTGATTCTGGGAACATTCTGGAATCATGATACACTTCTGTGGCTTTGGATTGCTGATAGGGTCAACAAATCTGTTGTGTTATTAGAATCAAGGAGAATAGCTGAGCCTAGTTCTCAAGGTAGAGACTGGAATTGCTGAGTTGGAAAACTTTCTAGTAAAAGGGGGAAGAAAAGTCTCAAGGGTTACACAGGGATTGTCACCTAGTTGACCCCTAGTCCACCTTTCTCTCATAAGTTTGCTTCCTGACGGAGGGTGCACTGCCCGCGTTCTGGACTTCATTAGCTGTGTTTCTAGCACTCAGAGGAAGGAGAAACACAGGTACAGGTAGCATGCAGCAGGTCCATCACATCTAGCAGTTGGAGAAATGAAAATGGGAAGAAGACAAAAAAGGGTGAGTAGAAGAGGCAGGGAGAAGGAAACTAAGTAGAAAAGAACAGGGGAAGGATTACCGAACGGTCAGGGACAGAACTTTTTGGCAGCTGCTTTACTTAGGTTCTGTGTTTTAAGATGTCTCCCTGTGCTGTCTAAATGTCCTCACTGTTTGGCCTGGTTGGAGAACAGGTTGAGGATGGGTGGTAATAGGGAATCCAGGAGGCAAGAGAAATGTAATCTGAAACTCATTTGCCCTGCTTAGCTCTTACCTTCGTGCTTTGGTTGGGAGGTCTAATAAGGCACGGCGGGGGGGGCGGGGGGGGGGCGGTTCTAATTTGGGGTGGAGAGAAGTCAATCCTAATTTGTGCAGTATGGTCCATTCCAAAGTAGCAATTTTTATTTCCTTTCAGTGCCCCTTCAATCGGAAAATGCTACGTTCAGTTGCTTTGTGGTACACATGGTTTACCAGCTTGCTTTTCATTTTCCCTAATTCCAATATGCAATACTGGTTTCCTACCCCAGGTAGGAATACTTCATCTCCTGTAGGGGGCAGAGTCTCAAAAGAAAAAGGCTAAAACTCGTTAAGCAAACCTCTGAATGTTTTTTAAATTTCTTGGGAGGCTGTTCATTATATTAAAGATTATTATATCAGATGGAACTTTAAAAATTGATCTGTTTCTCACAAACACAATTAATCTAAACCAGCCGTCTATTCATTTAGTACTTGTGTCCCCTAATGTTTCATCCTTGTAAAGATATGCATTCGGTGAAAAAGCTGGTTGCATAGTATGTTTATCTTCTAAAATGGCAAAATGTCCATTAAGTTGTTTTTAGTTGAACTTGGCATCATCTATTATTTTAAGGAGAAGCTAATTCAGAATATTGCATGTTCTAATGACTCTCTTTAGAATATAAGTTTTTATGTCCACTTAGTCCCTACCCCCTTAAATATTTTTTTGAGGATTTATTTATTATTCCCCGTTAAATACTTTTGATGAAAAAACTTTAGAAGTGGACAGTTGCACGGAGTAGCTCTTTATTGTGATGTCATTCGGTTGCAATCCAGCCGAGCTACAAATGTTGGCTTTAAATCTACAGATTAGTGCAGTTGGCCTCATTTCATTAAATTCTTTCTGTAGGTGAAGAATTTTTGATATCCTTTTTGGAAACTTAAAGGGCCCCTGCAGAGAAAATGGACCATGACCATCCCCAAATGCCTGAGGTTATGGTTTTGAAAATACATGCTTATGCGTATAACTTTGTATCTCTTAACATGTGCTTGAACTTTTTATAGTTGTATTTGATTATGTGTGGTTTGTTCCATGGCTTCCTCTCAGCTCCACGGCTGCCTCATTCTAGGAAGCCCCAGTCACGGTGGTCGTCTTGTTGTTCTGGAACCTACCTTGGTCATTCTTGCCTTCAGGGCCTTTGCACTTGCATCTTTTCTTCCCAAAAACATGCCTTTGAAAATGAAGCTCTTTCATTCATCCTACCACTTACCGTGTGCCGAGTTTCTTCCCATGTGCCAAAAACTCAGGTGCACGTGGAGGAGTCTTTGCTCTAAGAAAGCAGCTGTGCTCCTTGCCCTCGTGGAACTTGCAGTCCGCCAGGGGAGGCGGACGTTAATCCGAGAATTACATCATGAAGGGCACACGGCAGCTGTGACGAGAGCTAGAGAAGTGAGGCCCACACACTGGATCAGAGAATGGCCAGGGGTGGTCTCAAGTAGAACTACATGAAATTGCAGCTCTCCAGTCATTTTTGACCCACAAAAGGAGTTTGATAGGGTTGAACTTAATACTTGACCCTGAAGTCCCAGAAGGTTCCTGAGCAGAGGAGCATACGGTGAAAGTGGGATTTCAGAACATTTCATTTGGTGCTGCTTCAGTACAACTTTTCAGAAACACCTCTGTGGAAGACAATGAGGTGCGATTCTTCAGCGAAGAATCTGGTTGGGATTCGAAGTTTGGTTTGGCAATGAGGCGTCTGTGGTATTAAAATATTAATGCTAAAACAAATGATTATGCGGCTTATTAAAATATTTATGAAGTATGTAGCTATAAGTGGTTCTAAATTAGGTTGTTCACAAAATGCTGTATAAATCCAATCATAAGGCAGCAGTCCTGTTTTCTTCAGGAATTAGACATGGGCACATACCTGTTTCCCCTCAGAAGATATGTGGACTACATACAGCTATTTTTCCTGTAATTTCCCAGCAGTCAGGAAACCTACCAACTGAGCACTGTAAGAAAAGGGCCCAGGGCCTTGTGTTAGGTGCCGCTGCCACTAAACCCTTCCTTCTGTCCCTGCTTTATAATCTGGGAGTGAAATCAGATGGCCACCATGGGACAGTGTTCCTGATTCTGAACTGAAGCTGAAAAACGTTAACAGAAGACACAGCAAGAAAAACAGTGAGCCGAGGGGATCCCCTCCACCCTTTCCACACAGTCAGTTTTATGGTTTTACTCCTTCGGCTGCTGTTTAACCTCTTGGGACTGCTGTTGGTAATTACATCTCTCTGGCATTAAGAGCTTTTGCTTTCCTTTTTTTACCCCCAGCCCTTGGGAGGAGTAAGCCCAAGGGGGGGGAAAAGTTTTGCTGTGAATTCTTCAGCCATTTAGTGCAAATTCCTGTAATTACCGGCATTGTGTCCTCTCTGAATGGCACATAATACAGCAGAAGCCATTCCTAATTGAGACCTTACAGGAGGTACAAATCCTCTCTTTGTTCAGCCTGACAAATTAGTGCCAGAAAGTGGCAGGGTCCGAGTGGGAATCAAAGGCAAGAAACACAAAGATGGAACTTAAGGCTACAGTAATAACCCTCTCTTGTCCTGAAGGGAAAAAAGGAATGACCAAGGAAAAGATGAAGTTTTTTTTTTTTTTTTTTTTTTTTTTTGTTATAAATTCCCTTGACATGACAGCACCTCGGGGCTGCTCTATTTATTTAGCAAAAGTGATTAAATAGTAATACAACAGGGCCGCCCATTGTTTCCCTGGGTGCCCCTACCTCACAGACCCCTGCTGCCTCGGCTAATTGATTGACAATGAACCTCTGATAAAGAAGTATGTTGTTAGGACCTAGGTGGGGGGAGCACTTTTTCTCTCTCTTTGTGTGTCTGAGCGAGTGTGTGTGTGTGTGTGTGTGTGTGTGTGTGTGTGTGTGTGTGTGATTTCATTTTTGTTTGAATTGCACTCTAGTTTTTCTTTGCCCCCACCCCTTCTCGCCCCTTCTGGCCCCTTCTCTCCCCTTGCCTTTTTTCTCCAGAGCTTTTCGGTGGCTGCTCCCAGAGGATACAAACAGGTAGAGAGGAATGAGAATTGTAGTGCAGGCTTTTGACAAGTTTATCTTTGGAGCAAACTTCCTCCTCTCCCCCTGCTCCGTTTAAGACAGAACAGCAGTGTGAGAAGAGTGAAAAGGAGAAAGGGGCTGATTATTAGTACTTCAGGGTCACAGAAGTTTTTTCTTGTTGTTATTTTCTCATTTGTGAGGATGGATGTCTGAAACTAGTCTTTGAACTAAGATTTTTCTCTTAAATTCCTTACTCAACTTTGAAAAAAATTTACCCACTAATAACATTTACATGTTGGGGTGAGGGCGGCTGTGGAGTAAGAAATAACCATTTGAATGATTTCGTCTCTCCCCAGTTCCTGAGAAGCCGGGATTGGTTATTTGAGGGTGGAATCTGGCTGCTGGGGGCGTAACTCCGTCCCCCCAGGACGCTGGAAGCAGTGGGAAGAGGACTAAAGGCCTCTAGGCAGATAATTAATAGCCCCTGGTTATATATGCTCAACTAGCTGAGCAGAAGCTAAATCCCTAATTTAACTCCGTTACAGCTGCAAAAACAAATCATTTCAAGCCCCTATGAAAGCAAAATATATTAAACAAACAGTATCGACCTTGTTAATACCACAAGGCATTTCGTCTGATAAATGAGGGCGTCTTTCTGGCAAAGGCCTATTTTATGACATCGTTTAGACATAAAGTATACCTTTACCCTGGTAATACAAGCATCCCTGATAGAAAGTATGGAGTGGTTAATTATTCATTAAATAGCTGCCAGTCTGGAAGTAAGCAACATTTCTGAGTTGGGGTAGTTACTTACTGGCCTTAGCATAAATCATGCAGAATAGCAATTCTTAAGAAAAAGAGAAATTGAATTTGGGAGTTGATTATGCATGTGAGTCTAGGTAAAGAAAGATATGTGGGTTTTTAACAAGGGAAGTTGTATATTATGCTCTTGAAGGGGAAAAAAACTTTTAGCATAGCCAAAATCTGTTTTGATTCTCATGTGAAAAATTAGGGGATCCTCTAGTAGCCAAAGTGCAAGATCTGCTAAGGAAAAGAGGGACAGAAATAAAAAGAATTGACTTTCCTTGATATCTCCAATTCCTATCTTTAGTACTGTTTTCAAATTTGTGTCCCACTTGCTAGGAATGATGATAATAAGGTGAAGATTTATTTGAGTTAAGGAATAGGAAGGTAGCCAATTGGAGGAGAATAAGGCAATAAAGAAAAACTTAGATATTCCCCTCCAAACATATAAAGAGCTTGGATAAAAGAGAATTTTTTTTAGTTTGTTGTTGCCTTTTTATCTTGTGTTGTCTTCTTTTTAGTGTATTGAGTTGTTGTCTCCCAGAGGAGAAGTCTCATATGTGTGTGTCCTGAAGGGCTAAGTTTTATTTTTCTAACCTTTAATATGACCATGAAAGGGTTGCTGATAGGCAAATCTTTCAGTGGAGTTCTGGTGGTGGGTTCATTTCAACAAGCATTTATTAAACCCCTCTTGCGCGCCACATACATGCTCTGCCAGGTACCTTGGGATATGCAAGTAGGAGTAATATGCAGGCTGTGCTCCTTAGTGATTTATAGAATCCCCTCCAAGAGGACATGGGGCTTATAGGGGGTGAACAGGAGAATGGGACTGGGAGGTAAGGGGCTAGGCTGTCATGGCCACTGGCTTGGAGTTCGACACACTCCCTTTCTGGCTATGCTAGAGAATCCCTGTTGTAGAGAATTTGAAAACTAAAGAGTTGAAGTAGCGTCTCTTCCCACTTCCCCATTTTATTTTATTTTTTAAAGTGTATTTTGAGAGAGAGAGAGTGAGTGCATGTTCATATGGGGGAAGGGCAGAGAGAGAGAGAGAGAGAGAGAGAGAGAGAGAATCCCAAGCAGGCTTCATGCTGGTAGCGTGGAGCCCAGTGTGGGCTAAGTCACCCAGATGCCCCTCACTTTCCCATTTTAAAATTCATCCTTAGATTTCCTATAGAATTAAACTCCAGGAAGTCTCCTTGGCTTTTACTACCCATCTATCAAAGATAAAACTTGAATTTTGGGGGGTGCCTTGGTGGCTCAGTCAGTTGAGCCTCCGACTCTTGATTTCTGCTCAGGTCATGATCTCATGGTTCGTGGGATCGAGCCCGGTATCTGGCTCTGTGCTGACTGCAGGGAGACTGCTTATGATTCTCTCTCTCCCACTCTCTCTCTCTGCCCCGCCCCCACCCACTCATGTGAGCTCTCTCTTTCTGTCTCTCAAAATAATTAAATAAATTTTAAAAAAACTTGAATTCTTGTTATGGGTTCATTGTGTAGTAGGTGCTATGGGAGATGTAAGAGAAGCAAAGATATGGTCTGGACCCTCACGACTCATCCCCTGGTTGAGGATGCACAAAGGAAAATGAGGAATTACTGGACAGCCAGGTCAGGTCCATGCCCAAGCATTTGGGCTTTTTTTCTTTTTTTCCTGGGACAGTGCCCATAGGCATTCTGAATGGTCAGGTTTGACATACACAACACAACCTCTGACACAACTAGGCTGTCCCGAACCCAGGTAATAGAATGGTTTACCTTTATACCAAGAAGGTTGGGAAAGCACCAAAATCTGCATGTGGTGTGTGCCCAGGCTGGCTTCGAGGAGTTCAGGCTGTGAGACCTAGAGTTAGGAGGTTGTCTAAAACGAAAAAACACGCCAACAGGCCCTATGGTGGTTTCCATGTGAGCTAAGTGTGTTTGTGACAGGATCAAGTGTGCTTTCCTTATTGAGGAGCAGAAAATCATGGAATTGTTGAAGGCACAAGCACAGAGTCAGAAAGCTAAATAAAAAAGTGAAGATTTTTTGAGTAGTAAAAAAATCAAAAGACTTGTTCTGTTAAAAAAAAGAGGGGCGCCTGAGTGGCTCAGTCTGTTAAGCATCCGACTCTTGGTTTCAGCTCAGGTCATGATCTCACAGTTTCATGAGTTTGAGCCCCATGTGGTGGCAGCACGGAGCCTGCTTGGGATTCTCTCTCTGCCCTTCCCCCACTCGCACTGTCTCTGTCTCTCTCAAAATAAATAAATAAACGTTTAAAAAAAAGAAAGGAAAAAAGAAAAGCATTTGGCAAAATCCTCAACATGGAAAAACATGGGTTTTTCACAGATTATAGTTATGCCATTTTGTGAATGATTGGCAGCTTTACACAAGGATTGTTGACAAATGGATCCCTTTCAGCCTACCATGTTGTTGGTAAGGTACATGATAATAATGAGAATGAGCATCATTTAGTAATTAGGATCAACGACTCTGGAATCAGAGTGGGTTTCCAGATTTGCTACTTACTATGTGACCCTACATAATTACTTAACCTTTCTGCATCTCCATTTTTTAATCTCAGATGTGAGAAAATAATCACGTCTACCTCGTAAGTTTGTAGTAGGAATAAAATGAGGTAAAAGGGCTTGGAAAAGTGCCTGGCATATAGTAAGTGCTATATAAGGATTAGCTCCTTTTATTATTTGTCTACATAGGACAGTAATTATCTGGATAAAGATATCAGGCATACTTATCAAATTTGGAACTCTCATAAAACTATATTGGACAACTAGAGGGTATTATGCTAAGTGAAATTAGAGAAAGACAAAGATCATATGACTTCACTCATATGAGGACTTTAAGATATAAAACATAGGGGAGAGAAGCAAAAATAATATAAAACCAGGGAGGGGGACAAAAACATAAGAGACTCTTAAATATGGAGAACAAACAGAGGGTTACTGGAGGGGTTGTGGGAGGGAAGATGGGCCAAATGAGTAAGGGGCATTAAGGAAAATCTACTCCTGAAATCATTGTTGCACTATATGCTAACCTGGATGCAAATTAAAAAAATAAAAATAATAATAATAAATTAAAAAACTATGTTGGACAACTAATATGTTGAATGACAGAATCCAGATTCTGAAACACAAGCTAGAGAAATGGACCAAACAAGTGATATGGGGCACCTGGGTGGCTCAATCGGTTGAGCATTTGACTCTTTATTTCAGCTCAGGTCATTATCCCAGGGTCGTGGGATTGAGCCCCATGTCCAGCTCTGTGCTGAGCATGGAGCCTACTTGGAATTCTCTCTCGCGCGCGCTCTCTCTCTCTCTCTCTCTCTCTCTCTCTCTCTCGCTCTGCCTCTCTCCCCCACTCGAACACTCTTTCTCTCTAAAATAGAAAGATGTGATTTTCGTAGGGATAAATAGGTAGTCCCATGCTTATATTCAGAAAATTAACTACAAAGATAGATCTGATGGCCATGGGTGAAAATCAGCACAGTGTCAAGAGCCCTGACAAATAAGACTGAAAGAACTGGAATTGTGACCTCCAGGCAAGTCACTTAACTTGTCTGAGCTAGTTTTCTCATCTGCAAGATGAAGAGATTTATTAATTCAGCCCTTCTGCAAATGTTTATGGAAGCCCTACTATGTTCTAAGCATTATGTTTGATGAACAGAGTAATCCCATTATTTGCTCTCACAGAAATTCAAAACTGGAAGCCAGACAAATGAGTAATTATAGCATGCAGTTGAACTCAAAGGTCTTTGAATTTCCTTCCAACACTTCCATCTGTCTGGGATATTTTAGAGGGGATGGCCTTGCTCTATATGGTCCCTTTTATCTCTTATTCTGTGATTTTTTTTTTTGGCTGTCTATAGAAGATTAGAGAAAATTATATTAATGTGGTCCCTCCATTTAAACTTCATTTAATAATAATACCTTTTTCCTTTGAGGAAGGTATTTTAAACCAGTAGAAATATCACTTGACTAAGAAGACAGGAGTTGGGAATCTTTTTCCTGACTCTGATGTTTATCATTGGATAAATTTGCCTTTTTATCCTTTTTTGCAGTCTAATTTTTTCTGTCTAGAAAATAATTTTAAATAAAAATAAATGTGCATTAAGAATCTGGATACACACTGAAGTAGTAATATGACTATGGAAGAAGAAGAATGGTATATAGTTTGAGTTTTGAACTATTTCACATTCTAAAATTCAGAGAGATTTGATCACTTTATATAAGTAGGCTGTTTGATTTTATAGGATATAAATTTGCTTTTTGATTTATTCCTGGTATCTCATCATAGAAGTCACATGTTGGTCTTTGATATGTTTCAGAAGAATAAAATCATTTTGAATTTCAGAAGATATGGATCTTTTGATAGACCTTCCTGAACTTCATAGACCATAGCTGTGCTATCTTTTTTTTTTTTTTTAAAAAGCTGTTCATTTCTCCCAGTCTTTGTTGCTATACTTTGGTCTGGAAAGTTCTTGTCCCTTTTTGTAGCTTCCTTTATGGTTAACATTGTTCTCATCATGTGTTCATTTCCAGCTAAACTTCTAAAGTAAGTGTTAATGTACTGTTGGACTCTACATTGAGTTAATAGTTTCTATTTACTGACATTTCATTGGGAGAGAAATTGGCCTAGGTGTGGTTTTAGGATAGACTGGGGGTATCCTACCTAGGGGTAGGTCAATATTCTCCTTAATTTCTAGCTAAGTTCCTTGAAAAAGTAAGCTTTCCATGGCCTCTTCTAAAATAAGAGCTATTTGAGAGGTTTTCTAAAATTCATTGTACTGCCTAAAAGCAAAGGCATACTTAAGTAAAATGAGTATATTCATCCCTAGATAAGGAAATCTAGTAACTGAGTAATACCAATTTATTTCTTACAATATTGTTTTCATCCAATCATTCATTCATTCAACAAACATGGGCCATATAAAGTTCCAGAAAAAGGTGTGGGGGCAAACTAAAAGTTAATTTTAGCAGTAGAAAATGTGATTGTATGCAAGTTTTATTTTGTTTTTTAATTGAATATAGTTGACATACAATGTTATATTCATTTCAGGTATACAGCATATTGCTTATGCAAGTCTTTATATCTTGAAATACATTAACGCAGAAAGTGTTTTAATTAAATCACATTAATAAGAAAGAGCATAAGACTCCTTTGCATGTTTCAGATGCAAAATGGAGCAGGCCTGCAAAGCAGTGAGCCCCAAGATCAGGGGTGACAAGGCAGTGTTCTGGGTACAGTTTTGTATTATGCTTTGTTGAAGACTTCTGGGTGTGAAAGATCCTTTATTCCCTTAAAGACTGCTTTACAAGCCTTCCTTGACTACCCTACCCCTGCCCTATTCTAATCCCCCAGGTAGAATTGAGCATTCTTCCTCCATAACCCTCACCCCCTCCACTCTCCTGGACTCCTGTCAGGGCCTATGATGTGTGTCTGACTTTTTCAAAGGCAGGACCTCAGCCTTCTCAGAGTGACCAGAGCACCATTTGCACCGCAATCACAAGAGTAATGAGGGGGGACAAGGCTGGACACTTCCCTAGACCTGTTGAAGTCAGGATCTCTGAGATCAGGTCTGGAGATTTTAACAAACTTTCCAGTTGATTTACATACATACAAAGTTTGAGAAACCACTGGCATAACCCATTATGTTCTTAGTGAATGAATCAAGCCATACGATAGTTTTCTCTAGGCTATGTAAGCACATTTCTTTTAACTGTTTTTTCTATGTACGTCCAACACTTTAACCACTGAGGTGTCAATCTGCTGATAATCTCCAGGTTTGCATGTCTTCCTTACATTCTGGAAACTACCATGGTGTTCTAATAGGGTTCTACCTAGTGGTGAATAAGAATGAAGAAAGAGATTAGTTCAAGTCCTTACTCATATTCTGGCTTCCTTTTTAATACATCCTAATGTTTTGCCTAGTTTCTATTTTATACTTCATAAGTATATTTAGTATTTGAATTTTAAGGTAGCCTTTACCTCCCTCATTTCTTTGCTACCAGCAGGCTCACCTTTCACCGAGACAACTACAGTGGCCTCCCAACCAGTCTTCCTGCTTCCATCCTAACCTTTCCCAATCTTGTCTTAACCATAGTGAATGTGATCATATTAAAATGCAGATTGACCCTGGTAGACCTCTCTTTACAGGCCTTCGGTGGCTTCCCACTTCTTTTGGCTTGAAGACCAGGATCCTTATGATGACCGTGCATAATTCGACTCCCGCCCACCTCTTTACCTTCAACTCTTCTTGTCACTTCCTCCCACACACCAAGTCTCAGCCACACTGACTTTACTCTGTTCCTCAAATGTACCGCTTCCTTCCCACCTGCCTCAGAGCCTTCACACTTGCAGTCGCCTCTCTCTGGAACATTACCACCATCTCCACTACCTTAAACTCTTTCTTTCTTTCTTTTTTTTTACCCCCAACTCTTTCTTGAGGTCACTACTTCAGCATTACTTTCTCAAGGACACCTTCTCCAACCAACCCCTCAGACTGACTTAAGACCTATTTAGTTCCCTCCTCTGTAATGCTGGTTTAGTACCTCTTACTCTAGTACTTGCTGTAATTGAGATTATACTGTCATCTGTGTAATTGTTTATTTAATACTTGTCTCCTCCTGTCTTCTCCACATTACAGTATTACTGCAAATGCCATAATGGTGAGGGCTGTGTTGTCTCGTTCATTGCTGTCTCCCTAGCTCTGCATCTGGTGCACAGTACGTATGTGCACTCAATTGTTCTGATCGTCCCCTGTTTTGAGCCCTCCCTCCCCACTTCCACCATATTCTCTAGGAATCCTAGATTGGAGTCATCAGCAGATACATTTAACATGTTCTCTACTCAGTCATCTAGGTTGTTTAACCATATTAAGAAATGATGGGCCTGAAACTTACCCTTTTGGAAAACCAGTTATGGTCTTGAAGGTTTCTAGGGACTTAAGAAAATCTTTCTTGACTATGTAACTTTTTAGAGCCTTTATTATTCTGATAAGAGGTATAAGTATACGTTTCCAAACTTAGTTGACCTTCTCCTTGCAGGACTAGGATTCCTCAAACACGGGGTGCACACCCCTTCTCTGGGCACCACACCATTAGTTTCTCTCATAGGCATATGTTCTGTTTCAGCTCCAGCTGCTGTGCTGCGGTTCAGTTCTGGCACTGACTGCCTACGGTTGGCACAAACCCCATGAGTTAAGGGCTTGATCCTTCACAAGACTGCTGCAGCTCAGATGCCAGCCATGAACTCAGGGTGTCCCCAGGCCACCTAGACTCTCACTGGCTAGCTACAAATTTGGGGGTTCCCACAACCCTCTCAGATTAATAATTTGCTGGAAAAACTCACAATTTAGGACAGCACTGTCCTCATAATTACAGTTTTATTAGAAAGGATACAAATCAGGAACAGCCAAATGAAGACACTCAGAAGGGAAGGTCTGGGAAGGTTCCAAATGCAGAGTCTCTATGTTCTCTGCCCTTAGAATTGGGGCATGTCACCTTCCCAGCACACCAGTATATTCTTCAACCAGGAGGTTCCACAGTTTCAGTGTCCAGAGTTTTTATTGGGGTTTCATTACATAGGCATGCTTGATTGCATCATTGACCTTGTGATTGAACTCAATCTCCAGCCCGTATTCCTTCCCCAGAGGTCAGGCTGGCTCAAAAGACCAAACCCTCTAATCATGTGGTTGGTCCTGGTGACCACCTTCCATCTGAAGCTGTTTCGTGGCCCACCATGAGTCACCTCATTAGCATAAAGTCAGTTGTGATCCAAGGGGCTCAGGAATCATAAAGACACTTGTATTACTCAGGAAATTCCAAGTGTTTTAGAAGCTCCCTGCTCGGAACGAGGGAGAAAAGAGGAGACAATTGTCTACCATACAACAGTGCAGACAGCAAAAATGGAATCTGGTGAAAGGAGGATAAGTGATGTACGTGGCTGCCCCTCAGAGGATGAGGAGGCCTCAGTCTCCTCACCTCGTTCTCTCATTTCCAGTCTGCTGCTAGTGTGTTCCTTCCAGCACTGACTGCACTCACCTGGGGAGGGGAGATTTCTAGTGGTGTCTTCTGGGTCTTCCTGGGACCAAGAGGTTTCAGAAGCAGCCAGGAAACTGGCTGGCTCTGGTCTGCCCAGCCTGGTTAGAGCCCTCCCAGGGCCTCAGCTCGGGGTGGTGGGTTGATGTGCACATTCAGTGATTTTGCGATCCCACTCTCTGACCCAGATACCATTCTCAAGTCTTGGCTTAACATTGAGAGTGTTTCTTTTTTAATGGATATCATAAAAGTGACCAGCAAAATTAACTTCATTTATTGACTTTAGCTAATTTAGTGCGTGCTATATATGACTTCTAGAAGGGAACTAGGATTCTAAAACCAAAGACGTGCAGGCTTGTGTCAGTTTCCAAAAGATTGAAAACACATTCGTTTATTTCCCCCCAGCTTTGTTGAGATAAAATTGACAAATAACATTGTGTAAGTTTATGGTCTACATTGTGATGATTTGATATACATATATATTGTGAAATAGTTGCCACATTAAGGTTGGTAAAGACATCCATTACCTCACACAGTTAACATTTTTTGTTGTTGTGAGAACATTTAAGATCTATTCTTATCAATTGTCAAGTGTTCAAGTACAGTATTCTTAACTATAGCCACCATGTTGTACATTAGATCCCCAGAATTTATTCATCCCCCCAGCTTTATTAAGATATAATTGGCATATAACATTATGTACATTTTTTAAAATGTATTTATTTTTTAATTTACATCCAAGTTAGCATATAGTGCAACAATGATTTCAGGAGTAGATTCCTTAATGCCCCTTACCCATTTAGCCCATCCCCCGCCCCCACAACCCCTCCAGCAACCCTTTGTTTGTTCTCTGTATTTAAAAGTCTCATGTTTTGTCCCTCTCCCTGTTTTTATATTATTTTTTCTTCTGTTTTTTATCTTAAATTCCTCATATGATATTTGTTTTTCTCTTACTGACTAATTTCACTTAGCATAATACCCTCTAGTTCCATCCACGTAGTTGCGAATGACAAGATTTTATTCTTTTTGATTGTCGAGTGATACTCCATTGTGTATATATACCACATCTTCTTTATCCATTCATCTGTTGATGGACATTTGGGCTCTTTCCATACTTTGGTTATTGTTGATAGCGCTGCTATAAACATTGGGGTGCGTGTGCCCCTTCGAAACAGCACACCTGTATCCCTTGGATAAATACCTAGTAGTGAAATTGCTGGGTTGTAGGGTAGTTCTATTTTTAATTTTTTGAGGAACCTCCATACTGTTTTCTAGAGTGGCTGCACCAGTTTGCATTCCCACCAGCAGTGCAAAAGAGATCCTCTTTCTCCGCATCCTTGTCAACATCTGTTGTTGCCTGAGTTGTCACTGTTAGCCATTCTGACAGGTGTGAGGTGGTATCTCATTGTGGTTTTGATTTGTATTTCCCTGATGATGAGTGATGTTGAGCATCTTTTCATGTGTTGGTTGGCCATCTGGATGTCTTCTTTGGAGAAGTATCCATTCATGTCTTTTGCCCATTTCTTCACTGGATTATTTGCTTTTTGGGTGTTGAGTTTGATAAGTTCTTTCTAGATTTTGGATACTAACCCTTTATCTGATATGTCATGTGCAAATATCTTCTCCCATTCCATCAGTTCCTTTTTAGTTTTGCTGATTGTTTCCTTCACTGAGCAGAAGCTTTTTATTTTGATGAGGTCCCAATAGTTCATTTTTATTAACATTATGTAAATTTAAGTTGTACAGTGTGGTGATTTGATATACATATGTATTACAAAATGATTACCACAGTAAGGCTAGTTAACATATCCATCACCTCACAAAGTTACCTTTTGTGTATGTGTGTGTGTGGTGAGAATTTTTTTGAATGTTTATTCATTTTTGAGAGGGAGAAGGAATGAACATGTGCACAAGCAGGAGAGGAGGAGAGAGCCGGGCACTGAGGACCTCAAGCGGGCTCTGCGCTGACAGCAGAGAACTCATTGAGGCACGCTCATTGAGGATTGAGGGGCTCAAACTCAGGAACCCTAAGATCAAGACCTGAGCTGAAGTTGGATGCTTAACTGACTGAGCCACCCAGGCGCCTGCATCGTGAGAAGTTTTAAGATCTACTCTCTTAGAAACTTTCAGGTATACAATAAAATACTTAACTGTAGTCACCATGCTGAAAATCACATTCTGACCTAGTACATATCAATATACCAAGGGTTATATCTTGTTCATTTTTTCAGCAAAGTAAACCATGTGGGGCTGAACCGAAAGCCTTACTGAAAATCATTTCCCCTTCAAATCATCAAGCCTGTACCTCTGACACAGAGGATAGACTTAGTTTGAAAGTATTGGTTTCTTTCTCTGTCTTCATCAATAAAGATATTCTTCTTAGCCCCTAGGCTTTTAGAGACCAGACAAAATAATAGATACCTGTGATTTGGTGGCTGGGAAGCATCTAGACTTGGTGGGATAAGTAACATATTAGGAGCAGAAGAGCTGGATTTTCTGTTTGTAGCCCTGCCACTGATTTATCTATCATCCAGCCTCGGGTCAGCCCTTTTAATCTGGCCGGTCAGCATCGGTCAGCATCTTCGACACTCTAACCTGAGGGCAAATTAAACTGCCTTGACTGTGTACAATCCAAATGTTACAAAATATCAGCTGAACCAAAAGTGCCAAATTTTAATTCAGTAATATTGTACATCACTGCATTTTCCCCCCCAGAAAATATGGAAGAGGTGCTTGGATGAACAGAAGTCTTACTGTGGCCTAATAATGGATGGGAAACCTTTAGGAAAATGATGTTTCTCATCCATCATTAAGGTGAAGAATTTTAGGGGCACCTGGGTGGCTCAGTCAGTTAAGCCTCCGACTTCGAGTCAGGTCATGATCTTATAGTTTGTGGGTTCCAGCCCCACGTCTGGCTCTGTGCTGACAGAGCCTGGAGCTTCTTCGGACTCTGTGTCCCCCCTTCTGTCTGCCCCTCCCCTGCTTGTGCTCTCTCAAAAAAATAAATAAATGTTAAAAAAAATTTTTTTTTTAAAGATGAAGAATTTTAACTGATGAAAGGTGGCTGGTGCCTGGCAACCCTCTGAGCCCAGCTTTCCTGGATGATCCTCATCTCAGTGACCTTCACCCACGGCCCTGTGTGCTTGGGTTGCCTGATCACCTTCCTTTTTCCTTCCCACTCCCATTAGAAGATGTTGTGTGTCTGAGCCAGCATCCTAATAGGGGCCTTAAACTGGACTTATTCACACGGTCACAGTTGGAGTCCCAGAGGCCGTGCCCTCTTGCCATAGCAGACAGGAAGACCGCACCCTGCCGGCCAGGCTGAGCCTGGCAGAGTTCTTCTAAATTCACCAGACACCTCGTCTCTCCATCTGTGATGAGGGCTGGACAAGCAATGGGGAGACAAGCTGGGAATATCTCTCTAGGAAATCCCTTTCAAATGGCAACATGAGGACCAAGGAACAGGAGTTTCTCACTCATACATGTCTCTTTGTGTCTTGCCTGGTAGCTCTGAGTATCCTGATACAAGCAGCCTGCCTTCAAAAACTAAAGATAGAGTTAAAAGTTTAGCTTTGGAGGGGATCACAAACCTGTACTTTTAGAGAGACAGAAAAGCCTGGAAAGAAGGCCAAAAATGGCATAGGGAAAAGAGTCAAAGAAGAAAGTACACTGAGGCAGTTCCCTAAGTCTTCTAGAACATAAAGAATTTGGTTTGGGGTGACAATGAAGAAATTCAAGCATGGGTTTAAGGGAAGCTGATGAAAGTGATCTCTCTTTCACTTTGAGGCTGTTCCCAGTACTACTTGGATCCACTCTCATGACTTTAATTTTATCAAATTGTTGTCATTACTAAAATAGCTCAAGTAAAAATTACTCTAAGAGATGCTGTCAAGGTTTTCTCGGAGGCTTTAGCAAAGAAGAGGAAAGGTGATGTTGTAAAGGTACTGTAAAGTTCAAAGAGATGAGACTCTCGAGAAATAGAAGGAAAGAGGAACAGGCATTCCAAATGGGGAGTGAGGTGGAAGAGGGGTCCGAGGGGCCCATGGTGGGACAGTGTTTGTGACAGAAGCAACGGCTGAGGCTGATGTGCACAGAAACTTCTATATACAAGCTGGAAGGAAACCTAAGTCCCAGAAAAAGACTAAAGGAAGACAGGTTGCTTTTCAGGGAAATAAAAAAGATAATCTGAACTTCCAAGCCAGTAAGAGGCTATTGACCTTTCAAAGCCATCGAAATAGAGGTATAACTACTGTGCTGTCCAAAACCAAGGCCTACCAACTATGTCTTCTTTTCCTCACTCGGCTTTTCCTCACTTCTTGATAAAGTAGTGTCTCACAAAAAGAGAGTTAGTGGTGGCTTAATATAATGTTAAAGATCAGGGAAAATCACTGCAGAAAGAACATTATTGGGGTACACAGTGGACTCTCTTAGGAAAGAGGGTTCATCCAGTACAGTGCTGGGACCAGGGTAGGAGGAGTGAGGCAGTTTCTTTGGGCATACGACTCAAGAGGATGCCCTTCCTTCAAAAAAAAAAAACCCTCAGTAATGGACATAAATAATATTTTAATGTAATATTATTTAAAAATCAAAATTAATGCCAAAATATCCATGATGAATAAAGTATAAAATTTTAGAGATAGGATTAGTATGACTGAATTTTCCTTTTGCCCCTTGGACTCTTACATGGCTTGGCACTGGTTCAGAGGAACATTGCAGTAAGACAGTTTATGTAATAAGATACCTTCCCCCAAATCTTTCATTGTGTAAGTTCCAGAGAGCCCAGCTCAGCATTTGGCTTGTTACAGGGGTGGTGAGGATGACCTCCCTTCCCTGTCTGGCATTGCAGGGGTGCAATGTGGGGGTCCTGGTACTCCCATGCTTAAGAGAGATCTGGTAGCGGGAGGTCGACTGTGACAGAGGAACATTATTCCCACCTCTGGCCGCTTTCATGTCTAAAATAATCACTTTAGCTCAGCCCTTTCCATCTCTGCAGTTTTTCAAGTAAGAATTATTGGTAGCAAGTATTTCACCAGAAGGATTGCTTCATGAAGAAAAGAGCCCCAAGCTTGGAGCCAATGTTACTGGCAGGTAGTTTAGTAGATGGTGGTACAGTGTGGACGAGGCCTCTCTTTGATGTTACCTCTCTACCCTAAACTAACCTAGCAGCATGAATCAGGTTTTTTTTTTTTTTTTTGTAGCTAAGAAAGTAGAACTGGTAAGAGGGCTCTTTTCTTTCCCACAATAGTGTATCCATCACTTGCAGAGAAAAGTGATTAAGAAGGGTCAGTACTCGGATCTCTTATTTTGCCCTCTTATCTTAGTACTATCAGAGTTTCTTAATAGTGGCACTACTGACATTTGGGGCCAGATAACTCTTTGTTGTGGGGGCTGTCCTGTGCATCAAGAGATGTTTAACAACATCCCTGGCCTCTGTCCACTAGATGACAGTAGGTACCCCACTCACTCTTTTATGACAACCAGAAATGTCTCCAGATACCATAAATGCCTCCTTTTGGAACAAAACTCTCCCCAGGTTGAGAAC
Source organism: Panthera pardus (assembly GCF_024362965.1). Lineage (NCBI taxonomy): Eukaryota > Metazoa > Chordata > Mammalia > Carnivora > Felidae > Panthera > Panthera pardus. The sequence continues at coordinate 28,286,665 of NW_026526655.1, forward strand.
CACTGTACCGCCAAGAAATAAATCCTGTCAACTATATCATCTCTTCCACACTCAGCTTTTACTCACTTCTTTATATACTTCTTTATAAAGTGATAAATGTCTTCTACTGAAATCCATGTTGGTAAGTAGAGCATGTTGGTTATTTCATGGCACCTAATGGTTTATAATGAGACCTTAGCATCTTAGTGGGTAGATCTAAGTAAAAATATTAGGTCATAGAAATAGAACTCTCAACCATCATTCAATATCAAATACATCAGATGCTCTCAGTTACAAGTAACAGAAAATCAAAATTAAACTGATTTGTACAGTAAAGGGGAATTTTTCTTAGTCAACTAAGCTTTAGGAATCAGTAGACTGGGTAGCTCAAATTTTTTGAACTGTCTTTTGGACTTAATGCCCCAAACAAACAGCCGTTTCTTCCTGAAACAACCTGTCCCTTCTGACTGATAGGTATTGTGGGCATACAGCATCATGGGCATCTTTGACAATCCCAATCCTTTCTACATTAGTCAGTTACCAAATGTTTGTAGTTTATCTCCATAGTATCTCCTCTTTCCCCTTCCTGCTCCCAAGATCACTGCCTACTTAAGCCCAGATGGTACAATAACTTATCTACTGGTTCTTTCCCCTTGTTTTTTTTTTTTTTTCCTTGTCAATTAATCTTTCCAAAGTTCAGGTTGCTGTTCAGCTTCAAACAACTCTAGCTGTTCCTGTATCTTACTGATCAGTAAGGATTCTTCCCTCTGAGCATTTAGGATTCTTATGTTACTGGCTTCAGTTTATGGTTCTAAGCTCTTTTTTCACCCCTCTAGTTACAGTAAGCCTCAGACATCTAGAATAATCAACATTTTCCAAACATGCCCCTGTTTTTCTGACTTGAGCTTTCCTCTTCCAAAATCTCTTTTCTTTTTCAAGGATCAGCTCACATGCTCCATGCCTACACAGCCTTCCCCAGTCTCCACAATTAGAGTGATTGCTTCCTCCTTTGCTTACCTCTTACTGTCTTCTGCTTTCCACCTTCCAGATTTGTAATCTTGTCCCCCTCACCCTTCATATTCAGGGTGATGCTAATGCTGTGAGGTCGTAGGCTAATTCATTGACAAAGTAAATTATGCTCTTTTGTATAGTAGATTTATATTTTCTGTGCTTGTCATATTGCCGTACACAAAGGCCATTTTAAAAAATACTTTCCTCAAGGAAATAGCTACATGGGAATACACACACACACACACACACACACACACACACACACAATGCTATTAAGCTCTGCCTTCTTTACTAACTGTACAACCATGGACAGAATTACTTTATCACTCTCTGCCTTAGTTTCTTCGTCTGTAAAATGGGGATAATACCTACATTATAGAATTGATAAGGATTAAATAAATGTGTGTGTGTGTGTGTGTGTGTGTGTGTGTGTGTGTGTGTATAAATTGTTTATAACAGTGCCTGGCATATAGTAAGCACTATGTCAGTATTTGTTTATCCGTTTACCTATTTATTATTTCCACTTAAAATTGCATACAATTTTTTTGAAAGTCTTTGGGTAAAGAGCAGACAGGCACAGAAGTTAATGAGAAAATCTACTCATAGACTAGTAAGAAGAAAACAAGTATGAAAAAATACTAAATTTAGACTGACTTAAATATACTAGATATTGAAATAATAACACTTCATTATTCACTTTCTCTGGTCTTACTGTATTACTGGTGCTGAAGCACCTTATCATAAGCATCTTCCAAATCGTGTCTTTGGAAGTGAAAATCTGTGTCACAGATATTTTTAAGTCAATGTAGCTATTTAGTAGACAGAAAAGCAGTCAGAATCTCTAGAACAATGCACATATTTACTTACTTGCTTTGGCAAAAATTAAGATTTATTGCCTTTCAAGATAAATTTTGACTAAATATTGACTTTAGGCTCTCAATCATTGTTTACCTGAAAGACCAATGAATCCTGACACTTCTAAACTCGAGTTGGAATCTACTTGGTATTTATTAATTTATTTCATATGATTTATAGTCTTAATAACAACATTCCAAGAAGATTATACAAACATTATACCATTTATCTACTGTAGACAGCTTTTATATTTTCTTTTCTTTTCTGTAAAAACTTTATTGTTTCCATTTGGTCCATAGCCGGGGAGAGGGCACCAGGGTGTTAAAAAAACTGCTTAGTGGCTATAGGGGGCAAATGCCCTGACACCTGGGGGATACAGAGGGAACCTTACAAGTCCACTGGGTTCCAGAAGCTCTAAGTCCTGCTGGAGGGTGAGCCTTTACAAGAGCTGCTAGTCCAGCCCAGCCTGTAGAAGTTAGTCAGGTGGTCGCCATCTTCTTGATGAGCTTCACCTCCTCATTTAGGAAGCGGCTCTCCAGGAAATCACAGAGATAGAGGTCTGTGCAGGCAGAATCCAGGTCATGCTGATCCCAAAGGGCCTGGTTCAGTTCTTCTCCAGGGCCATGGCGGCTTCCATGCATGCACGGCTTTCCCCCACTCATCTTGGGAGGACATCTGCATGTCCTGGAAGAAGGTGCAGCCTCTGCCCTGGTTTTGTATTTTCAAGAGACACTGGGCACCCTTATGCTTCCCCTACGCCACCTGGCAGAAGAAGTGGCCCATGCCCTCCAGAGCCATATCCTTGCAGTGAAAGTAGAAGCCCGGAGAAACGTAGGTGTAGAAAGCCTGCAGATGTAGGTTGACTGGGCAGTTGACAGCAACCTCCATTTTGGTGGGATAATTCTGATGAATCTAGGAGCTCAAGGTTGGCGGGCAGTGAGAGGCTAACCACAGAAACAGCGTTGGCTGGTCCCAGAGGCAGAGGACGGCTGAGAAAAGATGGTCCTGGAGGTTGTGACTGGGAAGGAGGTTGGGGGGTGGTTGGAGGTTGGAAGAAGGGGTAGTCCCCAGATCTGTTTCATACAGACACTGTTGAGGCAAGAGACAGATGCATGGGATTCCCCGGGGCACTATCTATATTTTCAGTCAGCAGTAATAACCTGGCATTTGATTTTTCGCTTCATTTCTTACTTAAATATAATACCTTTAGCACCATTAATACGACACACAAATGAACTTGTTTAAATATTCAGTACAAAAAACCCCATCAACTTCATCTTAGGGCTTGTCGTGTATAGTACTTTTCACTTTTAAACCAATTATTGTTCAGATTGGGCTTTTAAAAGATGTTTTTTTGGTTGCCTTGGTCCTGCAAGTTTAAGCAAGTAACACAGGATTATACTTCATCACTGGCCTCTGTCTTGGACAGTTGCTATCTGTGAATATCAGTCTCCTCTGTTTCTGTCTCTGGATATAAAGTGTACTCAATGCTTACGGTGTCCAGGCGCAGTGCTAATACTTGACAGGCATAACATTGGCCATCTTGTTGTATAAGAGGAAAATTCTTTAGTTAGGTGTATACATTTTGTACCAGAGGAGTTACTTCTGTTATATTCTTAAGGACATAGCTCTCCTAGCAACAGCTACAATCCACTCCACAAGTGCCAGCTTAAGTTATCCTAAATGTGCCTCGGTCACAATAGGAACAGTTTCCTTGCAAGTGTTGCTTAATGCTTCCTCAATGTGGCAGTTCTTTGACTGTACAGACCAACTTTTTGAGTCCAAGTTTTGGCCAACAGCGAGTGACAACTTCTCTTGTATGATCTCTCAATGCTACAAAAGCCAAACATAAAATGAAGCCAACCAGAACAAATTCTTTCCTGATGAACAGAAATAAATTTCAGTATAGCTTTGGAAACAGTCAGTACATTTCAGGATCGTATTTGAGGACGTGTATTCCCTCCCAACCATGAAGTTTGCATTCCCTGGGAAGAGAACTTACTATCAAAGGACTTTAAGATTTCATGGAGAAAATAATTTTGAAGTATTGCTATCTCAAGCGAGCCCATAAATTAAACAAAGGGACTACCAGCAGCATGCCATACTATTTCCATTAGCAACTATAGGTGGTACACAGTTGATTTTTCTTGACTTCTTTGGTTCTTTTAGTTTTATTAGACATGCTTGTGGATACTGTTTTCCTTATGACAAACAAAATGCATACTCAGAGGCATTTGTTTTCATGTGCCTGATTCTCCATCCAAATATGTCACATTTTAATTGATTTTTATGACACAGTAGATGTCTCCTACCTTGTGGGTCACCACTTTGCCTCAAAGTCACAGAGCAACTCGGATGCTTGAGGTGGAAGGCGTTTGGGATCACTTATTTCTGAGTAGGTGTTTCTCATTGTTCCTACCCCTTTCCATCGCTATGACCTAGAATTCTGTAGCCTCATTCTACCTGTGTTCACTTGGGAACCCACATGTGGTCGGTTTCATTCACATCCCAGCTCCAGTCTCTCCTACGATGGAGGACAGAAGTCTGGACCCAGGTTTGCTTGGCTTCTACCTCCTCAGATGGATCCCAAGCTACGCTGCAAAACCTGCTTCCACCCTGTGTCCGGAAATCCTTTGTTAACACGCTGTGCCCAGCTTTGTGCTAATTCCAGTCTCATTAAACAGAACTTGTGATTGTATACCCAGTGTGACACCTTTTTTTAAGAAGTACATGTTCAACAATTACATGACCAGTCAATGGTTATAGACTATAAAGTAGGAGAGCTAAGTTCTGTATGACCTTTTTCCCCTCTGATTCTTAGAAAATAGCAAGTCCTTGAAACTCCTCATTTCTGTTTTCCTTCATTTTGGGAAATCTGGTCTCTAGAGCTTATGATAAAAGTCCAGGCCTTTGAGTCACATTTTGCAAAGTGCTTACCACAGGTCATTTGCCCGTGCCGGGGCACTGGACAGAAGAGGGGAGGGAGGGCAAGGGCAGTCCTTTGGCCCTTCCCGTGGCCACCTCTCTCCCCTCTGCACGCATACAGTAGAAGAGGTGACGAAGCGTGCCAGCTTTACTTTTCTCCTTTAACAGAGAAAGTGAAAATGTATCCTCTCTTATCTCTTTTCCTCCCTTTTTAATGAAGACACATCCTCTTCTTCCTTCCCCAACCCCCCCCCCCCCCCCGGTCTTTCTCTTAGAGCCTTTCTACCTTCCAAATAGAAAACACCAAATTTGCTTTACCAAATTAGGTAAAGGGAGTAGCGTGGCTGACTTAGAAAGCATTGTGTGAGTTCTTTCCTTGGTGAGAGAGATTCACCTGCATCTAGCCACAGCTCGTGTCACTTTTATTCCCATGAATTTTCCAGCTGCCAGTTGGGGGAAAGAGGGCTGAGTTGGTAGTCATGAAGTAGCAAGAAGGTGGTTGGCTTCTCCTTGAGATCTCGGCTTCAGTAACACCGCATTGCAGCCAATTGAGCTAACTAGGTGCACTTGTGAGAAGAAAGATTGCGTCTTTGTGGAGCCTTATGCCAAAATTTCTGCATCAACCCCCAGCAACCGAATCTTTTGGGCGTCTTTAGTGAAAGGCCATTTGGAAAATGGACTGTACATGCAGCAAATAGGATTTCAGTTAAATGGTAACATTGGTTTCCAAAAGAGTACCACAGGGGAAGCTAAGCTCTTCAGAGCATGTGTTCATTAAAGATTTGAAGTGGGGTGGGAAGCAATAAAAAAAAAAAAAAAAAAAAAAAAAGGCCAGTGAGTTCTCTTGTGAGATAGTTTTTTGTTCCTATGAATTGAACACACTCTGAAAAGTTTCAAAAAAGAGACTGGGAAGAATGTATTTGCTTTGATCCAATATGTGGAGGGTTCCCTACTACAAATGCCCCTTAATTTAGAAGCATTATTGAAAAGTCTGTTTGAAAGTACATAAAAATATAATATGTAAATAAGCTCTAATTAGTTATTTCAATTAATTATTTTTTGTCTCTGCTTTGCAGCTCTGTTTTTCTCCCCATAATGTCGCTTGTCAGAGTCTAGCTTTGGCACCCTTGAAAAAGTGTGTTTTCCTAATAGTCGTTATTAAGAAAACACATTTTTTTGCCCTGTTGAAAACATCACAATGATAAAGTAAAATCCAGATTGTGTATCTTTGGGGTGAATTGTTTCAGACATTTTTAGCCCATGGTTTGCTAGTATGACTTTAAAGAAGGAAATTTTACAGTTAATTGAAAGAATAGATGTTTTCTTTTTCAGTAAGTGGCATGTGTTGTTTTTTAGAAAATGAATCTGTATTATGCCACTAGCCTCTACCCTTCTTTCCTGATCATCCTTTGTTCTTTCAATAACAAATACTACATTGGATTTGGAGACTAAAGGTTTTAATTCTAAACCAAATAAGATGCTTCTCAGTGGGGACAATGAGTGCTCTGGAAAAATACTGGTAAAATGAACTCAGGTTGTTTCCACATAGCAAATTTTTTAGAAATTGACTACGAACCTGAAATGTTGATTTTGGAGGCCTAAAACGTAAACTACATGACAAATTATGAGCTTTTCACTTAAGAGTCTGCACACCCTCTGCCCTTGAATAGAGTTGGAATTTTAGAGCATGGAGCCACCTAGAAATCAGGGAGCAATCCTCAGCTTTTACTCACCAGGGTCTATGATGGTAGTTGGCTGGTTGGGGAGAAATGCAGGGCCCTAATCTGGGCCCTAATCCAGATCTACAGAATTGAAGTGTAGGGGTGGGGGAGGGGTCTACATTTTTCACAAACATCTCCAGAAAATTCTGATGGTCACTGAATCTGGCAACCCTTGATTTAGGCTGGCCCCTTTATTTTGCAGTGAGGAAAGCAGGCTTAGAGAGTTCAATGGGTCGAGTTCACGGTGTGTATTAGACAGGAACAGGCTTACTAACTCTAGACCTGTGCTTGTGTATACACCATGTATCCAAAACGTACAGGTATCCTGTATGTATCCTAAGCGTACAGGTAGGTTTAAACCTACTTCTAAGTCATTAGGGGACCTTTCAGCACGGAGAGTAGGAGAGCCTGGTTCCAAATGAGGTATGAAGGTAAAGACACACAATAACTAGGAGTTTATATGCTCTTTTTCTAACCTAAAACCCGAGTGAGCCCTAGCCATGTTCTCTCAGCCCTTTCTGTCTTTGATGAGACTAGTGCACAGCGGGGAGAATGCTTAGCTCGTTTAGTTAACTCATATATTTGAACCTCCAGCATGTTACACTTTGGACCTGTGTGCCTGATTGATATACACATTTTTAGACCATATTTTAATATTGCTTATGTATATTGCATCTAAGAAATCATAATAAAGTCATTAAAAATTATAGACTGATAAACCCAGTAGTACCCACTAAAGCATATATAAATATCCAGCAAATGCTTACTGATGTTAATTATATCTAATGTCCAAACAACCAAAAAGCTAAAGCGACCCAAATTTATTTTTGCTGTGTTCTGTGGGGAGAGTCAAAACTGTAATGATGACCCTGAATTCCTGCAAGACTGTAATCACTTTCTAAATCATTAGGAAAGACTGCATTTTATTCAGTGTCATTTCAGAGTTAAGTCAGTATGACCATAAACTAATTTTTGGAAACAGCAATATCCCAGCATCTAGGATGTGTTAGGTTCCACTGACTCCTGTTCCATGGTCCATATAGGAACACATGAGTAATGCATAATTCTTAGAATGGGCAACATATTTTTTATGGGGTTCTTAACAAAAGTACACTGCTTTAAGAGTCAGGTGAGCAGGTTAGGGAGGATCAGTTCTAGGACAGCTATGGGCAATTAAAATCTCTTCATATGTGGGTGTATGTGTGTCAAATAATATTCAGTTTATCATCCTTTCTACATAAACATTTACCAATAGTCTGCTCCATGTAAAGCTCTGTGTTAAGTACCGAGGATAAGAAACAGATTTGAGGAGTTGGAAAAGCACATAAAAAGGCACAGTAGTTTCAGGAAGTGTGTGCTCAATGCCAGATGAGCAATAATGTGGTCAGTGAGTGCAGCAAACAGCATTCCAGTGTTCATAGCCTAGGAATTGTGACGGCGCCTCCGTCCAGCAGAAGCAGCGTGTGTGTTTGGTTCTTCTTTATCTTTCGCACATATCTCATTGCTCAGCCAATCTGAAAAACGGGAGCTTGTTATGATTTTGCTGCTACTCAATAGGAAAGAAATAACCATTCCAGGAAGGAACGGTATGAAGCTTTGGAAGCATAATACAGATACATTTACTTACCATCTTTCAGTAAGGACTGTGCTTAAAAACACCACTTCTCTTCCTGGAGGATGCACTGTGAAACTGCTTGATTACTGATGCCGTTTGATTTGTGATGAAAATGAAAGTCCTGTGAGTTTTTGTGATATTTTCACTCATAGAGTACATGCGAATCACTTTCTTCTTAGGTTAGCAGTTTGTTAAATGTTTGGAGCTCCTTTAATGGAAATGAGGTGTAACGGTAGTAGTATAACATGGTGATGATGACGATGGTGACGATGACAAAGAGTAATCCATTTTATACTCTTATCATGAAATAGGCTTAATGTAAGATCTCTGTGATCAGTATGGTTCTTGATCCAGACATGAAGTGGGCGGCTACATGGAAGGATTTCTGAAATGAAGCAGGACATGAGAAATGTCAGGATCACGTTGCTGTTAGTATAATCATGATCACCTGTTCTGGGCTGCCAGGATTCTGTCCTTTGGCTTGTGATAGGATTTCTATCCTCACCAATAGACGGTGGTTCCTCCGACCTGAAGAAAAAGAATGGCTCCTTTGTGACAGAGCTGAGATTATTACCAGTTCTTCTTAGAGGACCAGGACAGCGCTCAGAGAATCGTGGATTTCCACGGACACGAAAAGGGCCTTAGCGGTGACTTGCAGACAGCCACTGGTTGAATCATGGCAGGATTTGGCAAATTGGAAATCAGAGAAGAGGGTGTTGTGTGAGGAGAAATAATACATGCCAATGTACGAAGGGCGGAGTGAGCACACTGTTTATTTGGGGAATAGTGAGGAGAATTCTCTGATTCCCACTGGAGAGTAGGAGTCAGTAGTTGGAAAGGTGAAATAGGGGCCAATTGAAGGACCAGTTTCTTTTGTAAGGCCACATACTCGTTTTTTGAGTCATTTTTAAATTAGACAAGCTCAGAGTCCAATCCAAACTCCACCTCTTACTGGCTAGGTAACCTCAGACAAATTCTTAACTTGGCTAAAACCATCTCAAAATGTTGTACATGTTAAATAAGATCCTTTAAAAAAATTTTTTAATGTTTATTTTTGACAGAGACAGAGCATGAGTGGGGGAGGGGCAGAGAGAGAGGGAGACACAGAATCCGAAACAGGCTCCAGGCTCTGAGCAGTCAGCACAGAGCCCAACGCGGGGCTCAAACTCACAGACCGCGAGATCATGACCTGAGCCAAAGTCGGATGCTCAACCGACTGAGCCACTCAGGCGCCCCTAAATAAGATCCTTTTATGAGAAGCCCCGAGCAACATGCCTGGTGGTGGAAATGGTTTATGAGGAGGAAGTGAGGTGCTGATAGGGGGGTGTAGAGACACTGATCTCCGACAGCTGTGTGCAGAAAACACAGAAGAGACTAGAAACAGGAACAGTTAGGTGCAGGTTATGGCGATCCCTTGGGAGGCGAGGAGGTAGAAGCTATTGGACACATCTATACATGTATTCTCTGGATTTTTCCCCCCCTTTACAGACTTTTATTTGAGGGTTGTATAACCTTGTTCTGTGGTGTTAAAAGTACAGCAGTAATCATGGGCTCTTTCTTCTGCCTTGAACAGGATGCCAGCGATCCATAGGCCTTTCCAACGGGAAAGCCAAGGTGTGCAACTACAGTGGGTGGTATTACTGCAGCAGCTGCCACGTGGATGACAGTTTTCTTATCCCAGCACGCGTAGTCCACAACTGGGACACTTCCAAATATAAGGTAAGCGCAGAGTCTGGGTTTACTTCATGATAGCAGTGGAGGTGTTCACATGTTGTTGTGTGGAGGATAAAGGGAATGATGCAAGAATTTGAAGCAAACTTGACCAGGGAGTCTCACGAAAGCTACGAGATCTTATCCAACGCTTCTCAAAATATCTCACATTTAAAGGTGTCTTAACTATGACTTTTATTAATTTCCTCATTTAAAAAGACATATAGCAGTTTTTTACTTCTGGGCCCTGATAATTAACTGTGGGTGCTAAAAAAGAATTCTGATAGAGAAACAGGCCTCATCATTTTTTATTAGATCTTCTCTCCAAAATCACAACACTCTTGAATATACGAGTGACTTTTGAGGGAAAGGACTTTAAATAATTCAAGATATTTCTTAGAGTAACATTCCTACTCATGTCAAGGTCAGTCTTCCAGAAATCCATCCCCCTGGAACTAGAACCTGGAGAGAAGCTATGAGGACTTCTGGGTAGGGGTCCACATCAAGGAAGAGTGAACTGAGCCACCCTTACACCTTTACCTGGACTGCTGTTTTTTTTTTTTTTTTTTAATTTTTTGATGTTTTTATCTAATTTTTGAGACCGAGAGAGAGACAGAGCATGAGCAGGGGAGGGGCAGAGAGAGAGGGAGACAGAATCTGAAGCAGGCTCCAGGCTCTGAGCTGTCAGCACAGAGCCTGACGAGGGGCTCGAACTCACAGACTGTGAGATCATGACCTGAGCTGAAGTCAGATGCCCAACCGACTGAGACACCCAGGTGCCCCTATTTATTATTTTTTTAAAGGGAGGAAGTGAGAATCACAGGTATATGCTAACAGCTTTGCAAAGTAGCTGATAACAGCCAGCAGGATATCCCAGAAGTACAAATAGCAGGCTTGGTAACTATAAAAATGCAAGTCAATAGAGGAGGAGAGGAAGCCTGAGCACTGGGACACTCCACCTTAAGAGTGTGGGAAAGAGTGGGGTGCCTGGTTGGCTCAGTCGGTTAGGCATCCGACTTTGGCTCAGGTTATGATATCGTGGTTCTTGAGTTTGAGCCCCACGTTGGGCTGTGTGCTGACAGCTAGGAGCCTGGAGCCTGCTTCGGATTCTGTGTCTCTCTTTCTCTCTGCCCCTCCCCTGCTCATGCTCTGTCTCTGTCTCTATCTCTCAAAAATAAACATTAAAAAAAAAAAGTGTAGAAAGGAGAGAAGCAACCAGCAAAGGAGACTGAGGAATGCAGAACGAGGTAGAAGGACCCTAGTGTGTCCAACAAGCCACAGGAAGAATGTGTCTCCAGATCAATTGTGACAGAGGCTGATACATAGATGATGAGATATAAGATGAGCACTGAGAATTGACCATGGGATTTAGGAATGTGGTGGTAATGACTGACCTTGCTGAGAGCAGTTTGAATTGAGCTGTGGGAGTGAAGATCTGATTGGAGTGGGTTTGATATGGAACAGGAGAGAAAGTAGCGACAAGAATAGACAACTCTTGAGAAGTTTGCTGTAAGGGGATGGAGAGAGATGGGGAGTAACTGGAGGAGATGTAAGATCCAATTGGGTTTGATTTTTGTTTTAATGGAAGAAATAACAGCATGTTTTCTATGCTGGTGTGAACTACCAAAGAGAGAATTGCTAGAAGATGTGGTTAAGTGAGAAAGATGGAATCGTGGAGACAACAGGAGGGTTGGTCTTTGCTTGGGGCAGGAAGTAAGAGAAAAGGCAGAGTCTGTGGATGCAGGTGCCAGTGGGTGGCTTAGGGAAGTCCTCTGCCATTTACATCAGTAGCTGTCATCAGATCATTTTATTTCAGCACCCATGATCCTACAGAGGTTAAACACCCAGCCCCAGTCACTCTGGGAAGTGCCTTTACCTTCTATTTCATAGAGATATAGCAGGATTAAGGCAACAGTCCCACCAACCCTTTTATAAACTCATCCACATCTACACCCATCCTCCTTGCCCTCCTTCCAGCCACAGAAGAAACCTCACTCCTATGGAAGGTTTACTCCTTCCTCCTCTGCTCACGATCCTAACTCCTCCACCCGTTTTGCCAAATCTAGTTGACCCTCATCAGTTTCTTGTTCTACTGGACTTGTCTGGGATATAATATTTGACCAGGAATTCTTCTGCCTTGACTTTGAAGATACACCCTTGGTTTTCCTCCTACTTTGAACTCTTTTTTTTCTCAGTCACCTTCTCTGATTCTTTGTCCTCAGCCTATACCTTTAATGTTGCAGTTCCTTAGGGTTGTGTTTTGTTTTCTTTTCCCACTTTATGTTTTATTGCAGTATCTCCTTCTCTTCCATGGTTTTAACTCCCTGATGATTCCTACTTTTATCTTCAGCTCCATTTAAAAAAAATTTTTAATGTTTATTTATTTTTCGGCGGGGGGGCGGGGGAGGGCCAGAGAGGAAGGAGGGGTGGAGAGAAGGGGACAGAGGATCCAAAGTGGGCTCTGTGCTGTCAGCTGTCGATGCAGGGCTCGAACTCACAAACCACGAGATCCTGACCTGAGCCGAGATCAGATGCTTAACTGACTGAGCCCCCCAGACACCCCTCCGGCTCCATTTTTTGCTACTGAAAGGGAGATCTGTGGATTTAATTGCCAAATGACATCTTAGCTCTAGTTTCCAGCCTAGTAGTCTTCAAGATATGTGGATCGTACTGCAGTTGTTAGCTGCGTCGTACTGCAGTCCCACCCATGCATAAATGAGGCAGTAGAACTTGGTAAGTCGAGGAATCTAATCCACTGAAGTAGCCTAGGCTTAGGATTCTTTCATGGTCCCGTGTCCTGCCAGAATAGAGAATTCTGGTATCTGACTGACGAGAAGCTTTTTTCTGATCCTTCTGTCACATCTGCCTTGAATGAACCTTCCAAGCAAAGTGCTTTGTACAAACATAGTCTTTATGGCTGTTTTTATACCTCCTTGCCAGTAGCTGTCTGAGACTTGCTTTCACTGTAACTGTATCACCTGGGAGCGAGGTAAGTGGGGAAGGAACCCATAACTCACCTACCAGTAATTTTTGAAGTCTAAAACAAACATGAAAATTGTAAGAGGCCATTTGGCTGATATCCTTTCTATACCTCTGGGAAGCTCTGTCCCCTGGGCAAGTTAGCCTGTGTTTGAGTGCTCTCATCTGTAACATGAGGACCGTAACACTTCACAGGGTCACTGCAGGTTAAATGGGTTCATGCATGTGAAGTGTTCAGAATAGTGCTAGTACGTAGTGCGTGCCAAATAAGCATTCATTCTTATTATGACTTCTGTATTTACCTACAAAAATCACGTGAATTGGGATAATACAAGACAGGCACTCTGCAAATAACTTTGATAAGCACTTGAAGAGTGGGAGCTGTTGTCACTGCTTTTCTTATGCTCACATTTATGTTGCTCCTCTCTGTGAGCCACCTGGGCACGGGGAACCTGTCTTCGCATAGTTTCTGGCACGTAGTAGGTAAGCAGAGATGTATGCTGAAGGACGGAAGGAACGAGGCCTGTCTCCTGGGCCCCTCCAAACTCGGTACACCCCAAATGGACTTCATCCCCCTCACCACACATCCCTCCGGAATGTCCGTGGCCCCACCCGTCACCACTGCCAGCGCTGGGAGACGTCAGTTAGCAAAACTTTACTCTGGATTCGCACTCTCGAGATCGCGCTCTCTGCTGCACCTTCACTTCCACCTCACGAGTTCACACCTCCGGTGTCACTCCCACGAAGGAGTTTGGTGGCCTTCTGACTGGGCCTCCTGCCTGCAAGTCTTGCCCCAGCAACAGTTCGGAAGATTCTGATCCCACCGTGGGTGAATCTTGTACCCTCTCTTAGACTCGGTGTCTTCACCTTTAGAACGGAGGTGATGATGATGATAACAGCACCTACTTGACAACAGCGCTGTTTGCATAAAAGAATGATTCGCAGAAAGCACCGGGCACCGTGTCTGGCACACAAGTGCTCGATGATGCCAGTTTTTACTAGGACTGTATATGGAAGTCCAAACCTCATAGCCCGACACAAAGACCTTTTGTGATCTCTAGTCCCTGCGCTTCGAGCCGCTTCATGCCCTACCTCCCCGCCCCCATGAGCATCCTCCGTACGGTCTCACTCCTCCTGTTCCTCAGTGCTGCCCTGCCATTGCACACCTCTGGTCTTCCTCTTGCCCTCACTCGGCGTGGCAAACCCTAAGCCTGTCCTAACCCTCACTTCCTCTCGCCCACTTCTTTCCTTCACCTCTCCCAGACAGTTATCATTCTCTCCTCTGCATCTCATACTTGGCACTCTGAATGCAGGCTATAAATATATTTGCCATGCGTGTATTAGATAAAAATGTATTTAGAGGGAAAGGACACTGGTTGACTTTGGTTTAGATTATTTATATTAATCTGCTTAGAGCGGGGCTTTGACAGCTAAGAGAGGTGTAGAGAGAACAAATGAGGGAGGCAGGCCCAGCCTGGGGTCACCGAGAGCTTGGGCTAGTGGCACCTGCCAACAGACTGTGCCACTTTGGGGAGTTAAAACAGAAGAAGTGGCACTAAATGAGGAGAATTTGAAAATCAGGCACGGCTTACGAAGGTGTGAAGTGGTGGAAGAGATCCAGGTCCGTTTGCACTGAGTTCTAAAAGCCATTGAAACCATCAATTCAGCCATCTCTGACGCTTTCTGTCTTTTCCCCAAAGCAGACGTTTTTGCCTTGCTGGTCATCCACCCCTTGCTGACGGGGTTTGATTTTGAGAGGATGAGTAACTAATTGAAGGTGTTAACGTGTGCTCATTTCATCCATGTTGTACATGAGGAAAACCTCCTTTGTTAGACCTTCCCTCCCAGGTTCTCAGTGGACCAGGGAAGATTTTAAAGCAAGAACAGAGCTGGTCGAGTTTATCTGGATCATCTCCCACTGGCATTAACTATATTCCATTTAGTCCAGCCTGTCTTTGCTCAGACACTGGGACTTAACTTGATGTTTCTAATTGTGAGGATCAATTCAGACCTATCAGTTTCCAAGACCAGACATCATTCTGCTAGATCTGCCTCCTCTCCTTAATAAGAAGTACGTGACTGGCTTGAATATCCATTTAAAAGAGTGAAAAAATGGTTTTGCAGGGCAGAATGAAATCTGTCATCTTAAACATTTCCTTGTCTGCCCTCTGGAGTAATCATGCTCCTAATTATTTTTAAAGCAGGATTTCATCTATTTTCCGGTATACATCCTGCAAATTGAATTGAGCTCCAGGATTACCCAGCAGCTAAACCTTATCCTCGAGTTCTGTAGCCATTTTCTAATGAAATTCTGTTTGAAGATAACTTTCCTCCTGCTCTCTGCCCTCCCATTCAAAAATATCAAGCATGACAAAGAGGTGGTAAGGACCTCAGACTTGGCCTCGGCTCTTCCCAAATAGTTCCCTTCTGTTGTGCTTTTAAAAAATATTTTTGTGTCCTAGCCTGAATATTCACATTCCATTTAGCTAGGGGTTTTCCATGTTACATAAACTATTTCCTATCTCTACATCTTGAGAGGCATTCAAGGCAAGCTGGACTGCCCTCGCTGAGCTAGAGAGCAGCTCACTGATGGGAAAAACCACATTTTCAGAGTCATTTGGAGATTTTGTGAACAAATTGCAATTAACCTTAAGATCTCCTGATTCCTTCTCCATTAGCCCCAGTGCTCGTTTTAAGAGGACCAAGAGGTATTATGGTTGGGATTGATTTGAGTAAGACTTTCTCCATGATTTTTTACAATAAACATGGGGGAAAATGCAGGAAGGAAACCTTATACCAAAGCAATAAATGGTCATTGTACTGTGGTAACAGTGTGAGTGATCTATTTTTTTTCCCTTTCCTGATTTCATTCTCCAAGTTTTCAGTAATAGGACTGTCACTTTTATTTTTAAAACTTCAGCTGTCATTTAACTCTATATATTCTACTTCAGAAAATACATATTAGATATTTGGCTTTTTTAATGCCTCAGAATTATGGCTATAAATAGGATTGTTGGGTCCTGTGATAACATCCGTGGGCTTTAATGTGGTATAGAAGGCACTTTTCCACCAAGAAATTGCCTTGCACTGCTGTACTTTTATTCTTTTTTTCACATATAATACACTTCCACAAATTTTAAGATTCACAAATACAAAGGGCACGCATACATAAATAATCTCACTCCCACCTACACTGTTCTTCCCGCTGGCATCCGAATTACTCTTTTCTTGTGTATCTTTCCAGAGGTATTTTCTGTCCTTTTTTACACAACAGTGGCAATTTGATGATCTACATGCTGCTCTGGGACAGCTTTCCATTTAGATCATATCACTCTTCCTGGGCTTGCTTGCTATTTTTTTTTTTTTTATAGCCACTCTGTATTCTATCATGAATTTTACATGTTTTTACACATGACAATCTACATGACAATGACATGATTTTGTTTTTCAAGCTTTTGCTATTACAGGTAGTGATTCAAAGAATAACTTTATATATCATTTTGCATCTAAGTTCTTCCATTCACCGGTGAGACGGAGGACACCTTCCTAGATGTAGTTTGTACATTTTTGAGTTTGGTGCATATTCTGAATTGTCCTCAATCAGGGTTGTGTCCTACACTTTTACCTGTATCTTCTTGCATGCACCTTCCTTTCCTCAGAGCCAAGATGCCAGCTGTCACTTCTGTTGTGACTGTGCTGCTTCAAGCTGTCTTTCCCCTTTTCTACTTTCTGAACTCTAAATATGTTGTAAACTCAATATGTTGTCTAAGTAGCCAAGCTGTTCTAAGTGTGTGTAAAGTAATAAGAGTGTATGGTTCAGAGCACTGTAGAACACTCATTCGTTTCTTCAAGTATTTATTGAACACCCACCATGCTTACCGTTCCAGGCACTGGGGACACAGTCTCTGCCTTGTGAATGCTCATATCCCAATGGAGGGAGAAAGACCGTAAACAAATACACAAATAAGTGACTTCTACATAAATGAATTGTTACTGGACTTTATTTTTTGCTTTAGGATTAAAAATAAATGGCTAGCATACCGCCAAATTACATCATAGGTTAGTCTCCCTCTGTAGCCCCCCTGCCTTTGTATTTGGGGAAAGAGAAGGACAGAATATGGACAGGGATCACCTCTTCTAAGGAGTGATGAGTAGACAGTTTATAGTAGAGTTATTAAAAAATAAAAACTGTGAACTTAAGGGGCACCTGGGTGGCTCAGTCGGTTAAGCGGCCGACTTCGGCTCAGGTCACGATCTCGCGGTCCGTGAGTTCGAGCCCTGCGTCGTGCTCTGTGCTGACCACTCAGAGCCTGGAGCCTGTTTCGGATTCTGTGTCTCCCTCTCTCTCTGCCCCTCCCCCGTTCATGCTCTGTCCCTCTCTGTCTCAAAAATAAATAAACATTAAAAAAAACAAACAAAAAAAACTGTGAACTTAAATAGTGCTACCAAGCATAGGACAGAGTATCCAGAGATCTGAGCTCTGGCTCTAAGTTCTGCCACAAAATGACTGCAGATAAGTCACTTAAGGTCTCTGGATTCAGTTTTTTTTTTGTTGTTTTTTTTTTTTTTTTCTACTAAGGATAGGTAATGGATTAATTCAGCATTTCTCAAAATATGTTCCATGGAGCATTAACAAGTTCTGTGCTTGTTAATAGGTGTTACTCAAAAAGAGAGTTCTATAGGAGGGCCACAGCTAGGCCAACGCTACAGCTGGAACAGGGCCCCTCAGGAGAACGCAGCCCTGGGGGCTCACAGCGTGGCAAGATGGAAGGAATTAGAGAAAGAGGCCCCTTCCTCTGGTGGGGAAGCAGGGCCCAGCCTGCATTTCGTCTCCCACCGCCCTCTGCACAAGGCCTGCACAACATTAAAAAGCTGCCTTGTCTATAGTCAAATAGGTTTGGGAGATTGCTGGCCTGAGCACGTTAAGCAGACACGATATCCGAAAGCTTTCATAGGCTAACATGCTACCCTTTGAATCACCAAGTGAAGAAGGTAGTGTGTGGCATTTTTCCTGTTG
This sequence comes from Panthera pardus, assembly GCF_024362965.1. Lineage (NCBI taxonomy): Eukaryota > Metazoa > Chordata > Mammalia > Carnivora > Felidae > Panthera > Panthera pardus. Next base: position 28,304,477 of record NW_026526655.1, read on the forward strand.
GACCTCAGAACACTATTGTTGTGGGACTAGTATTCTTTGGAACACAGAAAAACTGGACTAGGTTGTGTTTACCAGTTGTTATTCTAAAAGTGTGTTCTCATCAATCCATTTTCCTCCCTTAACAAAAACTGAAGTCCTCACAACCCCCACCTCCACCACATCACCTCCAAATTGGTGTCTATCGTTAAACATTCCCTTTGCTCCATCGCTCTATTACCCGGGGCTATTTTTGTGGGGGAACATACCAGGACACCATTCCAGAACCTCTCTCTCAGAATTACGTAAACCTGAACAACATTCGAGAACATTAAGAGGTAGCTGCCACCTGCTTAACAAAAGGCTTTTAAATTTATACCAATGATGCTTCCTGCTCACATAACCAATATGTTTATAAATACACTTTGATGTGTGAGGTGTGGAGGAGAACCGTTTCTACCTCGACTTCGTCCTCCTCCTCAGCTCTTGAATCCTGTAGACCACAACACTGTGAAGGGAGAACCAGTTCACAAACTGCAACAAAATCACAGTCACTGACTTGAGTTCGTCTAGCTTAAATTAGTCTGTTCGTAAGCTTCAAAAGCTCTGGAAAGAAATTATATTAATATTAGTAAACATTAAATATTATTTAGTAAAAGATTAAAAAGTCAGTAGGTTTGAAAAATGAACTTATTAACCCTATAAAAGTTGTTTCTAATGTGAATGGAGTGGGATCACTAAAGACAATACCAACCAAAACCATTTTTTAAAAACGTATTGGGTCCATCTATCTGCCTCTGTGAGCTGAGTTTTTATATCCATCCAAAACAACGCTCAGGCTTCTCATGGTTTTCGTAATTTGGTTGGCAAGAAATAGGACAGTAGCTCTTAGGTGGGGATATATTTGGTGTTCACGGACAATTTATGTAATATTTCTATTAATAGCAAAGAAACTTCTCCTCACAAACTTTATGGTTTCCTTCCCTAAGTAACTATATATTTAACATGTTCTTTTTTAAAAAGCATTCTAATTACAGTTGAGTTTGAAAGTGGAATCCTTAGACCAGTATGCAGGGTGGTTTAGAACTTAGGAAATCAGTGGGGATACAGCACTCTATTTTGCAAAAATAGCATTTTATACCGAATTTTGTAGTTCTTTCAAAAATTCCCTTACCGGTGTAAGTGGTTGATTATCAGAAGTGAGCATGTGCTCAGCCGTGCTGCCAAAACCTCCCTCAGCCTTGCAAGGGTTTGTTCACCTACCCAGGCAGCCGCGGTCCCAGTTTGCTCCGTATTCTTAACACTGGTTAATAACTTTGTGAAGCAGTGCCTTAGACATCATCGAAACTAGCTCTGTTTTTGTTTTTAGTAATTCCAGCTTATGAACGCTCATGTCGCTAGCTGCTCTCCCATTTGTCTCACTGCTTTTACTGTCTCTGTAAAAGACTCCCTCCCCACCCCCCCCACCCCCAACCTTTTTAGGCTTAAGTACCACCTGAAGAGAGAAGCCTTTTCAGGCCTGGGAGACTGGCCAGTGCCCTTTGTCCTTCTGTTCACCTACTAAAAGGTAGCATTGTTAACCTAATTCAGCAGGTCCCTGACTCAGTATAAACACTGCTCAACAGAGCCAGAAAGACTAATTGAATTGTACAATACATCATTTTTCAGCAACAGTTTCAAGGGGACTGTACTTCATTTCCCAGAACACCATCGTGTTTCCCTCGTTTAAAATATTTAAATATGGCACATATTTAACCATGATAAATCAAATATTTGAACCCAATTCTGTCTTTCTCCACCGAACCTTGAGCTACACGAGGACAGGGCCATGCCTGTTGTACTCTCCACTAATGCCTGCTATGGGATCTGGCACGTACCTGTGTCTCTATGCCTCAAGTGAGGCATTCTGTATCCTTGTCAGTTGTTATTTCCAGTCTGGTTAAATAGAGGTTTTGGCTAATTCTAGGGCCTCTTTGTGAGCTGATTTGCAGAGACTGTAAACTTCACCACGTTTGTAACTGCAGGGCCCCCAAAGGATCACACAACAGGTACCTCAAAAATAATTGCTAATAGGGAAAAAAAATGGGACACTTACTGGGGAAAAAAAAAACCATTGATGCCTTTATATATATATATATCTCTATAAGGAATGGAAACTTTTATATGAGCTTTATTTTCTATTACAAAATATTAAATGTCGTAAATGTGCTTTAATCAGCATACAGTAGCCATATCACCTATTCATATTGGTGGGTTTTCTTGCTTGTATCTACTTGTGGTAGTCTCTGTGCCACCCTTGCCCACCAAGTGAATTTCTGTTTATCTTTCTAGACCTTGAGGCAGTGTGGCCTGCTTTGCCAGCGGCTCCCTTCCCCCCAGGATAATTGATTTCTCCTTCCTTTAAGCTACCAGTGGACCTCATCCATATTTCTTTTGTAGTAGAGAACAGGCTATATGCGACATGTAGTTCTTGTTTTAAATATTTATCCCCGGGGCTCCTGGGTGGCTCAATCGGTTAAGTGTCCGATTTCAGATCAGGTCATGATCTCACAGTTGGTGAGTTCAAGCTCCATGTCAGGCTCTGTGCTGATAGAGCGGATAGCCCTCTCTTTGCCCGACTCTCTCTCATAAATAAATAAAGCATTTTAAAAATAAATAAATATTTATCTCTTATACTACATAGTGAGTCCCTTGAGGGTGAGGACTGTACCCTATTTATCTTCATTAATAAACTTCTAGTCTGGAATGTAAAGCATAGTGGATTTTCAGTTTTCTTTTTAGTAAGCAAAATCGTTTTTCTAATGTTGAATTCTATCCTTATTCCCAGTACCAGAGCAGTTTTCCTGGAAGCTTTTTAGAGAGGTTTTACCCTCCCAAGTAGAAACTAAGCCAACTCTGCACATCACTAGCCAGTCCACATCTCAGTATCAGCAAATTGGTAAAGATTCTCCCAAATTACCCACTTCTTATCCATTATTTAAACTACTCCCTCTGTATCTCAGATGCATTGCATTTCTACTCTTTCTAATGACAAGGAAATCTTAAAATCAACTTGCATAGTCTTGGTGTTTACCACCAGAATTGGATATAGAATTGGAAGGATATATTAGTCTGTCAGCCCAAGCTCAAAGTTATTCTAAGAGCAACTCCTTTCTGCTCACTAAAGTGTTTTTTGAGCCTGTTTTCTATGCAAATTATCCTGCATAAATAATATCCTTTAAAGCTATCCTTTTTATTCCTTTTGAATTTTGTAATATGTACATGATTTACCTATATTTTGATGGCTACTTATAAAAGTGGTATAGAATATACATGTATGTAGTTTTTAAAATTAAGTCTGTTTAGAATCTTCATTTTTTTTTTTTTTTAAATTTTGAGATGACTGTAGATTCCCAGGAAGTTGCATAGATAGTAAAGAGAGGTCCCATGTACCTTTCATCCAGTGTGTCCCATTGGTTACATCTTAGATCACTGTGGTACAATATCCACAAATCGGGAAGCCTACGTGGTATCTTGAGTCTGTATAGTTCTGTGTCATTTTATCTCATGTAGATTCATGTAATCACCACCATAATCAAGATACATAATTAATGGATTCCTTTCAATGCAACGGTTACTTCTACAGGTTTCTGGAAGAGAGAAAGAAAGCCACAATTTATATTTAGTTAAGCTATGGGCTTTTGCTCGTGGCTCGCTCGGAAAGTAATGTGACTTTGGCCTTTCAACTCTGGTTCCTAGTTTGAGGAGGTGTGGAAAACTGGATGGTTCCCCAGACTGACTGAGGAAGTTTATCTTGTAGGTATCTAAGCAAGCCAAAGAGTTTCTGGAGTACGTGTACGAAGAGCCCCTGATCGACATCCAGCAGGAGAACCCGATGCTGTACCGCCACGCCGAGCCGCTGGCCACCGTGGTGCGGCTGCGGCAGCGGCTGAAATCGCTGCGAGCCTATTTGTTCAGCTGCCGGGCCGCCGTGGCCGAGGATCTGCGCCGCAGGTAGGTCACAGATGGCAGGCGGCTCCGGTTTGCTTTCCTCTCCCCGCCCTGGGAGGGTGGTTAGAGGACCTCCCTGGCCTTTCCAGTGGGCACCGTCTTCTGTGACTCTTGCTCCCGGCTCATCTTTGACATTTTTCCTCCAAAGTCCTCTAAGTTGAGCCAAGAAAAATGAAAGTAATAGCTCAGCGTAATTGAAGGCGTTCCAGCCATGGAACTAGTTGCCACAACAGTGAAGACTTCTCCTACCCATAGACGAACTCGAGGGGATGATCACAGGAGTGTCTTCATTGATCACTTATGTAGCACTTTTCACTTTTCCTGGTTTTATTTGTGAAATGAGCATGTTTGAACTATTCCATAAAGACATTTTTCAGTGGAAATAAGTGGTTATTCACATCTTACTTTCCATCCAGAAACAAGATGATGCCAGGGGTAGAGCCTGGGATTAAGATGCACCGGCCCAGGATTCTGCCTTTTCATGTCACCGTTTGTGCAGGCTGGTTTTCCATAGGGCAGTTATCTCCGAGTTCACAGAGCACACAAGTCCATGCCAGGTTCAGATCCTGAGAATAAAACTGAAGTTAAAATGTGCCTGCTCTCATCAAATTCCTTCTTTTACAGTTAGATTTTATTAGCATTTCAAGTCTCACCCTTGGCACATACGAACTAGCTTACACTTGAAATAATTGTTGATGGTGTTCGTAGGTCCCTGAAAATACCTTTTAATGTTTTAATGGAAATGACCAAAAGCATACCTTAGTCATGGTTTCTGGAGGGGAGCCTACATGCAAAAGAACCTTTGGAAAGCATTAAAGTGATACGGTTTGTTATTTGAGATCCAGTTAGATCCAAAGAAATGGACGTAACCCCCAGGCATCTGAAGAAGACATCTTAAAAAGAACTAAATGTAGATAGTGAGGAGTACATAATATCATAATATCTAGACAAGCCCTCATAAAATAATAATGAAAAGGCAGCTGCCATAAAGCAAAACACTTCTCAGTGGTAGTCATTCTATTACCTAGTTTTTCAAAAAGCACTAGAAAAAGGTCAGGTTTTATTCTTGTAAAGTCTAGGCAGATCTTAATTTTAAAAGATCGGGGCTTTCCCTGAAAGGCAATAGGATTATAGGTCCAACTAAACTAGATACAAGATTTGTAATGTTCAAAGTATGTTTGTTCTATCATTTTCACTCTCGGCTTAGTTCAGAGCTAGTTTTTCTTTGCCTGTATTTTTAGACAATATTAAAATCTACACATGGGAATCATGTGAGGTACCTTTCTGGGACAGTGTTTTGCTTTGGATAAATATGTCACATCAGGACATACGTTTAGAAATTAAACAGATTCTGTCTTCATTTGGATGACTAAGAATACCTTTGCTGTTCCCGCAGTCTGGTGGTTTACTGCCATGCCTACCCCTTATGGCCAGACCACCAGGAAAGGAATAGAAGTTCTAGAAAGGAGGCATTCCCAGGGCTGTGAGAATGAAGACAGCAGCCTTTCTTCCTTTCCTGTCATTTTTCTTTCCTCACTTGTCCATGACCCTTATGTAGTGCAGTTCCTGGCACCAGACAGGCATTCAGCAAGTACTGAACGGATAGATGGAAGGAGGGAGGGATAGACAGGTGTCTACTATGCTGTCACTCTAAACCACTGAACAACGGCTGGTAGCCCAGTTTTGAGGAAGGAGTCAATCTTCTGGTTTTATTTCTTCCTTAGGTGTCCGTTAGCACAGTGTCTGACCCATCTGAAACCCTCAGAAATAGTTGTTGAATGAATGAGCAAACGAACTAAAAAACAAAGAAGTAAAGAAAAATTTAGTTGGTTTTGTTTTGGAGATCAGTCTCAAATCTTTCTTCTCCGTTTCACTTCCAATGTACCACCCTGGTTTGGAGTCTCAGGACAATTGCAGTGTCTCTCTCCCGTTGAACCTTCGCATCAGGCAAATTATTAAATACAAGTATGGAGTTCAAGATCTGTACAACTCTCATCCAGTATATTGTTCTACTCTCACGTATCCTGGGATGATTTAACTCTTTAATGCATTCTGTTGTGGGAATTGGTTTTTCCAATGGAACTGCTTATAACAGTGCATATACATAGTAAGCACTCAATAAATACTATTATTCATACTGTTTTATTATCCTAGAGTGTTCTTGTCTCTGGCTTTAGAAATCTTTGTTTAAAGTTTCCACTTAAAAGCCACCCCTGATGCTCTGTCTACTGGACTCGGCCCCTCCTGCTCCTATGTCAGGAGAGCAGTGAGCCAGAGGAAGTGGTTTGGAGCACTGACCCTGGGTATGGGGCCTGAAGTTCCTGGGTATGTGATGCACACTTACTCATGCAGTTGTTGCACAAAGATGAGTGGAGCAGGAGGTTCCCTAAGACCAAAGAATGAGATTCCTACGGAACTCTAGAGGAGGCACATTGATTTTTCTTTTTAAAAATTTGTTCTTTGTTTCTGTATGCTTATATGCTATGAAGATAATGGAGGGGGGCCCCTGGGTGGCTCAGTCGGTTAAGCCTCTGACTTCGGCGCAGGTCATGATCTTGCATTTGTGGGTTTGAGCCCTACATCAGGCTCTGTGCTGACAGCTCCGAGCCTGGAGCCTGCTTCAGATTCGGTGACTCCCTCTCTCTCTGCCCCTCCCCACTTTCATTCTGTCTCTCTCAAAAATAAACATTAAAAAAAATATTAAGGGGCACCTGGGTGGCTCAGTTGGTTAAGGGTCCGACTTCGGCTCAGGTCATGATCTCACGGTTTGTGAGTTCGAGTTCCGCGCCATGCTCTGTGCTGACAGCTCGGAGCCCGGGGCCTGCTTCGGATTCTGTGTCTCCTCCTCTCTCTGCCCCTCCCATGCTCACGCTCTGTCTCTCAATAATAAATAAACATTTAAAAAAAATTTTTTTAAATATATTAAAAAAATAAACCCCAAACACTGTTACCATGTCTTCCCACCTTGGCACAGAGAAAAGCATACCAGCAGCAAGAAGTACTTCTAGCTTCTGGTGGGGGGTGGGGGAGGGAGGAGGCTGTTATGGGGAGCTGTTCTCTCTCTGTTTTGAAGTAGGACTATTTCGTGAAGCGGGTCTAAGATGTTCTGGGCTGCTGGTACTCCTCGCAGCAGGGCCTTACTTAATGTCAGCTCTGCCTTTTTTGAGTGTGCTCTAAATAACCATCACCCACCTAATAACTAAATTCCTGTCACCAGAGGCCATCGGTTACCTACCTTTTACCTTTATAAGGAATCTGACATTTTAAAAACAAAATTAGCCAGCCCTGCACCTTTGATTAGAGATGATAAACTTATCTAGAAGTAATGTGTAAAGTTCCCTTTGTTTCACTTGGAGGCACAACATTTAAAGTGGAATATAAACATAAGAACCTACTGGATACAACTAATCTTATATAATCTTGATAGGATTTAAAGGAGGGAGGAGTTGGTGTGCAATAGGGGAACGAAAGAGAGCAAGAGAAGCCAGTTCTTACCCAGTTGTAAAAGGCATTCTCTCCCTGCCTGGTTTTTACCTCGGTACAGGAGTAGCCATTAATCTTTAGCAAGTAGGCCCAACATGCTGAAGACCTGTCAACGCCATATAAACAGAAGAAAGCAAACTGTTAATATTGCTGTCGTGAGAAAACTGAAAACAGACTGATTAATCGTACTGGTGCTCCCCCTGCCAGGGAGCTGACTTGGGTCGTCCCCTTATTAGGGAAGTCACAGTTTGCTTTTAGGCCTTTCATTATAATGGCCGCCCGGTCTTCATCCTCAGTGTTCTTGTTCTTGTTGTTAAATGAATGCCTTGTTCTTGAACCCATACCGCAAATCTTGACTGGCAAGGATGATTAGTTTAGAAAAAGTCAGTGTCTTCCATGAAGTCTAAAATGTTTACAGTGCTGACAGTTCACTGTTTCTGAGGAGTCCCAGATGGTGACCCTGTTGGATTGGTTCAAGGCCTAGTTAACTTTTCATGAGAAGAATTGTTTATAGTGTCCACACATGAAGGTACATGAAGAACTCTCTGAAAAATCTTAGCACTCTGAGGACACAGCCACATCAGCAGCGATAGGGAAGTGTTTGGGAGGGACCCTAAGAACTGGTAGAGGGTCTCAGCCCTGTATATTCCGCTGCACACAGGAACAGTAGGATGTGTGTAAATCACCTGTCACAAATGAGTGTCTTGGGCCCAAATTTGGCCTAGAGACATGTTTTGTTTGCCCTTTCAGGGATGGTCTCCTTGACTTTTAAATTGGTGGAACAGTTGCTAACATTTAAATAACCAGGAGTTTTCATGTATACACAACGAAGCTCTCTGGTTCCTCTGAGGAAATCAGAAGCTCTGATTACATAGGGCTTCTGTCATTCCTGGATGATCCTGGACTCCCCACTTCGCAGAGTCTCTCCTGCTCCTGTTCCCCCCAAACGCAGGGTCATTCAGTGCAGAATATGTTGCTGCCTTGTTTTTCTTATCCCCAGTCCATTTCATTTATTTATGGTGGTGCCTGGGCCCATGTTAGATAATCATGGTTTTATCAATTAAAAAATGCTTTCCCACAAATATAATAGTTGTTCTTTACAACAGTCCTTTCAGATGGGAAACAGATGCCATTTAGAAAGAAGAGAAGGAACAGTGTGACTCTGAGATGCTACGTGACTTGCCTGAGGTGACAAATCTGGTAAGCAGCAGAGTCCCTGCTCCGAACCAGATCGCTGCTGCTCTCCCCGGCACATTTGCTGGTGGAGGTGGTGAGGGACAGAGGTCTCCAGGCTCTCAGGAGGAACCACTTTTAATTCTCCGAAAGCCTTGACTGAGGTCGTGTGGAAGAGTGGGAAGGCAGGCGGGGAGGTAGCAGACCTCGATGTCCCCGAAAATGGGGTTGCTGACCCAGGCGGTCCTGCGCTCCTGGTTGCTCAGTCAGGCTCGGAGAGCGAGGCGTGACCATGGGCTTAGCGTTTCTCCTAGGGCGGCATTTACCAGACCTTCCCATTTCACAGACCTATAAATTTAAAACAAAAATACGGAGCGATCTGTAGGGTTGCCTTCCATATATATCTTTAACCAAAACAGACATAAACATTACCACCTATTTCTCACCATTTCATAAAGGAACATAGTAACACTACCAAACAAACAAGAAACAGGCAAATGGTCTCAAATCAAACCACTTTTAAAATTCAAATAGATTTTAAAATTCATTCTATTCTCTCTTTCTCATTTATTTTACCTTGGACTGCTGAAAACATCAGACTGACAACAGCTATTTGGACTAACTTTTCAGAAATCTGACTTAAGTTCTTGTTGACTTCTTCTGAGTGTTAAAGTGTATCATTCAGTCTAGGGAAAGACATTCTAGAGATTAATGTGGATATCTGAGTATTTCCCACTATCATCGAAATGTGATTTGGGGACTTGGGGTACCTGTGAATCCAAAGTTCCTCTTAGGATATAAATTTAAAACTGTTTTCTCTCCAACACTAGTTGAGGCCAGTAGGCCTATGCTCCCAGTTGCTTTGGGCAGAATCGTATTGGGGAACATTTGGGCCTGCTTGTTTATCAGGTTTAGCCTTGGCTTAGACCACTCTGAAACAACAGCTTGACTTGGGCGTCTCAAGAGAATACCAAATGTGATTCTTCTACCTTTTAAGCCACCTACCTTTTCTTTGGTCTCCTTTTTTAAGCCACCTACCTTTTTCTTTGGTCTTTGGTCTCACATTTTCCTTGAAATTATAACCCTATCTACAGCATTAGTTCTCACTGAAATATCAGCTTTACTGAACAGTGAGAAATTTCTACCATAAAGATTCCCATTTTTATTAACATTATTTATCCAGGTGAGTACCTGGAAAGAAAAGTGTGGGTGTGTATCCTGTCAGACTGGCATTGCCTCCTCTTCTGTGAAGCAGAATTTAGCAGCCTGCTCGGCTCTTAGACCAGCCCCTGTTGGTGCCACCTCATGTACCAAGATTGCCTTCCAACTCCTTCCTTTGTTACCTCGGGGCAAGCTGCCTTTCTGGTGGGGGGGGGGGGGAGGGGGGCGCTGCTAAATACAAAGGTTGAAATGTCCTTTGGCTATTTGCCAGCCTCTTAAACTTAATCTGCCCAAAACGGAGCTCACCTTCCTGCCCCCACTGCTGTTGTCAACCGTGCCTGCTGCAGACTTCACCATCAAGCTGGATGGTACCTGTAGCCACCTGGTTGATCAGGCCAAACACCTTTCTTTCATGTCCACATCCGGTCCCTCAGCAAGTACATTCACTTGCCATCACCTGCCACCCAGGTGCCAGCCACTGCCTTCTTTCCCCCATGTTATTGCAGTAACGCGTCTCCCCCTTCAGTCTGTTCTTAAACTACAGCTAGAGCTCATGTGTAAATTAGATGATGTCACCCTTGACCCAAACTACCTAATAGCTTCACTTCTCCAGGTAAAAGCCAAGGCCACGTACGGTCTCATCCCCAGTTACCTCTGTGCCCTCTTCTCCCACTACCTGTCCCCTCATTCCCTCTGGTCACACCGGCCTTTTTTTTTTTTGTCTTTGAGCCGGCTCCTCCTGTGTGAGTTTCTATCCTTGCTTCTCCTTTCCTCAAATAACCACAGGGTTGCTTCCTTAAATCTTTTAGGTCTTTACACAGCTGTCACCTTAATGAAGCATCCTTCACTCCCTTCCACTTCTTCCCCCCATACACTTTCTGTCTTCTTTCTATGCTTATCACTATATTACATGGTATCTTGTCTGTCTCCCTCTCTCGGGCCGGCATGCGTGGATATGGAAGTTGTGTTTTGCTCACCCTATGCAGCCATATACAGTGGTCCTGCCCTCCCCATTAAATGTCAGCTACAAAAGGTCATGGTTTTTATCCATTTTGTTCACTGCTATGTCCCCAGGGCCTAGAACCATACCTGACATAGAGAGCTAATCAATATCTGTTGAACAAATGAGCTAAATGAGTAAAGTACTGTTACCAAGATCCCACCTGCTTAATTTGGTCACACTTAATTGTTTTCTTATTACAAAAAAAAAAAAAAAAATACCAGTCATTATAGAAAACAAAAATAAGAAAGCCAACCATTATCCTACCACTTTGGTGCCTATGTTTCTAGACTTTTTCCTCTGCAGATTTTTTCCTCATTAAAATGGTTTCATACTGCACATACCACTTTTAACCCAATCATTGCACCTGGCATACTGTGGACATCTTTTTATGCCAGTAAATATTTGTATTAAGCACGATTCACTAAACAGAAATGGTGCTTTGTAGTGTGAGCATACCTACATACCATTGATCCTGGAAAAGTAAGTAAGACTATTATTTAGTGTACCCAAAAGTTTGCGTGTCCTAATAATATGCTGAGAAATCATTTCATAGCAACACCTCCTCTTCCCCTGCACATTTCCCCCCCAAATCAGAGTAGGTGGAGGGGCTATCTGTCACAAAGAGAAAAGGTGGCTTGCTGTTGGGAATTGAATATGCCTAATTGAGGAGGCTAGTTTATTAAGACATATCTCTTAAGGCAGCCTAGTTCTTAAAACACAACCTACACAGACATGACTTGCTGTGTCTCTGACCTACATCTGAGGACTATTATAACCAAAATCTGGGATCTAATTGTACAATTATTAGCCAACAATTTTAGAAGAATAAGCAGTAGTAGGACTTGAAGCATGTCAGTAACACTTAAATTCAGTAAATGAATACAACTGTTTGCTCTTTATAAGATTTAATATTAGCCAGATTGTGTGGCTTTATTTTTTCATGTTAGCTAATTAAAAGTGTCATTAGCTTGCAGTTGAGGCTTTAGTCTCAATAGATTATGAATCTATCAGAACTTTGAAACTACCAAAACACAGGATGTTTTTGAACGCAACACTTCTCATTCTACTTTAAGAATCCTTTTCCCTTGGATGACTTCTAGAACTTCTAAGGTTTTCAGGTCCTCTAACCTCTTGATCTCCTAATAGCTCCTCCCCCTTCTGTCATTTTCTTCAGAGATCTTGTTTAACAAATCGTGTACCAATATCAACACTCTAAAAGGGAGCTACAGGTTGCAAAAGACCGTGTCATTCAAAACTAAACTGATTAATAAACTGTGAAAAAGGAATTCTGGCAAGTGATATATTAATTTTACTATAATGTACACATAGCTTTTTACTTGCTGAAATCCTTCAGAAAGTTAAAAAGTGATTTTGTTTTATTTTGAGAGGAAATGAAATATACAGAAATTATCTAAAATCATTTTGTAAAGGATGACAAAAAATAAAACTCAGTGTAGTTAGATAAATATTATGTTCTTGGAACTGTTAAAAAAATACCATAAGAACATCTTCTAGGATCTATAACTGTGATACAATCTGTCACTTTTGCAATCAGACCCCAGAATAATCAACCAAAATTAGTTCCCAAGTATTCCTACTCCAGGTTTTAGATTGTTACTAAGGAACGTAAACACAATCTCTGAATGAGCAGGTAAAAGAGACCCTTATTTCCCATAACTATCTGCCAAGATATAATATCTGATGCAATCTTGCTACTTTTTCAAGCCAATGAGATTAGCAAAATGAGGTATCTAGATCGAAGCTTGTTTCTTCCACATGGGTTGCTATCGAAATGTCTGCCTTTGATTTAAAATTGTTTTTCCATTAGCTGGGAGCATGGCTAGGCATATGATTCCTGTCCACATCCAGCCTAATGTAGCAATTTCAGAAAGAGTTTGCAGCTCATATGAAGAACACCAAATTGCATCTCCCTGGGTATGCTTCACAGTGCTTCTCGCTGATTTTAGGGTGGGTGATACTGCAGCCCTCTCAACTCAGTACAAATTACCCAACCTGGAGCACAGATTCCTGGAAAACACAGTAATACTACATGAATAGTTTTCTTTTAAATTACTCTTTATGCACTTCTATCCACATTCTTCGTTCAGGCACATAGGACTTAAAAATGGAGGTTGTATGTGTGTGTGTATGTGTGTGTGTGCATATACATGGGCCTTCTCTTCAAAACCTATCTTTTACGTGTGCCAACGGTTCCATTACAAACTTTTTTTTTTTCTCATTTTAATCATTGGGCTTTTAAACACCAGTTGTGCACCACCGAGAGCTGAGCTTCAGGGAAATGGTGGTATTAAATCTGTCAAAATCCTCCAAAGGATCTGCTTACTTCAGAGTCTGACCTAATGCCTCTTCTCTCATTAGCATCAAAGCTTGGTGGGGGCTGAATTGAAGTCCTCAGAAATTAGTTGGGTTAAATGAGTCTTGATTTATTCGACTCAGTGACCTATCACAAAATGGAATGAGGTCCTCTACCTTTATTATTATTATTATTATTATTATTATTATTATTATTATTTGAGAGAGAGTGTGTACATGAGTGGGGGGGGGCAGAGAGAGAGGGAGAGAGAGAGAGAGAGAGAGAATCTTAAGTAGGCTTCAGCTCAGTGCTGAGCCCAACATGGGGCTCTATCCCACAACCCTGGGGTCATGACCTGAGCTGAAATTAAGAGTCAGGTGCCCAACCAACTGAGCCATCCAGTTGCCCTGACCCTTACCTTTTTTTGTAAAGACTACTGCCTTTGATTTCATTGGCAATTATCTCTGCATTTTTAACCCTGAGTACCAGTTGCGTAATATAAAGGCTGAATCATATGTGACCATTTTCTTTTTTAAATTTTTATCTTTACCACCATTCTCATTAGAGCAATCTATAAATGAAGCCTAAGTTACCTTCTTGGAGTGTCAGGCAATTCTAAAGGTGTTAAAGTAGAAAACTTTGGCATTAGAAATGATTGCGCTACTTGATTTCCATGATTTCTTTAAAAGTTTCTTCATTGTTCTTTGGTATCTGAGAACTTGATAGTGCTGCCTGCCAGTAATGTGGTTTTCCTTGATGGATGAGTAAAGTGTGGAGTTGACTCTCTCCAACACATTTGTCCTTTGGCTCTGATGGCAGGACTGACCAGATGAACTTGCATTGGCATGAGCTGGGCTGTTCTCATGGTTGGCTTGCTGGAGAAATGCTGTCAGATCTGATGATTAATAGCCCTGCAGTCCAGTAAGCTCACTTCATCACAGAAAACCCTAAACACACAGTCACCTCATCAGAAAGCAAAAGACAGCACCGTTCTGTAGCAAAGATCATGTTTACCAGAGGATTGCAAAATTAGATTACTTTCAGTTAGTTTGCAGCCTTTGGTTCCCAATATGTTGACTTTTAGAGGGAATATTGGAGAAATCAGTAACTACCTTTTATGTAACATTTTAATAGAAATGAAGCATTTCTATTGAAACATTTAATTTAAACATTTCAATTAAGAAAATACAGGAGACGTATGTGTGCATGTGTGTGCAAAAGAGCTTCCAGCTGGGTCCGCCTCTCATTTTCTCTAGGCCATTCCAGGGCCAGGCTCTGTCAGTTATCCCTACTTTTGTATCTATAGTTTCCTCCTTTACTAGCACCTTCATTTTAGCATATGAGTATGCCCAAGTCTCTCCCAACTTTAAGAAAAGAATCTTTTTGAGGCATAAAACTTATTTGAAGAAGTAATAACTGAAACCTCTCTAGCCTGGGGAAGAAAACAGACATCCAGTTCTAGGAAGCATAGGGAGTCCAAAACAAAATGAACCTAAAAAGAGCCACACCAAGACATAATAAATACAGTGTCAAAAATTAAGAAGAGTATTTTAAAAGCAGCAAGAAAAAAGCAACTAGTTACATACAAGGGAATACCCATAAAACCATCAAATGATTTTTCAGCAGGAACTTTGCAGGGTAGAAGGGAGTGACATTATATATTCAGGCATAGAGACTGAAAGGAAAAATCTTACAACCAAGAATACTCTACCCAGTAAGTTTATCATTCAAAATTGAAAGAGAGATAAAAAGTTTTCCAGACAAACAAAATTTTGAGTTCATCACCACTAAACCAGTCTTACAAGAAATGTTACAGAGGCTCCTTTAAGTGGAAAAGAAAAGGCCATAAGTAGAAGAAAATTATGAAGGAAAAAAATCTCACTGGTAAAAGCAAATATATAGTAAAGGTAGTGGTTGACCACTTATAAAGCTAGTATAAATGGTAAAAGACAAAAGTGGTAATATCAACTATATCTACAATAATTCATAAAGGGATACACAAAATAGAAAGATGCAAAATAGGGGCACCTGGGTGGCTTAGACGGTTGAGTGTCTGACTCTTGACCGCAGCTCAGCTCATGCTTTCACAGTTCATGGGGTCAAGCCCTGTGTCAGGCCTGTGCTTACGGTGCAGAACTTGCTTGGGATTCTCTCTCTCCTCCTCTCTCTGCCACTCCCCCACTTGCTCATGCATATGCTCTCTCTCTCAAAATAAATAAACTTTGAAAAAAAAGATGCAGAATAGATCAGATAGATGAAACATGGGGGGTGTGGTTAAGAATGTAGTGTGTTCTTTTATAAGGTGTTCAAACTTTAAGCGACAATAAACCTAAAATAGACTGCCATATACATAGGGTATTGTATATGAAACTCATGGTAACCACAAACCCAAAACCTGTAATAGGTACACAAAAAATAAAGATACAAATATCCAAACATAACACTAAAGAAAGTCATCAAATCATAAGAGAGCAAGAGAAGGAAGAACAGAGAAGAACTACAAAAACAACCAGAAAACAATTAACAAAATGGCAATAAGTCCATACCTATCAATAACTACGTTAAATGTAAATAGACTAGGGGCACCTGGCTGGCTCAGTCACTTAAGCATCCAGGTCTTGATTTTGGCTCAGGTCATGATCTCAGAATTTGGGAGTTTGATCTCCGTGTCAGGCTCTGTGCTGACAGTGGTAGAGCCTACTTGGGATTCTCTCTCTGCCCTCTTCCCCGCACCCCCCCCCCCCTTTCTCTGTCTCTCTCTTTTTCTCTCAAAATAAATGAACTTAAAAGAACAGGAAAGAAAGAAAGAAACAATGGCCTTAAATGACACATTAAACCAAATGGACTTAATAGATACATAATGTCCCATCCCAAAACAGTAGAATGCATATTCTTTTCAAATGCACATGAAACCTTCTCCAAAATTACACATTAGTCTACAAAACAAGTCTCAATAAATTTAAGAAGATTGAAATCATATCAAGCATCTTTTGCAATCACAACAGTATGAAAGCAGAAACCAATTACAAGAAAAAACTAGAAAAATACACACATACTCGGAGGCTAAACAACATGGTACTAAACAATCAATGGGTCAATGAAGAAATCAAAGAAGTAATTTAAAAAACACCTTCAGGCAAATGAAAATGGAAGCAACATTCCAAAATCTATGGGATCCAGCAAAAACAGTTTTAAGAGGATATACAGGCCTACCTCAAGAAACAAAAATGTCTAACAGTCTAACCTTACACATAAAGGAACCAGTAAAAGAACAAACAAAACCCAACATTACTAGAAGGAAGGAAATAATAAATATCATAGCAGAAATAAATGAAATAGAGACTAAGAAAACAATAAAAAAATTAATGAAACTAAGAGCTGGTTCTCCAAAATAAACAAAATTGACAAACCTCTAGCCAGACTCTTCAAGAATAAAAGAGGGCTCAAATAAGTAAAATCAGAAATGAGAGACGTCACAACCAACACTAGAGAAATACAAAGGATTTAAAAGACTATGAGCAATAAATTGGATAGCTAGAAGTAGATAAATTCCTAGGAACATATAATCTTTCAAGACTGAATAAGGAAGGAATAGAAAATCTGAACAGACTTTCTGTTCTCCTCAGCAAACAAAAGTCCAGGACCAGATGAAGCATTCCAAAAAATTTCAGATGAAGAAATGCTTCCAAATTCATTCTACAATACCAGCATTACCCTGATACCAAAACCAGACAAAGACATTAAAAAAAACAAAAAAAACAAAAAAAACAGGAAATTACAGATCAATAGCTTTGATATAGATGCAAAAAAACTTCAGTGAAATATTAGCAAACCAAAGCCAACAATACATGAAAAGGATCATATACCATAGTCAACTGGGATTTATTACTGGGATACAAAGATGGTTTAATCTCCACAAAACCAACCTGATATACCACATTAACAAAAAGGAGGATAAAAATCATACAGTCATCTCAATAGATGCAGAAAAAGCATTGGACAAAATTCATCCATTTATGATAAAAACTCTCAAAGTGGGTACAGAGGGAACATACCTCATCATCATAAAGATCTTATATGACAAACCCACAGCTAACATCATACTCATTGGTGAAAAGCTGAAAGCTTTTCCTCTAAGATCAGGCACAAGACAAAGATGCCCACTTTCACCACTTTTATTCAACATTGTATTAGCAGTTTTAGTTACAGCACTCCCACAAGAAAAAAGAAATAAAAGGTATCCAAATTGGAAAAGAGGAAGTAAACCTGTGCTAGATCCTAAAGACTCCACTACAAAACTGTTAGAATAAATGAATTCAGTACTGTTGCAGGACACAAAATTAATATATGGAAATCTGTTGCAATTATTATGCATTAACAAACAAGCAGAAAGAGAAATTAGGAAAACAATCCCATTTACAAGTGTATTAAGAAGAATAAAATACATGGGAATAAATTTAACCAAGAAGATGAAATACCCTAATGAGAAAAACTGAGGATGACACAATAGAATATACTGTGTTCAAGGTTTGAAAGAATGTTGTTAAAATGTTCTTACTACCCAAAGCAACGTACAGATTCAGTGCAACCCCTGTCACAATACCAGTGGCATTTTTCACAGAACTAGAACAAGTAAACCTAAAATTTGTATGGAATAGCAAAAGATCTAGAGTAGCAAAAACAATCTTGAGGTATCGTGCCTCCTGATTTCAAACTATATTACAAAGCTATAATCATCAAAACAGGATGGTATTAGCACAAAAACAGACACATAGATCAATAAAACAGAATAGCCCAGAAACAAACCCACTCATATGGTCAACTAATCTACAACAAAGAAGGTAAGAATATACAATGGGGAAAAGACAGTCTCAATAAATGGTGCCTAGAAAATTGGACCACGTTCTTACACCATATACAAAAAATAAACAAAATGAATTAAAGACTTAAATGTAAGACCTGAAACCATAAAACTCCTAGAAGAAAACGTAGGCAGTCAACTTTTGGACATCAGTCTTAGCTATTTTTTTGGATCGGTTTCCTCAGTTGATAAAAAACAAAGCAAAAACAAACAGTTGGGACAATATCAAACTAAAAACTTTTGCCCCACAAAGGAAGCTATTAATGAAATGGAAAGGTAACCTACTGAATGGGAGAAGATATTTGCAAATAAGGGATCAATATCCAAAATATATAAATAACTCATCAGTATAAAAAAAAACCTGATGAAAAAATGGACAAATCACCTAAAATAGATATTTTTTTTAAAGACATACAGATAACCAACAGACACATGAAAAGATGCTCAACATCACTAATCATCAGGGAAATGTAAATCAAAACCATAGGAAGATATCATACCTTTCAGAGTGGCTAGTATCAATACAAGAAATAAAAAATGTTAGCAAAGATATAGAAAAAAGGGATCCCTTATGCAGTGTTGGTGGGAATGTACTTGTTGCAACCACTATGGAAAAGAGTAAAAAGGTTCCTCCAGAAATTCAAAATAGAACTAAAATCAGATGATCCAGCAATTCCATTTCTGGGTATCTATCTGAAGAAAATGGAAATTCAAAAAGATGTATGTACCCCTGTGTTCATTACAGCATTATTTATAGTAGCCAAGATATGGAAACCACTGAAGTGTCTATCAGTGGATGAATGGATAAAGAAATTGTGGTATACATACACAAAGTGGAATATTACTCAGCCATAATCTGATTTCAAAAATGAAATTTTGGTTGGGGCGCCTGTGTGGCTCAGTCGGTTAAGCATCTGACTTTGGCTCAGGTCGTGACCTCATGGTTCACAGGTTCGAGCCCCGCATCGGGCTCTGTGCTGACAGCTCAGAGCCTGGAGCCTGCTTCGTGGATTCTGTCTGTCTCTCTCTCTCTCAAAACATAAATAAAACATTAAAAAAATTAAAATAAATGTTTTTTAAACGAAATCTTGGGGTCACCTGGAGAAATATTGCCGTTTGTGACAACATGGATGGATGTAGAGGGTATTATGCTAAGTGAAATAAGCCGGAGAAAGACAAGAACCATGATTTCACTTACATGTAGAATCTAAAAAATAAAACAAAAGAATAAACAAAAAATGGAAACAAACTAATTGGTGGTTGCTAAAGAGAGGGTGGAAGGGTGAAATAGGTGAAGAGGATTAAGAGGCACAAATTTCCAATTGTAAATAAGTCACAGAGATGTAAAATACAGCATAGGGAATTAAAATTTTAATGATAATGTGTGGTGACAGACGGTAACTAGATTTTTAAGTGCTTATTTTCTAATTTATGTAATGTTGAATCACTTTGTTACATACCTGCAACTAATATTGTATATTAACGACAATTAAAAAGGTTTTTCTAATTGAAATAATACATTTTCTTGTTTAAAAAAGGAAAAGATCCCTTCTTAGTCCTACCTTTTTTTTTTTTTTTTTTTTAGCTATGGCCCAGTCTCTTTTTTTAAGGGCTACTTCTTTAAAGAGTAATCCATAGTCCTTCACCCCTCTGCAATCTGACTTCCCTCTTCCTCTCCTGAAATCAGTTCGTTCCAGGTCGCTAATGATTCCCATTTGCCAAATCCAGCAGAAACTTCTCGGGCTTTGTGACAGTCTTACTCATATTATTTGACCTCTCCACTGCCTTGGATGCCACTGACCCTCTTTTTCCTTCTTGAAATTCTCTCCTTTCTTGGCTTTGCTGCTCCTGGCTCTTCTGCTTTTTCTCCCTCCTATCACCTGCTCCTTCCCAGTCTTCTTCCCGCATCCACTCCCTAACTAATACTGTTCTGCCAGGATCCAGTCTGGGTTTTCTGTTTTTCTAATATGTGCTGTCCTGGGCTAGCACTTACGGCTTCACCTTCAACCTGTAGGCTAAGGGCACACAAATCTCTTGCCTGGACTCCTGGACGACTTTCCCTGGACATTCTGCAAACAGTTCTAGTCCTCTGCCCCAACTGAGCTACCTGTTGCGCAAAGACAATTCCTCTTCCTTGTTCCCTCTGCCAGTAAGTGGACATGCCATTTACCTAGTGGACCTAGCCGGAAAACTGAATAATCCCAGGCTCCTTCCTGGCCTTCACTTCCTGTTAGTCAGCATGACCTGTGGATTCTGCTACAGAAATCTATCTTGTGGCAGGCCCACTCTCTACAACCCCAGAGTAGCCATTTAAATTCTGTCCAGGCCCCCATCATTTCTCGCCTAATTTACAAAAAATTGTCCATCCCTCTGTCTCGTCCCCATCCCCTTCTGCTGCCAGGGTTCTTTTAAAGTCACAGATCTAACCATGCTGTCCTCCTACACTTCTGTGGCAGCCCCATCTCTTTTGAGGTAGATGCGTAGCAAGGCATTGGGAGACCTCTCGTTTCTGGCTCTGCCCTGCCTTTCTAAGCTCCTACCCATCTGTACGTGTGCACTGCTCTTTCTTCCTCCCACACAGCCGGTCCCCTGAGAGCACTTTGCTCACACCGGCCTCTGTGCTGTCACGTGTGCTGCTCCCTCCACCTAGAACTCCCCTCCTTCCACACCTTCAGATTACCAATGGGCAGTTCTCTGAGGCCTTCCCGAGCAGGTGCTCTGCAGGTTTCCCTCACCCCTGCAGGTATGTCTCCCGGTCTCAGCACTCCGCCTCGTGAACTGGAGCCATTTGCTTACTTGCCCGTGTATCCCACTTGTCTGCATATTCTTTGCTATTAAAAAGCCATGTTTTCTCCAAAGCTCCAGGGCCTAGCACAAGGCCCGTCACATATTACGTACCCTGCATCTATTTATTGCATTGAAACATATGCTGATTTTAGGTTTTTACCACAGTGACAAGTCATAGAGGTTGTAAGGTTGGATTTCATTTGCATTAAATTCACTGGGAGGTATGATGATCACAAGTAGTGTTTTCTGACGAAATGCAAATAATCATCCATTCTTTATTGAATACATTAATAGTAAAATTAATGCTGACATGACTATCTTAAAGGAACACCCGGCTTTGCCTCCTGGACATGAATCACTCCCCCAGGGGTCCCTGAAGTGGCTGTGAACTTTTCTCTGCATCCCCTAGGCAGCTCTGCCCAAGGCAGTTTACTGCTACCCGAGCACACACTGGGTCCACAGGTCCTCTGCAGCCCCTTTTACTACTCAGAGTGTAAGGGAAACTGGCCCCTGGGGGTCCCAACTCGTTCGGTCCATTTCCTAAAGAGCTTGGTCGATTGAGCCAACTTGCCCACGTAAACCACAGCAGGGAAGAGCCCTTGGTGTCACCCTGATGGGAAGTTGCAGGCCTTTCCTGGACTTCGCTTTTATGTTATTATTTACCCCCTTGCTTTCCTTTGGATGGTCTGCCTAAAGGAGATTTTCAGAGACCGTCTTGCAAACCCAACCTGCCATGAAGATGGGAGGCAGTGAGAAAGAGGAACAGCCTGATATCTGGCCCTGCCTTTGAAACCCTTACCTTCTCTAAGCACAAGAGTGTGTTCCTACTTCTAAATGGCTGGAAAAAAATTTTTTTTTAATTTACATTAAAAAGCACCAGTAAGGGGGCGCCTGGGTGGCTGAGTCGGTTAAGCGGCCGACTTTGGCTCAGGTCATGATCTCGCGGTCTGTGAGTTCGAGCCCCGCGTCAGGCTCTGTGCTGACAGCTCAGAGCCTGGAGCCTGTTTTGGATTCTGTGTCTCCCTCTCTCTGACCCTCCCCCGTTCATGCTCTGTCTCTCTCTGTGTCAAAAATGAATAAACATTAAAAAAAATTTTTAAAAATAAATAAATAAATAAATAAATAAATAAATAAATAAATAAAAAATAAAAAGCACCAGTAAGGAGATACATTTTAATACCTCTCAGTCTTCCCTCTCAGGAAATTTATGGTCGTATTTGACTTTAGTGCTTTTGTGCTACAATTGCCATCCTGAGGGAAAAGAAAAGCTGATTGGCATTATCGTCTTAAAAGCCTGTGGATTTTGTGGCCACCACCATATCTCCTGAACACATCTTCTCCAGACACACTCAGCTTTGTTCCTTTATCTTTTCTGCATATATTGCATTTTCTAGTTCTTTGTGTCTGTTATGACCGACCCCGTATAAATTATAGTAGTAGACACTGACAGGTGGTAGAGAGGAGACAGTAGATGAGGTGCTTCTGCGGGGAGAGAAGACAAACGTGAAATATATTCACACCCAGAAACATTAAACACATAGATAACTTTAGCAGTACAAATAATGTTAGATGACTGTGCTCAAAGTTGGTTAGTTATTGTGAGAAGAGGGGTGGTAGTTAATGAGCAGTGTTTGGAAGCAAGAAGGACCTAGCCCAGTAAGGAGAATCTGGAAATCATTGCTCATCAACTGTGTTCATTGACACATTCATCTCCAGCCCTTAGCACAACACCTGGCTTGTTTTATGCACTAAGTTGTTAACTGGTTAATGAACGGACTGGCTGTAGTACTCTGGGAAGAGTCTACCAGTACGATTTGATTTGTAAGTTTATAATTATTTCTTACATCCTGTGTACTCTGTCATAGAAGTCTTAGGATTTTAGAGCAGGAAGGACTAAGTGGCAAAACATCGAGATGACCCTGCCCTGTGTTTGTTCCTGCTACGGTCCATTTCAGTCAGTTTCCTTCTCCCACAGTGTCCGGCTGACCTACGTTTGTACAAACCAACGGAAGAGGTAGAAGCTAATCTTGAAATGATTTTCCAGCCTACCTACTTGATTCACTATGTCTCCATTTCTTAGCCCTTCTGACACATTGCTTTTATTTTACTTTATTTAAGGGATTTCATTATTAAGCATTTGCTGTTTAAAGATTATTCCTCCCATTGAGCCATGCTCAAACATTCCGTGTCCCCTTATTGGACTATCCTATGTTGCTACGCTAGCTGCCCCACTCAAAGACTGCGTCCTAGGTTTCCTATTTGGCATGTATCTTTAGGTCTCAAGTTTTCCTGCAAATGCTTACATTATATATAAATAGGAAACTATAAATGCAATGTTGTATTCAGATTGGATCCTTGACTAGAAAAAAGGACATTAGACAATTGGTGAAATTTGAATAAAGTCTATAATTTGCATAATGCTTCCTTTCTTAGGTTTGGTCAATGCACCATGGTTGTGTACGATGTTAACATCAGGGTAGCCAGGTGAAGTACATGAGGGTTATAAACTGTTCACAAATAGAGGAAATGTTAGAAACCTGTAAACATGCTGGTTATTTTTAAAACAATTTTTCAAGCAGGAGAAAAATTGCAGAATGCCAAAGTGTACTTTAGATAATTCCAGGCAGTGTAAGGTAAACAAATAAAACCCCTTTCCCTGCTATGCCCCTTCCTATTCAGTTCCCTTCTAGGTCCATCCCATCCATTCCCACAGCTTTAACTGTCACCTCTGTGCTGATGTCAGAAATGCCCTGGAGTATTCCACATCTCTTCATCCCTTATTTCCAAGGCCCATATTTGCTGGCTCTCCTACAAGCACTCTATATTCAGCACGTGTGAAACTCAGTTCTGTATCCCCTGCCCTGACAGCCTGCCCTGTGTAGGCTAGTGACATCACCATCCTGTCACCCAAGCTAGATACTTCAGTCTCTTTTGATTCCTTTCTCCTCTTTCACAGATTCTAAACATTGTCAATTCTTCATCCAAAAGGTCTCCTGTATTACCTATCCCCCACTTTCACTGTCCTCCTGTGGTTACCCTAAAATAGACTCTCAAATACCTGTCGGGACTATCTCTGCCTGCAGTCTGCCCATAATCTCTACTGCCTTCAGAAATTGGGCATGACACAGTATATCAGTGTCACTTTCCTGCTTAAAAATGTATAAATGGCTATATATTGCTTCTGGCCTAAGTAGGAATAACATCTACCTACAAGAGACATGCATTATATAGCTAAATTAGATAGCCTGCCTCCCTCTTTCCTCTACTCCCAACTTCAAGAAAGTGGAAGGAGTACAGGCCTTTGGAGTTAGAAAGTCCTGACCTTGAATCCCAGATTTGTGACTTTGGACAAATTAGTCTTTGCCTCAGAGCATCAGTTTTTTCTCACGTAAAATGGAGGCTATACTTACATGTAGGGCAGTTGTGAGAATTAAATTAAATGATGATGTATGTTGGGGCACCTGGCTGGCTCAATTGGAGGAGCATGTGGCTCTTAATCTCAGGGTCGTGGGTTCGAGGCCCATGTTGGGTATAGAGATTACTTAAATAAATAAAACTCAAAAAAAAAAAAAAAAAAGAAGGAAAGAAAGAAAAGAAATGATGATGTGTGTCAAGTGCCCAGCCCCCAGTGGGCTTTTCTTACTGTTATTGGTGCTTAATACTATAGTGTGCCAGGAGGAATACATCTCTCAATCACCTCTGTCTTGTATGTGTGTTTTTGAAAATGGAAGTGGTCTACCTTCCACAACAAGGAGCCTGTCTGTAGTAGGGAAACTTATCCCTCACATGGAGGAATAGGCACTTTCCCCATAACCTACCCACCTGGGCTTGGAATGTGTACCCCCTTCCTGCCACAGGTGTGGCCCTGAACCATTAGAGATGAAGAGTCCAGCCTCAGGTACTATAATGCATTTCCTAGAATATAAGTGCCTTGCCATTCACTCAGTCTATTCTCATTTCTGTGGACAAAACAGGGCATTTTAGCAGAATTTTTCAGAGCCTATCATACTTACTAGGAGAACTCCAAACAAGCATTTGCCTGTACCAGACCTCCATGGGAGAAGGAGTTTATCTAACAGGTGTCCTTTCTTCAGTGGCTTAGTACAGTGGCTGAAACATAGTTGTGCTTAATCAGTATTGGATAGATAGAAAGATGAATGGAAGGACGAAGGAATGATTTAATCTCTAGGATTTGTCTATTAATGCATGCATAATTGAAAGACTGAATAATAAATTTCCCAATGAGCTGGATATTAGCTCAGGGATTCTAAACCTTGGCTGCACTAATCACCAGGAGAATTTTTGTTTCATTTAACACTGATTTCTGAGTTCTACCCATGCTTATGCCCCGTTATTTTCTAAAATCTCCCCCAAGTGATTTTAATAGACAGTCAGGGTTGGGGTCAAACATGCCAGACCATTCTAAAAATATGTATCCTGTGCATAACTTACCATTCTCAATTAACAGTTTATATATCTTTTCCTCACTTAACTCTCCTTGGCTTATTACTGGGAATGTCTTATTCACAATTTTCCACCTAGTGCCTGGCACAGTGCTTGGTATATAGAGGACAGTTATAAACGTTAATTGAATAAATTGGTTGTTTCATTTAGGATACAAAAAAATCGCACAGTACCACAAAAAACAGAAAAAAAATGCTGGCACCATGAGTTTTATTTTGGGATGTATGTGTGTTGGTCGGGAGGGTTCTAACTGTCTATACTTTGGTATGATTTTTGTCCGTAATCCATTGTTTTTTTTCTCTGTTCACAGTCATTTATCCAGATACTGTAAATTGACAGCAGCTAAATATATTAGACTCTGTCAGGGAATCCCAATATGAAATATTTCACCCCATTAGTCCCATCTGTACCTATGCACTAAAATTCGTCATGATATATGCAAGAGGATAGTTCATTAATGTGATATCAAGCACCATTGTCCCCATTAAAGAAAGCCATAAAACCCTCTAGACAAAGACACACAGGTTGCCACACCGATTTTCTCAATTCCATAATCTAGTAATTTAAGCATAGAACTGGAAAGATATTTAAAGACATCATGTTCAGTAGTCTTTATTGAACATCGAGGAAGCTGGAGCTAGGTGGGTTTTAGGATTTGCCTGAGATGACACAACCTGTGAGAGACACAGCTAGTGCAAGAAACCTGATGTTCTAACCCACCGTGGATTGCATTAGAGTCAAAGGTCAGGATAAATTCCAAGAAATGCCCAATCTTCTAAGACTGAATGAAGAAGAAATGCAAGATCTGAACAAATTATAAATACTGAAATTGAATCAGTAATCAAAATTTTGATTTTGATCAAAAAAATTGGAAATCAAAAATTTCCAGCAAATAAAAGTCCAGTACCAGATGGCTTCATAGGTGAATTCTACTAAACATTAAAAAAGAGTTAACACCTATCCTTCTCAAACTATTGCCAAAAAAAAAAAAAAAAAAAAATAGAAGAGAAAGAATACTTCCAAACACATTCTGAGGCCAGCATTACTCTAATACCAAAACCAGACAAAGACAGTCAAGAAAGAAAGAAAGAAAGAAAGAAAGAAAGAAAGAAAGAAAGAAAGAAAGAAGAAAGAGAAAAGAAAAAGAAAAGAAAAAGAAAAGAAAAAGGAAGAAAAGAAAATTACAGGCCAGTATCACTGATGAACATACGTACAAGTATCTTCAACAAAATATTAGCAAACCAAATTCAGTAATATATTGAAAGGATAATAGGCAGTGATCAAGCGGGATTTGTTCCAGGGATTCAAGGAAGTTTCAATATCCAAAAGTACACAGATAATCCACATGATAAGCCACATAAACAGAGGGATAAAAATTATATAATTATCTCAATAGATGCAGAAAAAGCATGACAAAATTCAACATCCACTTATGATAAAAACTCAACAAAGTGAGTCTAGAAGGAACATACCTCAACATGATAAAAGCAATATATGACAAACCCACAAATAACATCATACTCAATGGTGAAAAGCTAAAAGCTTTTCCTTTAAGATCAGACACAAGACAAAGATGCCCACTCTCACCACTTTTTAAAAAAAATTTTTAATGTTTACTTTGTCTACTTTTGATGGGGGGAGGGGCAGAAAGAGAGAAAGAATCCCAAGTAGGCTGCACACTAGCACAGAGCCTGACACAGGGCTTGATCCCACAACTGCAAGACCATGACCCAAGCCAATATCAAGAGTTGGAAGTTCAACCAATTGAGCTACCCAGGCACCCCTCACTCTTAAGCCTTTTATTCAAATTATGGAAAATGATAAAGCTGAGAAAAAGATTAAAAAAAATATAGACCATGAGGGGAAAATTAGAGAACTAAGTGATTTAATGAAACATAATAATATCTGTATCATAGGAGTTCCAGAAGAAGAAGAGAGAGAGAGAAAGTGGCAGAAGGTTTACTTGAACAAATTATAGCTGAGGACTTCCTCAATGTGGGGAAGGAAGCAGACATGCAAATCCAGGAGGCATAGAGAACTCCCTTCAGATGTAACAAGAATAGGTCTCCACAACATATTACAGTGACACTGGCAAAATACAAAGATAAAGAGAGAATTCTGAAAGCAGCTAGGGACAAACGGGCCTTAACCTATAAGAGTAGACACATAAGGGTAGTAGCAGACCTGTCCACTGAAACTTGGCAGGCCAGAAAGGAGTGGCAGGAAATATTCAATGTGCTGAATAGGAAAATTATGCAGCCAAGAATCCTTTACCCCGCAAGGTTGTCATTCAGAATAGGAGAGATAAAGGCTTTCCAAGACAAACAAAAACTGAAGGAGTTCGTGACCACTAAACCAACCCTGCAAGAGATCTTAAGGGGGAGTCTGTGAGTAGAATGCTGTAAAGACTGCAGAGGTCCAGAAACCTCACCACAAGCATGAAATCTACAGATAACACAATGACACTAAATCCATATCTTTCAATAATGCTGAATGTAAATGGACTAAATGCTCCAAACAAAAGACATAGGGTATCAGAATAGATACAAAACAAGATTCATCTACATGCTGTCTATAAGAGACTCATTTTAGACCTGAGGACACCTTCAGATTGCAAGTGAGGGGATGGGGAACCATCTATCATGCTACTGGAAGTCAAGAGAAAGCTGGAGTAGCCATACTTATATCAGACAAACTAGACTTTAAACTAAAGGCTGTAACAAGAGATGAAGAAGGGCATTATATAATAATTACAGGGTCTATCCATCAAGAAGAGCTAACAATTATAAATGTTTATGCACCCAATTTGAGAACACCTGTATATATAAATCAATTAATCACAAACATAAACAATCTTATTGATAAGAATGCAGTAACAACAGGTGACTTTAATACTCCACTTACAACAATGGACAGATCATCTAGGCAGAAAATCAATAAAGAAACAGTGACCTTGAATGATACACTGGACTAGATGGACTGGAAAGATATATTCAGAACTTTTCATCCAAAAGCAGAATACACATTCTTCTTGAGTGCACATGGAGCATTCTCCAGAATAGATTACATACTGGGTCACAAAACAGCTCTCAATAAATCAAAAAGAATTGAGATCATACCATGCACCCTTAAGATCACAATGCTATGAAACTTGAAATCAACCATGAGAAAAAGTTTGGAAAACCTCCAAATGCATGGAGGTTAAAGAACACCCTGCTAAAGAATGAATGGGTCAACCAGGCAATTAAAGAAGAAATTTAAAAATATATGGAAACAAATGAAAATGAAAACACAACAGTCCAAACCCTTTGGCATGCAGCAAAAGAAGTCCTACGAGGAAAATACATTGCAATCCAGGCCTATCTCAAGAAACAAGAAAAATCGCCAATACAAAATCTGACAGCACACCTAAAGGAACTAGAAGCAAAACAGCAAAGAAACCCCAAGGCCAGCGGAAAAAGAGAAATAATAAAGACTATAGCAGAAATAAACAATGTAGAATCCCCCCCCCAAAAAAAAACCCAAAAAACAACAACAACAACAAAACATTAAACAGATCAATGAAACTAAGAGCTGGTTTTTTGAAAAAATAAACAAAATTGATAACCCCCTAGTCAGACTTCACAAAAAGAAAAAAAGAGAGGACCCAAATATATAAAACAAGAATGAAAGAGAGATCACAACCAACACCACAGAAATACAAACAATTACCAGAGAATACTATGAAAAAATGTATGCCAACAAAGTGGACAATCTGGAAGAAATGGACAAATTCCTAGATATCCACACACTACCAAAACTCAAATGGGAAGAAACAGAAAACTTGAATAGACCCATAACTAGTCTAGAAGAAATTGAATCAGTTTTCAAAAATCTTCCAACAAATAGAGTCCTGGGCCAGATGGCTTCCCAGAGTAATTCTACCAGACTTAAAGCAGAGTTAACATTTATCCTTCTTAAGCTGTTCCAAAAAATAGAAATGGAAGGAAAGCTTCTGGACTCATTCTATGAAGCCAGCATTACCTTGATTCCCAAACCAGACAGAGACCCCACAAAAAAAAGGAGAATTACAGGCCAATATCCCTGATTAACATGGATGCAGAAAATCTCAACAAGATACTAGCAAATTGAATTCAACAGCGTATTAAAAGAATTATTCACCATGATCAAGTGGGATTCATTCTTGGGCTGCAGGGCTGTTTCAGTATTCACAAATCAATGTGATACATCGCATTAGTAAAAGGAAGGATAAGAACCATATGATCCTGTCAATAGATTCAGAAAAACCATTTGACAAAATACAGCATCCTTTCTTTTTAAAAAAAAATTTTTTTTAACGTTTATTTATTTTTGAGACACAGAGAGACAGAGCATGAACAGGGGAGGGTCAGAGAGAGGGAGACACAGAATCTGAAACAGGCTCCAGGCTCTGAGCCATCAGCCCAGAGCCCGATGCGGGGCTCGAACTCACGGACCGCGAGATCGTGACCTGAGCTGAAGTCGGCCGCTTAACCAACTGAGCCACCCAGGCGCCCCTACAGCATCCTTTCTTAATAAAAACCCTCAAGAAAGTCCGAACAGAAGGAACCTACCTTAACATCATAAAAGCCATATATGAAAAGCCCACAGCTAATATCCTCAATGGGGAAAAATTGAGAGCTTTCCCCCCGAGATCAGGGACACGACAAGGATGTGCACTCTCACCTCACCACTGTTGTTTAACATAGTGTTGGAAGTCCTAGCCTCAGCAATCAGACAACAAAATGTAATAAAAGGCATCCAAATTGACAAAGCAGCCAAACTTTAACTTGTCACAGATGACATGATACTCTACATGGAAAACCCAAAAGATCCCACCAAAAAGCTGCTAGAACTGATACATGAATTCAGCAAAGTCGCAGGATATAAAATCAGTGTACAGGAATCGGTTGCATTTCTATACACCAATAATGAAGCAACGGAGATATCAAGGAATTGATCCCATTTACAATTGCACCAAGTACCATAAAATACCTAGGAATAAACCTAACCAAAGAGGTAAAAGATCTGTATGCTGAAAACTATAGAAAACGTATGAAGGAAATTGAAGAAGACACAAAGAAATAGAAAAACATTTCATACTCATGGATTAGAAGAATATTATTAAAATGTCAGTACTACCCAAAGCAATTTATACATTCAGTACAATCCCAATCAAAATTGCACAGGCATTCTTCTCAGAGCTAGAACAATCCTAAAATTTGTATGGAACCACACAAGACCCCAAATAGCCAAAGTTATGCTGAAAAAGAAAGCCAAAGCAGGAAGCATCACAATCCCAGACTTTAGCCTCTACTACAAAGCTGTAATCATCAAGACAGTATGGTATTGGCACAAAAACGGACACATAGACCAATGGAATAGAATAGAGAACCCAAAATTGGACCCACAAATGTATGGCCAACTAATCTTTGACAAAGCAGGAAAGAGTATCCAATGGAAAAAAGACCGTCTCTTTAGCAAATGGTG
Organism: Panthera pardus; assembly: GCF_024362965.1. Classification (NCBI taxonomy): domain Eukaryota; kingdom Metazoa; phylum Chordata; class Mammalia; order Carnivora; family Felidae; genus Panthera; species Panthera pardus. The sequence continues at coordinate 28,335,197 of NW_026526655.1, forward strand.
CTGGGAAAACTAGACAGTAACATGCAGAAGAATGAAACTGGACCACTTTCTTACACCATACACAAAAATAAACTCAAAATGGATGAAAGACCTAAATGTGAGACAGGAAACCATCAAAACCTTAGAGGAGAAAACAGGCAACAACCTCTTTGACCTCAGCCACAGCAATTTCTTGCTCAACATTTCTCCAAAGGCAAGGGAAATAAAAGCAAAAATGAACTACTGGGACCTCATCAAGATAAAAACCTTCTGCAATGCAAAGGAAACAATCAACAAAATTAAAAGGCAACTGATGGAATGGGAAAAGATATTTGCAAATGACATATCGGATAAGGGGCTAGTATCCAAAATCTATAAAGACCTTACCAAACTCAACACTCAAGAAACAAATAATCCAGTGAAGAAATGGGCAGAAGACATGAATAGACACTTCTCCAAAGAAGACATCCAGATGGCCAACCAACACATGAAAACATGCTCAACATCACTCATCATCAGGGAAATACAAATCAAAACCACATTGAGATACCACCTCAAACCAGTCAGAGTGGCTAAAATTAACAACGTAGAAAACAGATGCTGGTGAGGATGTGGAGAAATGAGAACCCTCCTGCACTGTTGGTGGGAATGCAAACTGGTGCTGCCACTCTGGAAAACAGTGTGGAGGTTCCTCAAAAAATTAAAAATAGAACTACCCTACGATGCAGCAATAGCACTACCAGGAATTTATCCAAGGGATACAGGAGTGCTGATTCATAGGGGCACATGTACCCCAATGTTTATAGCAGTACTTTCAAAAATAGCTAAATTATGGAAAGAGCCTAAATGTCCCATCAGCTGATGAATGGATAAAGAAGATGTGGTTTATACATACAATGGAATACTACTTGGCAGTGAGAAAGAATGAAATCCTGCCATTTTCATCAATGTGCATTAAACTGGAGGGTACTATGTTAAGTTAAATAAGTCAGTCAGAGAAAGACAGATATCATGTTTTCACTCAAATGTGGAACTTGAGAAACTTAACAGAAGACCCTAGGGGAAGGGAAGGGGAAAAAATAGTTACAAAACAGAGAGGGAGGGAGGGAGGCAAACCTTAAGAAACTCTAAAATACAGAGAACAAACTGAGGGTTGATTTGGGCGGGGGCATTAGAGGGGGAAAGGGGTGATGGGAATTGAGGAGGACACTTGTTGGGATGAGCACTGGGTGTTATATGTAAGCGATGAATCACGAGAATCTACCCCCAAAACCAAGAGCACACTGTATACACTGTATGTTAGCCAATTTGACAATAAATTATATTAATTAATTAGTTAATTAAAATAAATTCTTTATGTTTATTGTTTACTTTTGGGGGGGGTGGGGCAGAGAGAGAATCCTAAGAAGGCTGCACATAGCACAGAGCCTGATGTGGGGCTTGATCCCACAACTGTAATACCATGACCCAAGCCAATATCAAGAGTTGGATGCTCAACCAACTGAGCCCCACAGGTGCCCCTCAATCTTACCACTTTTATTCAACATAGTATTGGAAGTCCTAGCTATAACAATCAAGAAAAAAAAAGGCATCCAAATTGGAAAAGAGAAGTAAAACTGTGACTATTTGCAAATAACATGACACTATGTATAGAAAACCGTAAAGACTCCACTAAAAAATGATTAGAACTAATAAATGAATTCAGTACTGTTGCAGGAAACAAAATTAATATACAGAAATCTTTTGCAATTCTATACACTAATAACTATCAGAAAGAAATTATGAAAACAATATCATTTACAGTTGCATCAAGAAAAAAATACCTAGGAATAACTTTAATTGAGGAAATGAAACACCTGTACACTGAAAATGGTAAGACACCAATGAAAGAAATTGAAGCTAATACAAATAAATGGGAAGACATACCATGGACTGGAACAAATAATATTGTTAAAATGCCCATACATCCAAATCTGACCTACAGTCTGCAGATTCAGTGGAATCCCTATGAAAATACTTATGCCATTTTTCACAAAACTAGAACAGGTAATCCTAAAATTTGTACGCAGCTACAAAGACCCTGCGTAGCCAAAGCAATCTTCAGAAAGAACAAAGCCCTGATCTCCAGCTATACTACAAAGCTATCATAATGAAAATACAATGGCAGTGGCACAAAAACAAATGCATTAATTAATGGAACAGAAGAGAAAATCCAGAAATGAACCCATGCTTAGATGTTCAATTAATGTTCAACAAAGGAAACAAGAACATACAATGGGGAAAAGACAATCTCCTCAATAAATGATGTTGGGAAAACTGGACCATTTTTTTTAAATCATATACAAAATAAACTCAAAATGGGAGTAAAGACTTAAATGTAAGGCCTGAAACCACGAAACTCCTAGAAGAAAACATAGGTAATAGGTTCTTGGACATTGATCTTAACGTTATTTTTTTTGGATCTGTCTCCTCAGGCAAAGGCAACAAAAGCAAAAGCAAAAACAAAAAAATCAAATGGGACTACATAAAACTAAAAAACTTTTGCACAGTGAAGAAAACCATCAACAAAAAGGTAACCTACTGAATGGGAAAAGAGATATGCAAATTACATAACTGATAAGGGATTAATATCCAAAATATATAAAGAACTCAATTCAATATCATAAAAACAAATCAATTAAAAAATAGGCAAAGAATCTGAAGACATTTCTCCAAAGATGACATACAGATGGCCAACAGACACATGAAAAGATGCTCAACATCACTAATCATCAGGGAAATGTAAATCAAGACCACCATGAGACATCACCTCACATCTGTCAGAATGGCTAGGATAAAAAAGACAAGTAACATATGTTGGTGAAAATATGGAGAAAAGGGAACCTTTGTGTACTATTGATAGGAATGTAATTTGCTGCCGTCACCATGGAAAACAGTATGGAGGTTCCTCAAAAAATTAAAACTAAAACTAAAACATATGATCCAGCAATTCTACTTCTGGGTATTTATCCACAGAAAAAATTTATTTGAAAAGAATATGCACTCTTACATTCATTGCAATATTATTTTTAACAGCCAAGATAGGGAAGCAACCTAAATGTCCATCAGTAGATGAATGGATTAAGAGGAGGTAATATCTACATACAATGGAATATTACCCAGCCATGAAAAAGAATGAAACTTACCCATTTGCAAAAACATGGATGGACCTAGAAGGTATAATGCTAAGTGAAATAGGACAGAGAAAGACCAATGCTGTATGATTTCACTTATATGTGGAAACTAAAAAAAAAGCACACAAAACAGAAACAGACTCAAAGACACAGGGAATAATATGGTGGTTGTCAGAGGGGAGGGGGTGGGGTAAAGGATGATAGATGGGAAGGGGATTAAAAGGTACAAACTTCTAGTTATAAAATAAGACACAGTGGTGCAATGTACAGCACAGGAAATGTAGTTACTAATACATAACAACTTTGTATGGTGATAGATGGTAGTTAGATTTATCACGATGATCACTTCATAATGTATATAACTATTCAATCACTTTGTTAAATACCTGAAACTAATAGAATATTGTATGTCAGCTACACTTCAATTAAAAAAAAAAAAAAAACAGAGCATTACTTCTTTTTGTCCTGAAATAAACTCATTAAGGAATTAAAAAAAAAAAAAAAAAGAAATCAAAGACCAAACTTTTACTTCCATCTTAGTATCTGTTAGAAAGAAAAAGTGTGGGTATTGTTACAGTTTCCTCAGAGACTGTTGGGAGGAGGAGTGTTGGTGCAAAGGGAAGAAGGTAGAGGAAAGGGATCTTGAATGAGACTTTGAAACTTATCAGGAAAAGTGTGTTTTGTGGCAGTCAACACAGTTCATTTGTCTTTCTGTCCTTGTTTTCAGAATTTTCCCCAGAGAATACCTCCTTCAACAGATCCACCTGTATTCCCTCGCTGATCTGCAGCAGGTACGCACTCATAAGGGCCATTTCATTGCTCTTTTCTCATTGGGAAAGTGTCTTTGTTGATTATGGTATAGGTACTGAATTCTGCCATCATTGGGGTAGTTTCTTCATAAGCCCTGATAATCAGTTTCTACTCAGAATGAGAAAAAAAATTTACTATAAAAAATATTACAGGACAATAAGAAATGTTGGCAAGGATATGTAGGGACCAGAGCTCTCGTACATTGTTGGTGGGAATGTGAACTGGTTGGTACGGCCACTTTGGGAGACAGTTTGGTGGTCTCAAAAAGTTAAACCAAGTTACAATATGAACCAGCAGTTAGTTCCACTCCTAGAATATACCCAAGAGAATTGAAAACTTATGTCCATGTAAAACTTGTATACCAGTGTTCAGAGCAGCATTATTCATAATACCAAAGAATAGAAGTAACCCAATGTTCATCAGCTGGTGAACAGATAAACAAAATGCTATATATCCACACAATGGAATATTATTTGGCCACGAAAAGGAGCAACATACATGCTACAGCATAGGTGAATCTTGAAAACATCATGCTGAAAGGAGCCAGACAGAAAAGAATATATATGTATGATTCTGTTTAAATGAAATGTCCAAAATAGGCAAATCCACAGACAGAAAGTAGACAGATGAGTGGTTATCAGCACCTGGGGAGAACAAGGGAATGACTAGTGATGGCCTGGGGGTTTCCTTTGAGGCTGACCAAGGTGTTCTGGAATGATAATGGTGACGGTGGCACAACTTTGTGAATGTACTAAAACCCACTTTGGAAGAGTGAAGTTTATGGTATGTGAATTATATCTCAATAAAAAATTATACAAAGAAAGAACATCTGAAAGGCAATGATTGTATGAAACTCTTTGACTTGTGCTTAAGTCACTTAAGGGAGGACCTTAAAGTTTAATAAAACATAAGAAATCATATAAGAGTCAAAATCATCTTTTAAAACTTTTATTAGTGCTCGTCCTTTTAATGATTGACCAGGTTAGCAACCAAGATGAAAACCAGTATTTTTTCTGTTCAACCCAAAGTCCTGAATATGTTAAGCTTTGGTTAATCATTTAAATCAACAACTCACTGCCTAAGAAGCTTTTAGACGCTAAAAGCTTTCCATATATCTATTCTTTCAAGAGTCAATTAAAAAGATAATTGTAACAACTTCCTAAGCATCTCAAATTGTTCTGATTCTGTTCTTTTGTTTATCATCGTTGTCCTCTGCTGGTTTCGCCCACAGAAATAAGGTCCGCTTAAAAACTGTTCAGATCCTTCAGTCATTTTACAAGACTTTAAAGTGTTTGTTTTTTTTTTTTTTAACTTCAAACTTTGGTGTTTTCTTTGTACAGTCTGAGGGAGGAAAGTTATTTTAAATGGTAGTAGTTTTAGAGCATTTAGTTGGAACGATCTGAGAGAATAGGAATGTTTTAATTTCCATGTGTACATCAAGTTTAACCTGTTTGCACATATCAGCTTGTTCTATTCTTCAGTCCTGTATACCCTTTACTACCTAATCGAGCGGCAATGATCTGCTGGTTGGGGTAGGAAAAGGTATATTACAATTGCCCAGTGGTGTTCAAGGAGAAGAATTGATTAAAATATCTATTATACACTTATCTATTTTCTAGAACTTCACTTGATCATAGTATCTGAGAACCCATTTGAGAAGTATGTTTAAAGGCATGGACATAGTCTTGTAAGGGTGGTTTAAAATAGAATGGGTGAGTAGTTTTTGAGGAAGCCTTTTTTTTTTTTTAAAGCTTATTTTGAGAAAGAGAGAGAGAGAGTGCATGCCCATGCAGACAGGGAAGGGGCAGAGAGAGAGGGAGAGAGAATCCCAAGCAAGCCCCACTCTCAGTGCAGAGCCTGACGTGGGGCTCCATCTCAAGACCTAAGCTGAAATCAAGAGTCGGAGGCTTAGCTGACTGAGCCACCCAGGCACCCCTGAGGAAGCCTTTCAAAAATGGTTACCAGATGAAGAGAAGGAATCAGAACAATTCCATTTTCATTTTGGGGTATCAGAGTAGTGTATCCATTTGGCATGATAAAGCCTGCTATTTAAAGCTTCCCTATGCCTTGCAGACTCCCCCCGCACCGCCCCCTTGTATAATCAAACCACATATGCCACGCAGCTCACTTAAGTCAGTGACAACTGTATTCCTGGTGGGCTGGACCATTAGCCCCTGGAGCCCCATAAGCAGCTTAATCGGTTTTCAGCCTCAGTAGTAAAGCGATAGAGGCAATCAGCAGCTCATCAAACTCCCCGGGTTGGGGGGATGGCTAGAGCTCTGTGCATCCATTTAATACACAACAGCTCACTCTAACCTGGTTCTTTGTGCCTGGTTTTAAGATCCTCAGACTTATCATATTTAGAGGAAGTTTAATTCAATTACTTTTTCTGCCTGAGGTGGTTTAAATTGAATTTAGCTTTTGATCTGTCCGCATCTAGGCTATCAGTACTGAAGGGCACCTCCACCCCATTTTCTCTTAGTTTCTCAGTTTCAGGCGTGTTTTCTGAATCCGGACTATTCTTGAAAATACGTAAGAGAAGGGAGCACAAGAGGAGAAAAAAATGCACTATTGGTCTGTGACAGAGTGTGAGTGACAGCAGGCAGTCCAGCCTAACTAATGGAGCTGCCAGCCCTGTGCTGTCCTGTCCCCTTCTGTCCTGTGTGTGGCTGCACGGTCATCCTGTTTCACGTCAGCTTTAGGAGTTTTAAAGTTATTTCCCCCCCCCCCCATTTCATTTCCCTCTGCACTCCTAAAATAAAGGTTTCTATAAAAGCAGATCTAGCACATCAAATAACTACAGAAAAATGAACTTCAGTTTATAAATTTTGCAGGGGGTAGAAGGTACGCTACAGGAAGTAACTGAAGACTTAGACACCTTGAATGACAATAACATAAATATCTTTCCTAAAGGCATAGACTGCTCTCCACAGATTGCTCCTCAGTGAATTCGGTTTTTCCCATTAGCTCTTATTTAAAAAACAAAATGTGAACATCAACCAAAAATCAAACAAGGTAAGAATTTGGTGATGGTGTGGACATCACCAAAAATCAAACAAGGTAAGAATTTAAGAAACATGGTAAAGGGGGACTTACGATTTAAGCATCTATAATCTTAAAATAACAAGTACACAAAACACTAGTAATACCTAAGATAAAGGTGCTGGAAGAATTCTGGTTCAAAAAATTTGCTTCCTTCTCATATCTCTGTTTTCATTTATATAAGTAACAATCCCAAAGTTGAGGAGACAGACTCAGTTCAACAATATGGCTGGAGATTTCAAGCTACCTGAATGCTTCTGATGTTACATTCAAGACCAATTGCTCCCCGCTTCTCATTTTCTAAACTTAGTGGCCTCCTTTACACACATTCTTCTTTACATCTGTACACTTGGGTGTGAGGAGACGAACCGCACAGACCAACCCTGCTTAGCGGAAGAGGCTCCCTGCACTTGTTCTGGGAGCTGTAGTTGCCTGCTTGCTGGCCAATGAGTGCCAATTATCAGCAAAGGTTATAGCTCATACTGGTACCGAGTCCCCAGTTGTCTGTTTATTTCACCAGTGATTAAGTTGCTCACTGGGTTTTACTAGCACCTCATAAAGGTAGTAATTGAACAACACAGTCATTACGTGACTATAATCAGTTGGCAGCATTATAACATGCAACACAGAAGATGGGACCAAGTACTCCTTCTGCCTTGTAGCAGGTCCAAGGACAGCAAAAGACAGGGGCGGAGGTTCTCCAAAACCTAGGAACTCAGAGGGGCACTGACTGGAGCCCATCATTTCTTAAGTCTAGAATTTCAGGTGAATTTCTCTCCAGGATAGTAGATACTGTTAGAGAAACTTATTCAATCCATGTTCTTTGAATATAAGTCTAACATAATATATTGTTGATTGTTTTTAATGTTTATTTTGAGAGAGGGGGAGGGAGAGCAGGTATACATGCATGTGACCGGTGGAGGAGGAGGAGGAGGAGGAGGAGGAGGAGGAGGAGGAGGAGGAGGAGGAGGAGAAGGAGGGAGGGAGAGGGGGAGAGAGAGAGAGAGAGAGAGAGAGAGAGAGAGAGAGAGAGAGAGAATATCTCAAGCAGCCTCCACACTATCAGCACAGAGCCCAACACGGGGCTTGATCCCAGCAACCATGAGATCATGACCTGAGCTGAAGTCATGAGTCAGATGCTTCACTGACTGATCCAAATAGAATCATAAGCAGAAGCTTTCTTTCAGGAGGTGTGATTGCAGTGTTTGCTTTGTTTTTTCAAATGACAGAGCAGTTCCTTATAAAGGATTTGGCAGACAAGGACTAAGCATATATCAATGAATGAACAAGTACTGAGGCATGTTTTGAATGGGGGAAACTGAGGCACTGCTTTTTAAAAGCTTTCTCCTGCTTTGATACTTCAAGAGGGGGAAGTAGAAAATAATTTGTGTCTTGTTATTTTCTGTCTGTCCAGCATTTTCACAAATCCATGGAAAGGCTAAATTAAGATAGGGATATGATAAAAAGATAAGCCCCAAGGAGTCAGCAGGAACAATACCATAACTCTCAATGCATTAGCTTTCTGCAGTAGCTCTCCCCTTTCCCTGTAAAGTACGTGACAGACCGTCTTCTTACTTACATTGCTGATAGGAAAATTCCACATTTTACCAATAGAATACATTAGTATATGTAAGTTAACATTCAAGGGATTATTGTTGCTCTTAAGGAACAAATCAGAACCCTGGTTCAATAGCTCATTCCTCAGACTGTGTAAGTGATAGGAGAATTCTTCTCAAGTTCCTTCTGTTTGCTGAAAGGAAAGGTCAGATTTAACTTCTAAATTTTAGCTACCTGTGCTCTTGTGACAAAACCTAAAAATGTATATTAATGACTAACTCTTCTGGTGTTACTCACCTTTGGGGCATATGTAAGCTAAGCATTGAATGATTCTATTTGTAAATGATTCATGAGAAAGGATACTGGAGGATCCCATGGGTGAGGCAGTTGGTTAAAGCAGCCCCTCCCATCGAGTCCCTCCACTGCCTACCACCTACCCCCCCCCAACACGCACCCCCCTGTTGTGGGACAATCTGAGGAGCTGATTTCCCCATCATCCACCTTCCCCCAGCCCTCAGTTTCAAACTAGATCTTACCTTCAAGTTAAGGCAATTTAGATTCCAGTTAATACAAAATACTACCTGAGAAGAATAAATTATTTTGTCACAAGTTCTTTTGTCTTGTTAATAAGTTGAAAGCACAGGATGATATTCAAGAGGAGATATATTTCAACAGATATGATGATGCAAAAAAGATGGAACAGTCTGGAATTTGGAGTACTTACTAAGAAGATGTAAAGTGGGAAGGATGCCAGAGGGGAGGGCCCATAGCACTTAAGAGCCATGAAAAGAGAGAGGAGTAAATCAAATGCATACTACCTTTCCAGAGTTGCCTAGAATGGTCTGAACTGCTTGCTTTATGCTAAAGCAGTAAACACTTACGTTAAGCAACTAGGCATGTAAATATTTGATGTATCAATAGATGGACGGATGGATGGATACATTCACTATCCCTAAACTTATTAGCACACTCTGTACCCAAAGAAAAGCAAACTAGTTTTAGCCCCTAAACCAAACTCTAATGCTGCTCTATAAAACAACAATGTACAGAATTCTAAAACCAAGTAAGAATCTACACCTTTTTTGTATTGGGATAATGGCACATTGTTTACTGTTGCAAACTTTCTGCACACTAAACATTCCTAGACAGCTAGCTGACTTTTCAGTTAACTTTTTTGCCCCGTACCCATACGACTTAGGAATTGTCATCTCTGTGACCTAAACATTTGTCAGAATTGGGTCCTACCGTGAAGATTATCTACTCTTCCCTAGCTAGTGAGTGCAGCCACTAAAAGGCAATGTTTAAGACATTTTGAGGCCACTTTTTAAAAACATGCTTTGCTGAATTCTTCTTTGAGGAAGTGTGTGAGTGATCTTGCATGGCCCTGCCCCACCAAGCAAACAATCAGAGAAAGTTATTCTCTGTGGGCACTGTTTGTCAGCAGACAAAGGCCGAGCCTAAGTGGGCACCCAGCACAGCTGCCCTTTCACCGAAGAAGCAACAGGTGATGACCTTTCTTCACACGAGGCTGACATCTTTGAATCCACAGTCCACAGGAGCACAGCGCCTCGGTGCCCACAACCGAGTCACCAGTCTCCAAGCCTCAGCAGCCTGAGGAATTGTATTCACAGCCTCTCAGCACCCCTGATCCCCGGACCATTGTCCACCCAGGCATTAGCGGGCAGGGTAACTAATTAGGAGCGTTCGGACTTAACAAGCAGAAAAACAAAGTGTGACAGCTTGCCTGTGTTGTTCCCTGGCCAGGGCCTGTGTCCGCTGCAGCCACCACTGCCCTCAGAAGCTTCTGGGGTGATTTGGGGCAAGATAGGAGTGGGGCCTCCAGGAAAACATCACTAAATCTTCCTTAGCTACTTTAGCCACCGTTGTTCTACTCAGTGAGCTAGAAAAGACCGTAAGTTACTTGGGGGAGGGGAGGGCACACATCATGTCTTTTAAATAAGTAGGTTTTTTAAAAGTGTGCAAGGGGCACAGGGAAGAATTGAATGTCATTCTATGAAGGATTCACAGGTTGGCATCAGAGCAAATGGGAAACTCACTGGTTTTCAGGAGAGGTGTATCTTGAGTAGGTGCTGAATAGTCCATGCCTCAAATTCAGTCTTCCAGGGGGTTTCAGATCTTGGGGGAGGGGGGAGTGATGACCACTGCTAAGTGCCTGGGCTGGAAGCTGGGTCTGCTGACTCCTTGGCAGAGGCCTTAAATCTCTGGAGTTTTGTTGATCTTGACTACTGTTTTTTTGGTGTTTTGGTGATGGGGCCAGTTAGCTGAGCTAAAGCAGGTGATTAACAAGGTAGTGATACAGATTGTTCTTTATGCCAGCCAGTTAGTCTTTCTTTGTTCGGAGAACACTTTGTCTGTCTGCAGACCCAGGCCCCACACCCAACTACATCCACGCACCTGGTCCAGAGACACAGTAAAGGATTGGGGAAGGTGGGCTGTGGCAGAAAACGTGGTTAGCTAAGGGCAAAGTATTGCCCTTCTTGGGCAACCAGGCCAGAAAGAGGACCATGTGTTGTAAGGGCTGGATAGAGAGCCTCAGTCTCCAGCTGAGAAAGAACTCAGTTGAGATAAGGATTCCAGAAGTCAAATGTGAGCCCTGGAAGTATAAACAGCATGATCATAGGGGAGGTCGCAGCCACAGAGGTAGGTGGTGCTCAGTCAGTGCTGATGGAGATCACTTTCCTGGAATCTAGTTTCCTGGCTCTGCTTCTACTATGGCTTCCAACCAGCTGGGATTTTGTTGTTGTTGTTGATTTGGGGGTTGTATTATTGTTGTTTCCCATTTATAAAAAAGCAGTTATGGGGCACCAGGATGGCTTAGTCGGTTGAGTATCCGACTCTTGATTTCGGCTCAGGTCATAATCTCATGGCTCGTGCACTCGAGCCCTGCATCAGGCTCTGTGCTAACAGTGAGGAGACTGCTTGAGAGTCTTTCTCTCTCTCTGCCCCTCCCCTGCTTGCACGTGCATGCTCTCTCTCAAAAATAAACATTAAAAAGCAGTTATATTACTGACTAGGCAAAGGCCTGCTTTCAAAAACACTTTACTTAAAGATATAGACAGAGTAAGGTTAGTGTCGATCTCACCATTGGTGGAATCAGACCCTCCCTGCCTGGCCCCTCAGCCTGCCGCTTCACACACAAATGTTGTTAGTCGCTAGGAACAGGCAAGAATGAACTGCCATCAAAACTAATCTGTCACGTGGTCAGATAACGGTCACAGTGGCAGTTGCTCAGTGGGGCCTAGTTCCGTGCACAAGTTACCTATTGCTGTTTAACAGATTACCCCAAAACTCAGTAACTAAAACAGAAGTAAACCCTTGTCTCCCAGGTCTCTGTGGGGCAGGAATGTGGGAGCAGTCTAATTGGGCATTTTGGGTTCAGGCTGTTCGGAGGCTGCAGCCCAGGTGTCATTTGGGGCCACAGTCATTGGAAGAAGCCCTGACTGGGGCCAGGGCATCTGCTTCCAAGGTGGGTTACTTCCACAGCAGCCGAAAGTTGGTGCTGGCCATTGATGGGAGCCCTCTGCCCCTCCTCACGTGGGCCCTGCCGCATGCTGCCTCGTGGGGGATCTGAGCGAGTGAAAGCCAGCAGAGGCTACTCTTTGTGGGTCTTTGCCTCTTGAGTCAGATAACCGTCACTTCTGCCATATTCTATTTGTTTGACATAAGTCACTAAGTTGGGCCCACACCCGAGGAGAAGTGCACTGCCACAACCAGAGAGCTTACAATTTTGAGAGAGACAGACAGACAGACCGAGCACGAGCAGGGGAGGGGCAGAGAGCAAGGGAGACACAGAATCCGAAGCAGGCTCCAGGCTCCGAGCTGTCAGCACAGGGGCTGATGTGGGGCTCGAACCCACAAACCGTGAGACCATGACCTGAGACAAAGTTGGACACTTAACCGACTGAGCCACCCAGGCGTCCCATAAACATGTTTTAAACCCATCATATCTTATAATAGCGGCCTGTCCTAGCTGTATGCTTCTTTTACGTATGTATTTTGAATGTATTTTTTACCGTTTAAAAAGCATTCTTTCCAAAACAACCTTGTGAGGTCGGCAGCTCTGCCTTGTCTCATGTCCATTTCATGGGCAAGAACGCAGACGTAGATAAACTAGCTGGCTTTCCAGAGCTACGCAGCTTCTGCTAAGTGACCGAACCAAGACTGAAACCAAACTTTCCTGCCTCCTTGTCCAGTGTTCTCTCTGCTGTACCATAGGAGTGTACGTGTTAAGCAGGCAGCCTCCTGAGTAATCTCACACTCTTGGAAGCAGCCACCATGTTGTAAGGAAGCCCAAACCAGCTCATGCACAGAGACTGCAAAGAGAGGCCACATGTAGTCATTCTAGCTGACAGCCCCACTGAGTCCTGGTGGACAGCCGTCATCAGCCACTAGGCATGTGAGTAAAGATACTTTCAAAGGATTCCGGCCTCTAGCTTTCAACTCTTCTCAGCAGAGGCAACAGATATCATGGAGCGGAGAAAAGCCATCTCCACCATTTCCTGCCTGAGATTCTGACTCACAGATTCTGAGAATAAAATGATGGCCTTACACCACTAGGTTTGGGGTATTTTGTTTTGCAACAGTAGACACTGGAACACCAGTAACTCAGCTGTTAGATCACAGCCTCTAGGAAGCTCTCTGAGTTGAAATGTGAGGATCCAGGCTGAAGCCAGATGGAGGGAAATGGGAGGAGAACTTTCAGGCCTTGGTAGCATCAAAGCCATCAGTGACCTAATCTACAGTGTTTCTATCAGGGAGGCAAACAGGAAAAAGGTTTTATTACTGACATTTGACATTTCTGAAGAATGTTCTGTCTGCATGCTTCAGGATTATTTGAAAAGTTGTCCCAACACACGTTCACGGAACATGTATGATGGGATCACTTGACTTTCCTTAGGAATGAATGTGATAAAAAATCTGAGTCTCCAAGCTAGAGCTACAGAGAGCATGGAGTTCATAATTTTTCTATCCCACCTGTGCTCCTGAAGCAGGAGCCCAGTTGTCAGTCACCAAACCCTTGGCTGCACACCTATTCATTCATTCATTCATCTAGATGTTAATTAAGCATATACTCATAACTACATGCCCAGAGTTATGCTGGCCTTGAAGTTGAGAGCGCATTTTCTCAGGAAAGGACTGCTGAGTCTTATGATTACGGTCAAACTCCTGTACTCTGTACTCCGTCTTTGTGTCAAGAACTTCTGGTGGAGGCTGCCCATGACTGTGTTCAACCTAATGACATCCAGCAGGATTTCACCCCTTGATGCCTCATGCCAGCCACTCTGCCACATTTGTAGTTGGTCTTCAAGGGGCCAGAGGGATCTTGAGAAGGCTGTCTAGGGAGGTATTGAAGGCTAAGGAGGTTTCTAGCCTTTTCACCAAGTTCATTCACTGGATGTTGCTCCAGTGGTGGAACGAGGGAGGACGGCAGACTCACAAGACAGCATTAGCATTTGTGTCTTTGATGAAACCACTGGCTGCACGTGATGGCGAGCTGCAGTTCCATCTACGTTTGGAACGTGGTGCTTTTCAAGAATACCGCACCCATCCTTCTGAGGAAAAGTTAGCGGACTGGGGCAGCTTTTCTCATTATTTGTTTTGAGATTTCTGGCCAAGCCCTAGTGAACCATCAACACATTTGCTCCTGGAATTTTAAACAAGATTAAAGTCATTTGTGACAGCAGGGAGGATCTTTATAGCCCAAGAAATCAAGGAAAGGTAGAAGGAGCATCATCAGTCATTCAGGAAGCTACTGAAGCATTAATAAGCCCGGACCTCTGTTAGCTGTTGAACAGGTTTCTTGTCAGTCAGAAATTCACTCCTCTCCCAAGAGCCAGTCATTCATTTATCTATCCGTACAAGAAACAAGTGATAAATGTCATATTAGGTACCAAGCACTTCCTGTGCCAAGTGCTGGGGACAGGATAGAGAAGGCACAGCGCCTGCCCTCTCAGAACATTCTCTCCCAGTTCTGTACTGGTATGCCAAGCACATCGGAGGGGCAGCCTAACCATTCCATTCTGCATTTAAAGGAGAGAAATAAGAGAAATGGGGCTTTAGCACAGGGTTATGTTGACTCCGGCTTCCGCAGGGGCCAGGCAAGTGGCATGGCATCTGTGCCTGACACAGGCCCAAGTAGACACTTCAGGTCATGATGAGGAGCCAGAGTCCATCCTCCTCTGAAGGGGACAGCTGTTACTCAGTAGCTCCGGAGCTGTCATCTCTTCCCGTTTTCCAAGAGAAGCCGGAAATCCGCATTTTTATGTGAAATTTCTTTATATTTAAACACTCTGCAGGCCAAACAAAACACAGCCACTGGTTTTGACCTCTGCTTTATAATAGAGAATGCTCGCTTTTGTTCCTTCAGAACTAATGAATGCTCAATTATGAGAAGGAATTTGGAGGTTGGTGTTAGATTATGCTCCTCAAAAGGCTGCAGACCCCACCCTGAACCCTCGAGATACTAATTGACACACTAGCACAGGCCGACAGCTGGGCTCTGGAAGTAGGAACACACGAGGAAACAGGCCAGCTAGTCCAGGTCACTTTGGGAGGTCAGGGCAGCAGTGCAAACATTAGGAAGGCTGAAGACAAAGGTCAGGTGGCAGCAAGGAAGCCCTCCGTTTCCTCGAGCTGTTGGTTAATGAATCATATTCAAAAACTATCACCAGATTCCCCCTCTCTGGCACTGCTTCGTGAGGTGGAAAACTTAAATGGAAATCAAAATTACCATGGCTGTCGGGAGCTTTTCAGAGACCAGCAGGCCAGTGTGAGGCCAACATAGGATGAAGTTTCTGCCTGGAGCAAAGGTCTCCAAAGGATACCTGGTGTTGGGTATTGCAGAAGGGCTGGATGGAACAGGATTATATACTGGAGCCTTGGAGCCCGGCTGCCCATATTCGAATGCCAGCTCACTCCAGACTCACTAGGTGATCTTGAACTAATCACTTGTCTTAATAACTCAAAAAAAAGCTTCATCTCTGAAGCCGGGGATAATAATGGTACCTTCCCCAAAAGTTGCTGTGAGGCTCAGAGGAGTGAACCTACAATGCTGCTTGACACTCAGAGCTTAGGAGCTATAAGCTTCACTGGTGGCCCAAGTACTGGGATTAGTGTTGCTAGGAGAGGTGGGCCTTCCCTAAATGGCTCCCTGTAGCTTTCTTCAGTGGCACCAAGACACTGCATCTGTGGATACCGATGGCAACCGCCACCACAGAAGTAATGTTTGTTCTACCTGTTTGGGCCCTCAGATTCTGCCTGGGGCTCTCGGCCACTGGATCCTACCATAGCCACACTGCGGTCACTGCACGGACCAGCACCTTGATAGGGAAGAGAAACCCTGGGTGGGCTTCCTCCTGCCTCTAGGGTGGTCCTAGACCAGACCTCCCCAGAGGAACTGCACTTCGAGGCCTCCCACCCTCACCCCCTTCCTGCCCAGGCAGTAAGAACTCCCCAGAGGGCCGTGCTAGATAGAACAAGTCAGAAGCACATACTGGCCTCCTAGCTTCACCATCTTTCTTTGGTCTTGCTAGGAGGCCTTCAACACTTGAACCAGAAGCTGAGTTTTGGCTTCCCCAAAACGGTAGGCACCTTCAGTACTTGTCTCTCTGAAGAATGAGTGCCCTTTTGGTGGTGGGTGGGGGCGGGGGGGGTGTTGTGCATAGATAATCTCTTCAATTTTAACAAAAAGCATTCTTTAAATTTCGTACAATCCTAGAATGTGCTGTGTGTGTGTGTGCGCGTGCACGCTTAAAAAATACTGAATCCACACTGTTTCTGTAGCTATAGAAGGGAGGAGCTTACCAGACTGAACTTTTGGCAGAAATAAAAAGGACCCATGTTTCCTTCCCACCTGCAATTATAGTTTTACCAGCTTGTAAAGCACCCGTAGAATTTGCAGTACATTCTTCCTTTGCAGGAGGGGAGAGGCCCTGCTGTGAAGGTAATTGGCTTTCTAGCTTCCTTTAATGTGCAGGTGGAAGGGACCTGTACTGAAGGGCCTATACTCTTAGGATTAACTGATGTTGAATTGTGTTTAACTTCCACGCATCTCCCTGAATACATGTGTTCCATTAAATCTTAGGAGTGGAAACACAGCTTATAACCTCGGAAAATATCCCCATCCCTATCACTTCTTATGGCTTTACAAAAACAGAGGTTGTTTTTTTTTTTAATGGATTAAAAAAATTTTTTTAATGTTTATTCATTTTTTAAGAGAGAGAGAGAGACAGAGCACAAGTAGGGGAGGGGCAGAGAGAGGGAGACACAGAATCTGAAGCAGGGTCCAGGCTCCAAGCTATCAGCACAGAGCCCAAAGTGGGGCTTGACTCCCAAACCATGAGATCATGACCTGAGCCAAAGTCTGATGCTTAACCGACTGAGCCACCCAGGTGCCCCTTAAATGGATTTTTAACCACCGAAGGGATTATGCTCAACCCTGTTTAACCCTTGTGTTAAAGATACATGGCATCTTTAAATGACAGTTTCACACAGTACATCCAACTTGTATGACTTTTTTCCTCAAGCTTTGGCTGTTTACAGTATTCGTACCCAGGAGGAGAATCTCGGACTCTTCACTACTTTATATCTAGAATCCTAAGTTACCTTATTTGTGAAGTGAAAAGGTAGAGTTAAACAATTTTTACAGCCCCTCTCCCAGCTCAAGGAATCCTGGTTCCATGATCCTTAAGAAGTGATTAAATTGTGGAAGCTACCCTACATGTCTCTATCTACTTTCTGGGATTTTCTTGCCAGTTTTCATAAACTAGCAAGGCTCTGAGCATACCAAAGAACATGGAGTGAAAGCCAGATAGCTGCTCCTTCAATCAAGGGACAAATGTCAAGATTCCATTTGCCAAAGATCAACTGATATTTTCACTTTTTGTCCTTAAACAGCAGTTTTAATCTTTTCCACAAACTTAATCTGAAGGACAGCTTACAAAAACAAGTTAAATATACTGATTTTATACAGCCCTTAAAAGCAAATTACCTTCTTAATACCTTACAATCTAGTGGCGACTAGAATAGTCCCCAGCACACAAAAGTTGGCCAGTAAAAATGTGCAGAATATGCCAGCTAGTGAATTTGCTCCTAAGTGGGCAGCTTCGATAGGTTATCTGGTGAACTAGGAGTTGGAGTTTGTGTCAGAGCTAAAAGCAGAGAGCCCCTTGCAGCACGGGTGTGCATGAAGGACAATGAAAGAATGGGGCATCATAAGGGAAGGCTTAGACCTGAAGAAAAAGGGAATTCAGGGAAGGAGGTTGTTGAATGGATTCTTGGCTGGAGCAGAGGTCAAGGGTGCAGAGAGAAAGTCTAGGTAATCACAGGTAGTAAAACTACTGATTGGAGTTTCATCTTTTTCTCTTTTTTCTGTCTGTTGCCCTCTGGGGGCAGGGCAGGGGATCATCTGACAGACAGAAGGAGCTAGAAAGGGCCAGGATTCTCAGGCTGCTTGCTTTTTCCCCAAAGTTGTTAAGGCACACTCTCACCGAAGACAAAGGCCTCCCATTTCATAGCACTCAGTCAAGGAGGGAGGAGAGAGACATTCAGAAAACCTACAACCCAGGACAACAATAGTTCATCCTTTACCAAGTAACATAATACTTCCGGCACTTAGTCTTTGTAAAATGAGAACATTGTACTAAATAATTAGATTAATCATAGCTGTTTTTTATTACATGTTTTAAAAAATGTGACTTTTGGGGCGCCTGGGTGGCTCAGTCAGTTGAGCGTCCGACTTCAGCTCAGGTCACGATCTCACGGTCCGTGAGTTCGAGCTCCACGTCGGGCTCTGGGCTGATGGCTCAGAGCCTGGAGCCTGCTTCCGATTCTGTGTCTCCCTCTCTCTCTGCCCCTCCCCCATTCATGCTCTGTCTCTCTCTGTCTCAAAAATAAATAAACGTTGAAAAAAAAATTTTTTTAAAAATGTGACTTTTATTATAGAGTGCTTACTTGAGGCCAGACCCTGTTCTAAATCCATGTAGATTACCTCATTTAATCCCAACAGCCCTCTGAGGTAGGTACTATTATTACTCATCTCTTGCCCAAAGTCATTTAGCTGAAGTAGAGGAGCTGGGATTCAAACCCAAGCTGTCCTGTTCTAGTACATACCTTCTCATTTCCGTTTTATATGAAATGTTTCAGACTTGTCAAATCCAAGAATAATAAATACGACCAGCTGCTTGATTACCCCTGCAGTTGAAGGATTCCCTTCTCCAGTGGGCACACACTCTGAACCACTATGTTTACTATTTGCCACCAGCACTAACATTTCTTTATTTCTAGAGGCATCCTGATACCAAGATCTACCTGGCAGCAAGGCCACGCCCTACCATTGCTGAAGCTCCACTAAGTCTTATCACTGGGTAGAAGGAAAGAATAGAAGGCAATGAGGAGAACAGAACTACATAAATGTTCCCATCACAGCCTGAGTACCAGCACCATATATGTAAAAATCCAGTGCCTGGGAGACGCTGCGTAGATGCTGTGGTCATAGTGCTTAGGCCCAGTCCTGCCCAGGTTCCCCCAAATAGTCCATAGCCCCTAAAGTTTCTACAGTCTTAACCACTACTGTGGTGGCCAAAATGTTTTCATTCTGTCCAACCCAGTGACCAGTTGTCAAAAACAGCAAACTTCCAGAGCAAAGAACTGGGTAACCCACAGAATATATTATAGCACAAATGGGAAAGCAGGCTAATTACATATGGACTTATGATACTGTGAATTTGCTTTTGTTTTTTGAAATTTTGGACTTAGCATATTCTATAGTCATCACTAAGGCTGACCTGTGTCAGTGTGTGTTTATATATTTATAGCTAGTCTGCTTCCAAAAAGGAGTTTTGTGGTAGAGCTTCCCTCTTTCTCTCTCTCTCTCCCTCCCTCCCCGTGTGTGTGTGCGCGCGCGTGCGCGCGAGTGTGTGTGTGTTCATAACTGGCTACTTTTAATTCTCATCACTTGCCATTGGTTTGAATCATTGGCATATATACTTATCAAAGATGAGTCTTTGCTGCTCAGGATCCGGCGTGCCTGGAGTTCTGCTAGCATCCCTCCCACAGAATGTGGTTAGAAAACCCAACTCTTCTAGAATTGCCTTCAGCCTAAAGGTTCCCTTCAGCTACTGGAAGAATAGAGGACAAAAATCTGATGCAGCTGACATTTTAGGTGTGTATATAATTTACCAAATTGTTGACCACTCAGCTCTTAGTCAGTGGTCACAAAAGGAATTAGAAACCCTCCCCTGCTACCCCACAACCCAAAGAAGGAAGGGTGTTACTTGGCTTTGGCACAGAAGCCTGCTGGCACACAGTGTCAAACAGCAGCACAATGGTACATTTTGGCCACAGAAGGCTTTGGGGTAGCGGAAAGGGCCAAAATAGTTGTGGCATAAGTTGGCCAAGATATTAAGCAGATCTGAGTTTAATTTGACGTAAAGATAACAACGCTTTTTTTTTCGTTGTTTGTTTGTTTTGTTTTCCAACTGGCTGCTGCTTTCTCTGTCTCCATGGGACCAAAGATTTCAGCCAGGAGCTAGTTCATAAGGGCATTCAAGTCCTTTCAAAGTGAGACATGCAGTGGTCTTTACACTGGCTTTCACGTTTGGCTGGGCAAGATGGAGTAAGGATAAAAAGGCACATGGGGATCTGGGAGAAGCTGAAAATGGATCTTGAGGCTTGAATTCCTCTAGGACTTTGCTTAAGCCACATTGCCTGAGCTTAGAATAGAGAGGCAGGCAGTCTGTCTCCTTGGGATAAGGAAAGATTTGGAACTCGGCTACTGTGAGGTCTTGGCCCCTACTGTGTATTCTGGTTTGTTTTGTTAGCAGGAGCAAGTTATTCTCGTTTCTTGCCTTTGGGGTTTTCTTCAGCACACTTAGAAGCTACGAGTCTCCACCCCACTGATAGGGTGGACAGAATGGGATAATGAAAGGGGTGGAGAGACAAGTTGATTCAGCTGCTTAGGATGAGGAAGGCCAAGAAACTTCAGGCCTCGGAGCTAGCTTCTGGACACATCAAGGGTGGGGATGGAAGGGGCACCATGAGGACTGAAGTTATCTCTATCTAGGCAAGAAGCCATTCTTCCTAAGAGGCTAATGGGGCCAGCCGTGCTAGTTAGGAAAACCAATTTCTTGTCTGAATCGTGACTTTATTACCCGTGAAGTGGTTAACAGTGGAGGAGAAGCTACAGTATTCTGAAAAGTAGTCAGTGAAGTGTAACCAATCAAAAGGGATTATGAGATATACCTAAAAATGGTTAAAATGGTAAATGTAATGTATATTTACCACACTAAAAAGAATATGTAGCTTCTTAAAAAAAAAAACAAAAAGATTAGGATCCCCTTAGGAAGGCACTCCTTGACTTATGTATGGACTCTATTTCATGACCTTCTAAGTATTTGTGAAGTGCTAGGTACCATGTTTTGTGATGTGGTGGATTTAAAATGTGTAAGACAAGATGCTCATTCTAGATGGGCAGCATGCTGACGGGGTCCTCCGAGTGGGAAGGAGATGCATTTAGGAGGAAACGAGCAGTCCCTCTACCCGGGATCTGGAGGTGCCTACCCAATTTCCAGACTGGGAACAGAGACGGTGCAGTTTTAGGATTCTTGCCAAGACTATGCTATGCATTCCCCACATAAAATGTTACCAGAGTTCGTTCTTAGGCCTGCTTGTAAGAGTCTTTAAAAATACTGGCTCAGTCGGTAGAGCATGCGACTCTTGATCTGAAGGTCATGAGTTCAAGCACCATATTGGGCATAGAGCCTACTTTAAAAAAATAAAAATAAAAATGACCTATACGTGGAAAATTCCACCTTGAATGCAAGTCTTTATCCATCCTGCACTCCACTACTAAGAACAATACCTGGGCAAGAGGAAATGCCCAATAAATATGGAGTGAATGAATGAATGAGTTACAGGAAGAAGAAGACAAGTATGAGACTGAGCTCAAAAGGGACTGTATGTTAATTCAAGCCACGATATTGCATAAGTGAGCATTTGTGACCTGAAGATCTCACTAACATTAATCTTGTTTTTTTTTTTTTTCTTTAGGACTATTTAGTCCTGAGTTCAGACAACTGATTTTCGGTAACCGCTATAGTTCAGCTATAGCATGCCCTCTGAAAGGCAGTGGAGCATAATGGTTGAGGGCATGGAGCCTGGAGCCAGACAGCTTGGGTTTACATCTTAGCTGTACCCCTTACCCGCTGTGTGATCTTGAGCGGATTACTTAAACATATTATGCCTCAGTTTCCTTATTTGTAAAATGGGGATTATTAAAGTACCTACCTCACAAGATGATGAGATTGTGTTATAAATACGTGAAGTTCAGTTGATTTACAGCACCGTAATAAGGCTTTTATCATGCACCCCGTGACTACAGGTGCTTTCTCTTTTTTATTCTAACAGTTCAAGCTGTCCATGAATAGCAAGAACACTTTAATATTAGAAACTCTGAAATGTTACAAAGGGGATTCCCTACCTGGACAATCTGACATATATTTCACATCCTCTTTCTACCACTACTGCCAATCTTTTCTAGTTTAGATGACCCCAGTTTCTCCATCTCTGACATAGATAATAATTTACCTTATATGGCTGATAAGGGAACCAATAAAGATATAGATACACACACACACACACACACACACACACACACACACACAGAACTTTTAATGAAGTATGTAAGCAGATTAAGCGTAATAGAAAATGCTTTTTCAAATGGCTTAGCAGAAATCACTAATACTGGCATTTTTAAAAATACATTTAAAATAGTAGTTGACTGGGGCGCCTAGGTGGCTTAGTCGGTTGAGTGTCCAACTCTTGATTTTGGCTCAGATCATGATCCCAGGGCCATGGGATCAAACCCCGCATTGAGGCATGGAGGCATGCCGCCAGGCATGGAGCCTGCTTAAGATTCTCTCTCTCCCCTTCCCTCTCTCCCTCTATCCCTCTCCCCTGTTTACACACATTCTCTCTCAAAAAATTAAATTTAAAAAAAATGTTTAAAAATACAATACATAGCCATCATGATATAGAGCTAAAACTCAAAAATCAGAGTTTGGTGGGGTGATATTGCCAGTAACACTGCATTTAAGAATGATAGCCTTTTCTATTATCAGGTCTTCTAACATATTCTAGTCATAAATTATACGTAAGTATGCACAGATATGTATTATACACAGTCATGCGTTTAAGGAAATGGTCTCTTTTCCGTAATTTGAAAATTCCTGGTAACTCCATTTTATTTCATTAATGCACATTCTCACATGCTGTTAACTACCTGCTTCCTAGGATGCCGTACAATTTATACTGCTGACATGACCTTGTGACAGAATCATGAGTACTACAGCTAATTTGGAATTCTTCAAATATGAATGAAAAACACAGAGGAAAAATTAATAACCTGTGAACGGGGAAGGGCTGGGGCGGCAGAAGCAAGGAAGGAAGGCAGCTTGGCCCAGGAATGGCATTGGAAGTGGGGGGAAGAGAGGGAGCTGGCTGCCTCAAGACATGTTATTTTTACTGTGGCTTCTTGCTCCTCTCCACCCCCACCTCTTCCAGTCTGAGCTTTGAGCACAGTTGAATTTTCACCACAGAACTTGGCTAGGTCTCCTCAGGGACTTTCTCTTTCCCATCTTTCCATAAATTATAGGTTTGCACATGAGAACAGAACAGATGATTCCCATTATCTTTTGGGTTGGGTTAGGATTTTTTTTTTTTTTTTTTTAAACCTGCCCACTCTTAAATGTGTATCCTAGTTCAGGGAGGTGGAGCTTTTGTTAACATAGTGGCACATCCACCAACAAATTGATCCACTCCTCTTTAATAAGATGGTTTTAACCTGGTTTCCTTGACCAGTATGATTACGATCATTTTCCTGGGCCTTTAAATACTCACAGGAAGTCATTGCTCCTGAAGAACCGGGCCTTGCCGGAGCTGTTCACCAGTATCCCCAGCACTTGGAACACCATCTGGCAGAATGCAGACTCTGCATGTGTATGTATGGATATTTTGGTCCTTATTTTAGCGGTGAAGTGACATTTCCAGGACACTAGTATATTTTCATAAACGACCCATTCAGATCATTGTAAAGTAATCGGATAGATCCAAAAGTGTTCATTTTCCCCAGAGCATAGGGACCATTTACAGATAAGGTGTAGAACTCACTAAAAGCTAGAGCCACTGCTAGTAGTTACTAACATTTAATGAGCTCCAAAGCTGAGGACTCTCTGACTAGATACACAGACCAGATGCAAACTCGAAGGAAGGGGAAAAGGAATTTACTGTATTGCATCTGAGTTTATTGTGCTCTTTGTGGTCTCCTAAAGTATTCAAGCTAAGCTCTCTAAAAGAAATAGGTCCTAGGGAAAGGTGCAAAGAGAAATGAAAAGATGTGGCCTAATTCCACTTCCAGCATCTGGAATATTCTATGGCTTACAAACATAATAAAAGTACAGTGAAGGAATTTTTTTTTAAATGTTCTTGACAGTGAGGGAAGAAGTGGGAAAGGACAGATAACATTTTTAAAAAAATGGTTAATATTTGATGCAGAATTCGATAGAAAAACTGAGCGACCTTCCTGAAAAAGCAAAACAAATAAGGATGAGGACTTGGCCTGATCAGAAGAGAAGTCTAGCAATAAAGAGGTCTGTAGAGAAAAGGGAGGCAAGTTACAAATGGGGGGATCATGACAGCAAAAAAGAAAAGCAGAAGTGTTCAACTTGGAACACTGGAAGAAGAAACAGCCAAAGCTGAGTGGAGAGGAAGAAGAGGCAATAACGATGTTACCAAGAAGCATGCTATAGAGACAGAAGAAACAGTTCCTCCCCTGGAAAATGGACAGGGAATAAAGAAGATGGATATTTTTGAAATCCAGACCCTTCTGAATGAGGCCACCATCAAGGTAAACCCACAGTAGGGTCTAGAGTTTGCTATAAATTTCCAAGTGACCTTATCTTGTAGTTTAACAAACTAAACATGTATTTGCCCGCTATCTCTTGCCCTACCTAACCTTGAGCAAGATCTACTAAATTAATACCCTCTCTTTCTACTTGACTGCCCTGGCAGTGCTGTTGTTCTCTCTGTACTAAATATAGTTCCAGGGACAAAAGGGATGAAACACATGAAAGGCAACAGCTTAGCTTATGTTAATATATGTCTTTCTTGTTCAGGACCAACTAATCCATCTCAGGAGCCCCCCAGAACGACTCCTTTTTGATGTTAGCTTATTTATTTGATGATAGTAGTGATGAGTAAGTCTGTCCTTACTATATTTCACAATATGAATTAAATCATAACGTGTAGCCACTGTGAGGGTTAAATCCTGTTAATGCTATTGTTTACTCTAAATAGAGGGGACATTGATTTCATAATTAAAAGCCTAATATATTTGGATGGCCTTGTTTACCTAAGTAGCGATTTACAGTTAAGATCCCAAAAGCCCTTCTGTATGGTGTGACCTTTTTGTGTCAAAGGCATCGTGTGGTATGCCTCAAAGGCAAAAATATATCCTTCAACCTTGCTCTTAGCCAAGAAAATTGGGCATGGAAGGAAACAAACCAAACAAACAATAAATTGCCGTAGATGCATGTGCACTAAGTTATTCATTTTTACTCAAATTAGTAAAAGAATGGTCGTTCTTATTTCCTAACTGTTCTTTCCAGAAATACATTACTATATTACTATATGCCTGATACAGCTTAATATAAGCCTTCAGTATCCTAATTTGGCATTCCTCAAAGTGTGGTTTAAGAAGAACATTTTTGAGCTCTTAATGTGCTATTTACATTTCTAAGAGATTTGCATGTATCTATCATTCCATCCTCACAACCAGCCTGTGCAGTGGGTTTTATTATTACGCCCATTTCTTAGATGAAAACCTTAGGCAGAGCAGGTAAAAATAATTTGCCCAAAGTCACCAGCTAGGACATGGAAAAGTATCAAAATTCAAACTCAGGAAGACCAACTTAGCCAGTGCTTTTCATTACTATACAAGGACATCTCTGATTTCATGGAATTTCTACCAAAATGCAACTGGTTGGTACAAGAGATGGACGTGGCATTAAATGACATTTAATCACATAATGAGAAAATTATTCCCTTCGCTCTCTTTCTGTCCTTGAGGTTAAATTAAGCAACGACTTATTTTGGTGCGACTTGAACCCCTAACATCTGCTAATCTTTTTCTTTTCTTTTTTTTTTTTTTTTTTTGAACAGAGTTGGTGGCAGGCTCGGGGTGTTCCAGCAGTTGTGTTATCTTGATTTTATGGCAAGGGATGCTGGTTTTCCATTTGTGGTATTCATGCAAGGCTTTCATTTTTAAACAAACTTACTTAAGTAAATGACTCCATTTAAATAAAGCATTAAGTAAACAACACAGGTGGAATGCAGCTATGACAACGTTTGTGAAGGTGTTTTCACACGATTGAAGTTTGGGAAACATTGTCCTGATTCTTCTATTCTGAAGTGCACTTTAATGCAATGTTTTTGGCAAACACTGAGTCAGATTCCTTGTGTTCTTATCAAAAAGATCCCTCCCTCCCTCCCTCCGTGGCAGGGGGCGGGGGGGGGGGGGGGCTCACCTGCCACAGAGTTTTCACCAGAGCATAGAGAAGAGAGAAAAATATATTATATTGAACTTTTTTTTCCCCACAATAACCTATTTTCTTTTGCCTTCCTGAGAGTTTTTACTTTATTTTTTTTTGTAGTGAACTTTTAATCACACCTCATAATTTTTTTTTCCTGAAAACATACTATTTCTGCTTTTTTGGTGTTAAAATCCCATTACCTTCTTGTGAAAGGATAATGATAGTCAAGAGATTTTTGTTTGGTTTCTAATATCCTTACTCGGCAAAAGTAAAAATTAGAAACTTAAAAAAAATTGTACCGATCCTGAAAACATGAAATTTGGGTGCCATTGCTCAGTCACTGTTCATGGTAGGATTCCTGTTCGTTGCCTAGCAGGCTTGAGTACTTCAGGAAGGGTAATGTGGAATCATGCCAATCTCTTTCTAAAGTGCATTCAAGCCTTTTCTTCAGGGAAATTATTAAAGCACTCTGCTTGTGAAATTCTCTTTATTCTCTAGGTTTCTGGTTTTCCTGTCAGGACTGCAATGCTAATTATTAATAAAATCCTTTTTGAAAGTTGAGGTGCCCCTGAAATAGTTACTGTGAGCAACCAATCCATTGAAATGCTGATATTTGTTAACATGTTTATTTCATTTTTCACTTCCAAAATGGAAAGTTCAGAGCACAATTGAGAAATACTTGGTCATTGGTTTTTTGTTTGTTTTTCTTTAATGTTGCTGCTGTTGTTTCCGGGACTTAAGAGAATAGAGAAGCTAAAAAATCTTGGACATATTTAAGAAAAAAAGTCACTTATTTTTCTTGACTTCATGCTTTGATCAAAACATTATTTTACATGAGATTTCAGAGTTGATCTAGAAGGAGGCCATTGGGAGATGCAGAAAGATTTGTAAAAGGGAGAGGAGGCCCCAAATGCCCAATGTCAAGGAGGCTGGAGTTGGAGGGGTTAATTTTAAGTCCAAAGCACAGACAAGTAGCAAAGTTCAAAGACTCCTGCAAAATTTAAGATGATTTCTCAGGATAAGTCAGAGTCAGCCAGGGAAGATCTGGCCTGTTGAAGGCTGGCATTGGCCAGCAACCCCGAAGCAACAGGATCAACGCCACAGTCAATGCTCTAAGGAAGACAATAGAAACTAGTCAAAGGTCTCAGACTGAGACATTCCCAGCCCCTAAATCACTCTGTAAACTCAATGGATATGACTGGCTTTCACATTTTTTATTTCACTAACTCTAAGACGTCTGAGTAGCCCTGTCCCTTATGTGGCTTTCCTTGTACCTTAAAGGATCTTTGTAGAGAGGCAGGTTCTCATCCTTATCTACCCAATGGCCTCACTTTCAGCAGCAGATGGCAATGGCATGTTTCTGGCCTGACACTAAGCCCCATGTCCATATGGAGTCTTTCATGATCCAGTACAAAGGGACCTGGAACAGGTCTATCAGACTAATGTCATCTTTTTTCTCTTGGGAGTAGCCATGACCCAGAGAACCTTCAGAAAGCAGGGCCAGACAAATATGTGGATGCTCCAGCAGGCTAATAATTTAGCATCTTCCTCATTGGTACTCTTAACTTACTTTTAGTAGGTACTCAGATGGTATTTAGTATATTTAGTAGATAAGGAAAGGGAGCGACAAACTGATTATCAATAAAAATACATTATACTTCTTTCTGTTGAGAATGAAGAATTACAGGGCACCTGGGTGGCTCAGTCGGTTAAGCATCCAACCCTTGGTTTTGGCTCAGGTCATGATCTCACAGTTTATGGGTTCAAGCCCGGCATCAGGCTCTGCTTGGGATTCTCTCTCTCTCTCAAAATAAATAAACATTTTTAAAAAATGAAAAATGTATTACATACTCTAACAGTAGCACTACCTTTTTAACTTACTTGGAATGAGATTCCTAATAAGTATTTCCATAACTCTGAACTGGATGGTGTTAGTCACAGCCTCTCCAAGAGTACAAGCAACATACAAGGATATAATTATAAGGTCTTGATCAAAATATACTTAAGGTTTTTTTTTTTTTCTGGCTTTCATCTCAGCAAAATGTTTCCAACTTTTTCAGATACCAGATTTGGTCACCATCAGTTTTTCTTTTTCTTGCCTAATTGTCTTAGCTAGAACCTCCAGTAAAATATTGAATAGATGTGTTAAAAACAGACATCCTGGTCTAATTCCTGATCTTAAGAGTAAAACATTTGGTCTTTCATCATTAAATATGCTTTTAACTTGAGTTTTTCATGGATAGCCTATATCTGTTGAAGAAGTTCCCTTCTTGTCAAATGCTTTTTATCACAGGGAGGGGTTGGATTTTGTCAAATGCTTTTTTTTGTTTGCATCTGTTGAGATCATCTTGTGTTTTTTGTCCTTTATTCTATTAATGTGACTTAATACAATGTTTGATTTTCAGATGTTAAACCAACCTTGCATTCCTGGGGTGAATCTCAATTGGTTATAGTGTTTAATTCTTTTTATATGTTGCTAGATCCAGCTAGCTAGTATTTTATTGAGGATATTTGTATCTTTTTCCAACTCTATAGTTCTTAGTTTTGGTCTGCGATTTTTACAGAATCAGGCAACTTTAACATTCATGCAATGAAGCTCGTCTCTTGCACCCACATTAACTGATTGCTCAGATGACTGGTGCATCATTCCAGAATGCTTTTCCTGGCTTACAGGTTCTCTGTACACCTTACATGTGCTTACCACCAAAATGTTCAGTACTCAATATATAAAGAAGTTTTTAAAATTTTTCACTGCTATCTACTTATCCTCTAGAGGAACTAGTTCACATTTGACAGTAATTTAAAGAGTAGCCATGGAAATGTGAGCTCACTGGCACCTTATTTCCAGTTTATTTGGTGATAATGTTGTACAGTTTACCAATTCATGTCCTAGGACTGGCCGGGTCACACCATAATCTAGCTCTGATGGTGGGGGCTGAGAAGAACCTCCAAATTGGACTCTGATGTTTGGGTTCATCATCCCTGATAGTCACAGAAGAGAGCTCTCCGGGATTCTTTCCATTTTCTATCGTACCAGCCACAGTTTTGGACAACATAATCACATAACAATATTCAGATCTTCCCCTTTTGTGACTTCCTTTGGGAGAAGGGAGACAGAATGCCTAGCCGAACACATTAGGTACCAAAGCCTTGCCAACTGGTGGCGAAGTCCCACGTGTGGAGCCTCCCAAACTTTGAGTGCAGGGTTCATTAGGATAGCTTGTTGAGCAGGTACTGAGACCTGGATCTGCTTTTTAGTCTGAACGAACTACATCAGTGGAAAATGATGTTTGTTACTTGATTGGAGCTTTAGGATTAGGCAACTCTCCTTGTGATAACTCAGGCCTTTTATAACTATTTTCAGAGAAAGAGAGAGAAAGAAAACAAGAGGGAACAACTCTGACCATGGTCTAAAGCCAGGCTTCTGTCACTAAGCAATCAAGAAAAAAGCTCAAGTGGCCCTTGCATAAGTGGGAATTTGCGGTTTCTAAAGCTGCCCATTCCCCAAACGACTAAAAGATGTTATTGGCATTTGGCACTGTTTCCTGTGTTTTGCTCTCCTTAAATTTCTCTTTAAAAGGGTTTGAGTTTAAAGGCAGAACCACTGAAAAAATGCAATTGAATCCTAGAGCTGTGAAAGGCCAAGTCCAGAGTTAACCCCAGGAGGCCCTGTTTTGTTTTTGTTAAGGCGTATTCCCAGGGGATGCCAGGAAGTCTAAGGGTAGGCAGAAGAGAAGGAAGAGACTAGTCCAGATCAGCTCTAGGATGGCACCACCATGCGCCAAGGGCTTCCCGCCCTCACCAGGCCAACTGACTCCACGATGTGCACTGGAAAGACTAGGGGAAAGGGACAGGAAATTTAGGAAAGACAACCCAGAGCCAAGAGCAAGAGAAAGAAGACTCGCTGGTGGCACAGCCTCCCATACCACAGGCTGTCATGGGACAGAACACAAGACTTCCAAGGGCTTCTTGGCCCCAACTCACTTTTTTAAAAGTTGTGTTTTCCCCTAGATTATTAAAGTCTACTCATGGCACAGAATTTGGGAAGCACAAACAGTTAGTAGGGAGAAAATGAGAAAATAACCGCCAGGCAGGATGGCAGAGAGTTTCAGATCCCAGCCCTTGGTAGGTCAGACTTTGAGTCCCAGCTCCACTGGCTCGGCATCCTCATGTACAGCGAGGGGAGTAAGATCTAACGGTGATGTGAGGATTCAGTGAGATCACATACCTGGCCACGGTTAGCTGCTGCTGCTGCTGCTCCTGTCATTACCATTAGCCCACCACCACAGTTAACAATTGGATACACATCTGGCTAGGTCTTTCCTGTGCATGTATAGGTATAAAACATGGCTTATTCTTTACAGTAGATCAATTTTTGTCTTGCTTTAAATAACCTTCAGAAGCACTAGCTCTTTTGCTTTCGTGTGGAAGATTCTATTGCTATAGTTGAATGCCTTTTCCTTATAAATAATACTAGGATATACATCCTTGTATAAAATCTTCAGCTTCTGATTATTTAAGGTAAATTCAGAAGAGGAATTATTACAGTCAGGGTTTGAACTTTTTAAAAGCTCTAGATACATTTTCCTAAATCTATACCTGCCAACACATCAAGTTCTCTCTTCAGATCTCTGGAGCATCAGCCAGGGATTTTAAACACATACACGCACACGTGCATACACACACGTTTTTGGTAATTTTAGAGGCAAAAAAAAAAAAAAAAAAAAGATTCCTCATCACCGTTTGATTTTGCCTATTTTTTTTTTTTTATTATTTGGGAAGCTAAATGTGTTTTTGCATGTTAATTACTACATTTAAAAAATTTGATCACATCTTTTGCCCATTTGAGGACAGACTATTTTTTTTCCCCACTGAGTTTACATGAGTTCCTTGTATGTTACGGGTCATGTTTTTCCTAGTTTTGTTGTTAGTCCTTGGATTTTATATGTGATCTTTTTGATAAACAGAAGTTTTCAACTTTTATGAGTTCAGATCTGTCCACTTTTCCCTGTTGTGATTTTTTTTTCCCCTGTGGCTTTCGAAGCCTTTCTCCATGGTTGAATCTGATAAATGATAAGTTGCATTTTGTCTTTTCAAATAGTTCATTTCATACATTCAGTAAGAAATTTCTGGGATTTTTCTTCATTGTATAAGTGAGGATAGACGGGAAATTTCCCCCCAAATGGTTAAGTAGTCATTTCAGGCCCTTTTTTAGATACTCCGTCCTTTCCATGCTGACTTTTGATTCCATATTCATATAATCTAATTACATGTGTGTCCTGGGATCTGTTTCTGAGCAATCACTTCTATTTCCTCAGCAGCAATTCCAATGGCCAGTACCAATCATGTGAATTTTATGATATTTTCAGGTCTGGTAGCACAACTGTATCTTCATATCCTTGTTTTACAAAATTGTCTCACTTATGCCTGCCGTTTTATCCCTCCAGATCAACTTTGAAATCACCTTGTCAACCCAATTTCCTTTTTAAATTATTTTAATAATTGTACTGACTCCAAGTTGAATTTTTGCACTTTTTGTACTTTTTCTTAACAGTGAGAATTTTTAGCTCGGGACTTGAAAAGAAACACATGTAGTTTAAACTTATGTAAGATTAATAAGCTAAAAGAATTAACTTATTTTACAATCTTAAATACAACTATGATTGAATGATCACAGCCAAATGCTGCCAAAACTTGTCAGGAGGCAGTTGCAGAGCCAGCTACTTCCTGTCAAGTTAGGAGCCTTTTACAGACTGCGCATTAAGATTCATTTTTGAGGTGCAGAAGGAGCTGAACATGCACCAAATGTTCAAATGCTTCAGTGTTTTTTATTCTACATAATCAACAAGAATGTTAGCTATTCCAATGATAAAATGCTTTTCAAGAGCAGTTCAAAAATTGCCCACTCTGGCCTTTCTGGCTGCCCACAGCATTCATCCTCTATTGTCTCATGTTTGGAGAGCCGACTAGCTCATCCCTCAGGAATTGTGCACGTCCCAGGAGCGCGTGAATCACACATCCCCTGGAGGCTCTGCTAAAGTGCATGTGGTGTTTAACTGGCAGCAACCCCTCTGCCCTCTAGGTTCACGCCATGAAACCATAACCTCATCTGGTCAAAGGCTTGCCATTTTGTTGGGACAAAGTTGGCATTTAAGCGTTTGGTTCCGGGGCCTGCAGTAGGAATATCCCAGAAATATCCTGTTTCAGCTTTTTGAATACAAAGGTTGAATGCACTTGGAAAGGCCCGAAATGGAAATGGAGCAGGACCCATTCCTCCTTAACAAGTGATCTGTTTATACCCATGGAAGGGCAGCAGAGCAAGATGGGGTCAGGTAGTGGCTAGAGGCAAAAATGCCTTAGAAACTAGGTGGCATTTGGGCCAGGTATGAGAGCGCGTGCCTGGAGAGGCATGGTAATGGAGTAGGAATGACTAGGCATGGAAACCATACGGGCCCGAGTTGAAACTCCAGCTTTGGTGCCTGTTGGTCCTCTGACCAGGCGACCAGTCCCTGAAGCTTTCTATGCCCAAACTTACTGACCTGTGAAAGGAGTGAAGATGCTACTTATCCTGGGCAGTTGCAATAAGAATTGGAAGTAAATATAGAAAACATCCAGAACTTCTCCATGATGATAGCAATAGATAGTAGTTATCAAGCAAAACTTTTTGAGGGAATGATGAGGTAGGCAGGCATCATGAGAGCAGGAGACAGAGGCACAGTAGATAAAAACTAGAAGCAAGTTTGCAAAGAGTGGATGTACCTAGCTTGTGGGAAGACCTTGCAGGCCATGCTAAGGAGTTGAGACCTTATCTTATAGGGGCTGAGGAGGCCTCAAGGGGTTTTCATTAAAGAAATACCAGCTCTAGGAATGTACTGGAGTGGTTAGCACCGGGCCCTGGGAGTCCAGCTCCCTACTCCACACGTTTAAGCTGGGCGACCTTGAGCAAAGGACATAAGCCTTATGAGCCTCAGTTTTGTCACCTGCAAATTGGCAATGATAACAGTATTGACCTTTCAGGGTTCTTGTACATAATAGTTATTTATTTAGTGCTCACAGTGTGCCTGCAAATGTTCCAAGTACTTGACTTGTATTAGCTTAATGGAGAAAATGAGTTAAAAAGCTTAGGGAAGTGACTGGCACAAATTAAACAGTCACTGCTGTGGGGGTGATACAACAGCTGATGTCATTTTCATCACTTGGTCAGATATTTTAATAAGATCCTGCTGGTGATGCCATAGAGAATGGGTTGGCGTGGTTGGAGCTGGAGGCCGAGAGAGCAAACAGGGCAATAGTTTTGCACACGTTTAAAATTTCCTGGAGTTGTACCTAAGATCTGTGCACTATACCTTATGTATGGGATACCTCAATTTAATATATGAGGTAGCCAATGAACCCTCTTCTCCCAGCTGACAAGAAGCTACTCACCAACTTCCTGGAGTTTCAATGAGCTGAGTGCTCTTCACTTAAAAAAATAAAATAAAATAAATAAAAATTAAAGGAGAAAGACTGAGGGAACAAAGTAAAATCCTTTTTTGATTAACCGTGTGCCTGAAGCACAGAGGGCCCGAGGAAAACCGAAACCTCTACGATTTGTACAAAACTCTGACCTGCTTGGTAGTTTTCCTTCACTAGAGCTACGAGCAGTAGCACACAACTGTAGAAGAGTCCTCTCTTCTGGCCCAGTGACATAGAGATGCCGGAAGGGAGAAAGGCAGGCCATTGGGTGGTGTGGAGAAGGAGGCAGATCACGGTTGATCTGCCCTCAGCCCTCTGGAAAACTGGCCCCTTGCCGGGCTTTCTTTCTTCACACACTTTTCCATTTAGATTTTGCCGAAACTCTGAACATGTCACATGTGAGCATGCTATTCAAAATGCTTTTCTCTTTGAACCTGATCTTGTCTTTGAATGTCCTCCTGTTGTAAATTCACGGTTTTCATTTTTTGCTTAAGGCCAAGTCTAAGGCAGGTCAGTCAGCACATTGACTTCTCTCTCCTTGGATTCACACCAAACTACGTGACAAAAATGTTCAAGTTGGGGAACAGACTTCCCCTGCACAGTACGCTGGGTGGTATGAAATTATTATAACCTTTGAATATCTGGGGAATGGATAAAAGGATCTGATACCACTACTGTTTCTCCTCCTAGTGACTACAAAAAACACAATTTAAAGCTATAGGAATTTGTTCACCAACCAGGTGATCAAGATCAAATAATGTCAGGGGAGGGAGCTGTGAGGGCAGGTCATTTCTGAGAGGGCAGGAAAGAAAAAGTAGAACCGCCAAAGGGCATTTAAAACATTTAAGTGAGATTCATAGAAAATGCAATATGCATCATGATTGCTTACTTACTGACTCCCAGTTAGGTATTTAAAGAGATAAGATTAAATGTCTAGAATTCAGTGATAATTATGTAAACAAAAACCTGACCTTAAATTGCCTGGTATTAGATAGGGCTATTGACACTCCACATATCTTATAAGTCATTCTAATTGAATGGGGCAGTGTTACCTTCCAAAACCTAAAAACACCCATAAGTCAGAGAACATTCTGATTAGACACACAGGTCTCCTTAGATACAAGCATCAAGTCTAATGCAGTCATGACAGGTTCACTGATAGGCAATTTTCAAGACCTTTTGTGAAAATAAACATTATCAGAGACGAGTAAAAACACAGGCCATACAAAACCAGAAAATGAAGGTCATCTACATTTTTGTAAAGTTTACATATATGCATATGCAAATTACATTTTAAAGCCATGCTTTGTAGAGCTGTCATTTTTTAACAATTTAAACATTATGAAAGTTAACTTGCATTCATAATTTAGACATGAAAAAACAGAAATATATATATATATTTTTTGAAAGCATGAAAAGGCTAGTTACTTACAAATTGAGGTTTCAGGGACGAGCAGAGCTCAAACTCTTCCAAAATGACTGGAGAGAATAAGGAAAGCAGACTGGCTTAAGGCTTTTATTGCGGTTAGGGGGTGGGCCTGGGTGAGGATTCCGGTAGGAAGCAGGAAATTGGGTGGTTTGAATCTCCTGCAGGTGCTAAGGGAGAACACGTCCCATCAGCTTGCCCAGGTGTGGGGCACAAGAAGAGGCAGGCATGAGGTTTAGAAGCTGTTTACAAACATCAAAATAGAGTTTAACTCTGTATTACAAACATCATCCACACAGTCACCCAGTCACCAATTTGTTCTTCCGGTGTTACCACCCAAATTTCTCTTTTCTCTCCACACTTACTACCCACCCCCCTTTTACTTCTAAGAAGTTATCACCTTTGAATGTCTGATAGCTTTCTTTCCTTTTTTATTGAGGTCTAATTGACATACATTATATTCATTTCAGGTGTGCAACATGATTCACTGTTTGTGTATATTGCGAAATGGTCACCACAACATAAATCACTACACGTAGTTAACGACTTTTTTTCTTGTGATGAGAATTGTTAAGATCTACGCTCTTAGCAACTTTCAAATGTGCAATACAGTATTAATTACAGTCACCATGCTATACATTACCCCCCCCCCCATAACTTAACTGTTTTATGGCTGGACATGTGTACCTTTTGACCCTCTTTACCCATTTCACTCTCCAACCCCCACTACCCCTGACAACCACCACCAACCTGTTCTCTGTATCTGTGAGCTTGGGGTTTTGCTATTGTTTGTTTTAGATTCCATATATATGAGAATTTAGATTCTCTTAGCATAATACCTTCAGTGTTCATCCCTGTTGTCACACATGACAAGATTTCACTGTTTTTTATGACTGAGTAATATTCCTCTGTGTGTGTGTGTGTGTGTGTGTGTGTGTGTGTGTGTGTATCACAGTCTCTCTATTCATTTATCCATTGATGAACACTTAGATTGTTTCTATATTTTGGCTCTTGTAAATAATGCCGCAGCATTAATGGGAGTACAGACGTCTTTTCTCGTTAGTATTTTCATTTTCTTTAGATAAATACCCAGAAGTAGAATTGCTGGATCATATGGTGATTCTATTTTTAGTTTTTTGAGGAATCTCCATACCATGTTCCATAGTGGCTGCACCAAATTACATCCCCACCAACAGTTCACAAGGGTTCCCCTTTTTGCCACATTCTTGCCAACACTTGTCATTTTTTGCCTTTTCAATAATAAGCCATTCTAAAAGATGTGATCTGATAGCTCACTGTGATTTTGACTTCTGTTTCCCTGATAATTAGTGATATTGAGCACTTTTCATGTACCTGTTGACCATCTGTATGTCTTCTTTGGAAAAATGTTCAGATTTTCTGCCCATTTTTTAATCAGATTCCTTTTTGCTGTTGAGTTGTATGAATTCTTTATATATTTTGTATATTAACATCTTATCAAATACAGGATTGGGGTGCCTGAGTGGCTCGGTTGGCTAAGCATCTGACTCTTGATTTCAGCTCAGTTCTTGATCTCAGGGTTGTGAATTCAAGCCCCACATTGGGCTCCACACTGGGTGTGTGAAGCCTACTTAAAAAAGGGGAGGGAAGGGGAGGGGAGGGGAGGGGAACGGAGAGGAGAGGAGAGGAGAGGAGAGGAGAGGAGAGGAGAAAGGAAAGAGGAGAGGAGAGGAAAGGAAAGGAAAGGGGAAAGGAAAGAGGAGAGGAGAGGAAAGGAAAGGAGATAGGAAAAAGGAAAAGGAAAATATGTGGTTTACACTAGGTTGCCATTTCATTTTGTCAATGATTTCCTTTTCTGTGAAGCTTTTTAGTCTGATGTAGTCCTACTTGTTTATTTTTGCTTTTGTAGCCATTGCTTTTGTTATCAAATCCAAACAAAAATCCTTGCCAAGAATGATGTCAGATGGCTTACCACCTAAGTTTTCTTCTAGGAATGTTATGGCTTCAGGTCTTAACATTCAAATATTTAATCCATTTCGAGTTAATTTTTTGTGTATGTATAAGATAGTGGTCCAATTTCGTTCTTTTGCATGTGCCTGTCCAGTTTTCCCAGCACCATTTATTGAAGAAAATGTCCTTTCCCCATCATATGTTCTTGGCTCCTTTGTCATTAATTGACTATATACATGTGGTTTATTTCTGGATTCTATTCTGTGCCAATGAGATATGGGTCTCTTCTTATGCCAATACCATACTGTTTTGATACTATAGCTTTGTAACATAGTTTGAAATCGGGGAGCATGATGCCTCCAGCTTTGTTCTTCATTCTCAAGATTGCTTTGGCAATTTGGTGTCTTTTGTGGTTCCCTACAAATTTTAGGATTTTTTGTTCTATTTCTATGAAAACTGCCATTGGAATTTTGGTATGGATTCCACTGAATCTGTAGATTTCTTTGGATAATATGGGCATTTTAACAATACTAATTCTTCCAGGGGAGCCTGGGTGGTTCAGTTGGTTAACTGTCTGACTCGCTATTTATGAGTTCAAGCCCTGCCTCCAGCTCTGTGCTGACAAGACGGAACCTGCTTGGGATATTCTCTCTCTCTCTCAAAAATAAATAAGTAAACTTTAAAAGAAAATACTGGGGCACCTGGGTGGCTCAGTCGGTTAAGCTCAGGTCATGATCTTGCTGTTCCCGAGTTTGAGCCCGGGTTGGTTGGGTTCTGTGCTGACAGCTCAGAGTCTGGAGCTTATTTCAGATTCTCTCTCTCTCTCTCTCTCTCTCTCTCTCTCTCTCCCCTCCCCTGCTCACACTCTTGTCTCTCTCTCAAAAATCAACATTAAAAAAATAATTTTAAAAAATACTAATTTCTTCCAATCCATAAGCACAAAAATCTTTCCATTTATGTGTTTCATCTTCAGTTCCTTTCATCAGTGTCTTATAGTTTTCAGTGTGCAGGTCTTTCACCTCCTTGGTTAAATTTATTCCTAGGTATTTTATTCATTTTGATGCAATTGTAAATGGAATTGTTTCCTTAATTTCTTTTTCTGATATTTCATTACAGAATTCTATTTTTAAAGTCTGCCCTTCTCTCCCCTGACATACCATTCTGCAGAGATAGCTTTTGTTAACTATAGCCAGTCTGTCTCCTTCTAGATATCTCTACTCATTTACAAACGTTAACTTTTTTTTGCAAATGGGATCAAGCAATACTACCTTTCTGCATCTTGCCTTTTTCACTTAATAGTGTTCTGTGGACATCTGGACATACGTGCACATTTAGTACACACAAAGGTTTACCTCATTCTTTTATCAGCTATATGCATAGTCTAGTTACCTTAATTTTTAACCAGTGCATTCTCTATTAGAACCAATACTGCAGCAAACACCCTCGTTTATTTCTCTGAGCACTTGTGTGGCTATGTAGTGTAAATGAGTTAATGTGGGACAGCCGGGTCAAAGGGTGTGTGTGCTTTGTAGTTTCACAAGTATTGCCACTTGCCTTCTGAAAAGGTGGAACCAGTTTATACTTCCATTCAGTATCTTGAGAGTGCCTGTTTTCCTACACCCACGTTAAATTAATTAAACATTAATTTTTTTAACATTTATTTATTTTTGAGAGAGAGAGAGAGAGAGAGAGAGAGAGAGCATACATGTGCAAGTGGAGGAGGGGCAGAGAGAGGGAGACAGAGGATCCAAAGCAGGCTTGCACTGTGAGCACAGAGCCCGATGTGAGGTTCGAACTCCCGAATGGTGAGATCATGACTTGAGCCCAAATGAAGAGTCAGCCGCCTAACTGACTGAGCCAACCAGGCACCACTTAATAATATTTTTAATCCTAGCCGATCTGAGCAATAAAAAGTAGCTTCACACTATTACTTTAATTTGTATATTTTTCCATTGTAATTAAGATTGAGCATCTTTTTTATGTTGTTTGCCATTTGTAGTTTGTGTTCATTGCCTATTTATTTCATGAACCTCTATTTAAATTACGTTGTTGGTCTTTTTGTTATTAATTTGAAAGAGCTCTTTATTTATTAAGGAAATTGGCACTTTTTTATATAAATGGGAGCTGTTTTTTCCCAGTTTGTTTTTGTCATGTCATTTTGTAAGTGGTATTTTGTATTTTACTAATATTTTAATTTTACATGTTCACATTTATCACTCTCTTATGGCTTCTAAGATTATAAAATATTTGCCCCATGTAAATATTTTGCTAACATTTTTCTCTAATATTTTTTTGTAGTTTTAAAATACTTTTATGGTTTTCTTTTCATAGTTAAATCTTCAATTTATCTGCAATTACATTTTCTTATGGAATGAGTTAGAGATTCAGTTTTATTTTTTCCACAATGTCTCACCAGTTGCCACAGCATCATTTATTAAATAATTTATCTTTACCCTCTTTTACTGTATAGTAAGTTCCCATACACATTTGAACCCATATCGTGCATTTATAGATGCCCAGCATACAGACACCACAAACACAGTAGATAATATTCTTGAAAAACAGGATGTATGAAATCATAATCAGTACTGTGCGGTGAGTGGTGGTTTACTATTTGTTGACGCCTTGAGGTGAGGAATAAAAATTACCAGTTGTCTTAAGACAATGGCATGCAAGCTAATAAAGAGCACCTATTCCAGTTTATGTGCAGGGTTTGTTTTTCCTCACATCAGTAACCTAGCAATTTATTAGATCAGAACCTTCTAGCCAGAAACCCATTTTGGTTTTTCATTTAATCTTAGGCACTGCTGGTCTCATAAAAGCTGTGAAGTAATAATAATGTTGAGCACTTATATTGTGCTTTCCATCCCTAAGTGCTATCTAAACTTTTAACTAATTAAATGCATTGACGACAGGAAGGGATTTGCAGACGTCTTCAGGAAAACCGATATCTGGTTGCACACCTGTGAGGGATGATTCCTAAAAAGCATTAACTCCCTCTTTGAATGGCACTCAGCAAGCAGAGGAATAAAAAGCTGGTGACATTATTTCACTTCTTTTGAAAATTTCCTTGGGTATCTTCTAATTAGTCTGGTTAAACTCACCTTTTATCTATCTCCCCAGATATTCCCTTTCTACATTCCTGGGGGTATTCAACAAGCTTCTTTTGATGTCTTCCCTGTTGGTTAATCACAAAATCATAGAATCTTCAAACTGAGAGGGATCCTTATTGATCCTGTAGTTTTGAACGACTTAGTACAATCCCTTTATTCTGTAGATAAGGAAACTGAGGCACGGAGAAGTGAAGTGACTTATAAAAAAGGTTGCACAGCTTACCGGGGACATAACTGGGAATAGAAGCCAAGAAGTGTCACTCCTTTATCTGCTGTTGGTCAGCCCTGTCCTTTGTTTCTCTTTGTGAGCATTTGAATTGACCTTTTCTATTTTCTTAACTTTTTTTTCTTTTTTGTTTCCATCCTTTCCCTACTTCTCCTTCCCTTCTTCACTTTCTGCCTGTTATGTGTCTCCTGTCCTTACATGATCAGCTAATATTGCCTTGATTTCTCCTGTATTTCCGTATCTCTTCAAATGTGGAGTCTTTTGTTGTTTCCTGTTAAGATGTTTTATAGTGGTCTCTACTCAAGCTCTCTCTGAAAAGCCATACTTCTTTAATTCCTCCCACATCACATGCGTAGAGGGAGTTGTTCTGTTTTGCTTTGCTCTCCCCAGCTGTAGTTGCCACTCCTTTTAAGAAGTTACATCTCTAGGGGCGCCTGGATGGCGCAGTCGGTTAAGCGTCCGACTTCAGCCAGGTCACGATCTCGCGGTCCGTGAGTTCGAGCCCCGCGTCAGGCTCTGGGCTGATGGCTCGGAGCCTGGAGCCTGTTTCCGATTCTGTGTCTCCCTCTCTCTCTGCCCCTCCCCCGTTCATGCTCTGTCTCTCTCTGTCCCAAAAATAAAAAAAATAAAAAAATGTTGAAAGAAGTTACATCTCTAGTTTTGGTAAATAGGCTAGGGTTTAAGTTGATGGTAAGTCCATTTTTGTCACAGAATTTGGTGATTACTTTAACTGATGAATTTCCCAGTTCAACTGATAATAATATAATATTTAAAATCATGTTCCATATTCAGAAAACAACACAAGATGTGACCATTTAAGGGAAGTTTCATACAAGGAGTAAATGTGTTGGACAAAAAAAATCTGTAAGGCACAGCAGGTCCAGTTCAGATGGAAATCATGGCGATAAGCCTGGACCAATGCAGGCTGTGCGTCTTGTTTCCGTGCGGGAACCAAATCAGTTTAGAAATCCATTTCTACATGGCGGGTCAGTAGGCATCCAGAGACCTCAGAATTCTCAGGCTGAGCCAAACCCAGAGGCTGCACTCTGACCTAAGATATCCTTAGAAAGGCTCCTTCCTAGAGTAGTGAAATGTGCATAAGAGGGGGAGTCTGGGTCTGTCACCAGCTGGCCAAGTGATCTTGGGCAGCACACATCACCTCTAGACCTCAGTTTTCTCGTATATTAAGGAAGCTGAGTTTAAAAGATCACTTAGGGCCTTTCCTTATTTACTACTCAGTGAGTCAGTATTATCTTAACTAGAGCCAAAATGAACAATAGAGACCTAAATATAATTAATTTCAGACATATAACTAATAAACTCAACAGAGAAGTAAAATTCTGCTGACCATACCATGAGAATTTTCTGGACTTGTTTCCATTTAAACTATTTTAATTATATTCTTCATAAATACATGTGTACCTCTATCAGACTGTATGGCCTGTTTGGGGGGCTCACAACATGTGGACCCCATAATTGTACTCACGCTTTGTAAATGTTTCCACTGGAGTTCCTTGAGGTTGTGGCCTGATGAGGCCACACCCCTGGAGGCACTTTACCTAGTGCAGAAAACCTGTCTGAAGCAGGCCCCACCCCAGATATTTTTCTGAATAAGAAATTTGTGTTCTTGGGTTCATCTGTTATTCACCCATTGAAGACAATTGAAATTGAAAAAATTTTTTCTTTTATTCCCTGAGGCTGTTTCCAGCAGGAAGCAAAATGTGATCTGATAGAAATGATGATGACCACTCACAAATCTACCCAATTACATCAACCCAGATTAAATTATCACATAGTTTACAAAGTCTAAGTAGAAATTGTCACCTTTGGGAGAGGCTCAGATAAGAGCTAATTGGTGACATCATAATCCACCCTCAGGGAAGTGCTTCATTAACCAAAGTTTCAGTCCTGTGAG
Organism: Panthera pardus; assembly: GCF_024362965.1. Lineage (NCBI taxonomy): Eukaryota > Metazoa > Chordata > Mammalia > Carnivora > Felidae > Panthera > Panthera pardus. The sequence continues at coordinate 28,377,428 of NW_026526655.1, forward strand.
AGGGGTGAAGAGCAGCTAATTAGAGAAGTTTTCTGTTTATATACAAACAACCCAGGACTGAGCCATAATAAGGGGCTCAAAGGTTAGCAATGGGGAAATGGCATTTTAACAAACTTTTTGAAATATGAAAATCCCCTTTACTAGTTATCCCCCCTCCTTTTTAAGTAAGTTCTGAGCCCTATGTGGGTGAACTCACCACCCTGAGATCAAGAGTCACGTGCTCTGCCGACTGAGCCAGCCGGGCTCCCCTAGTTATTTTCTATTTTTAAGAAAAATAATACGGTGGCATTCTTTTTATTTTTTATTTTTAAAGACTTACAATTAAGAATAGTAAAATTTAGAATTGAATGAAAATTCAGAATATTCTGTGTGCTAGGGTTTTCCAGCCCAGGAAGAATCTACAGACTGCTTTTTCCTAGCTCTTCACAAACTCACCTGGCCGAGATCACTGGACTTCACCGTACCCACCTGTTAACGCCGACAAATGGCACTCAGAGAAAATATAGTGAGCACAACCTCTCTCATGGTCCTCTGGCCAAGCAAATGCCAACTAAATTATATTTGAAATCATTTTACAACGTGTGACAGTTTTGATTCTTTCATCTCATCAAGCGAGCTTGTTACCACTGGTGAGTGGCAGGTGGCTTTGTTTACCATGAATGGGGTCTTTGGGTTAGACTTTTAAGGAGGGGCCGTTTGTCAAGTGCAACAGGCCTCTTCATCACAGTATTCCCAACAGTTGTCCCGAGTCTAGATGTTACACAATGGCTGAGGAATGCCTGTATTGAGATGCAAGGTAACTGGACAAATCAGGGGGTAGGAATTAGCCAGTGCATGAAGAGATTCAATGAGAAAGAGTTTTTTCTTTTTTCTTGTCCAAGTCACTAGTGGTCTGTCCCTCTCCCCCCGTAGATCTTGAATGTTGTGGTGGTGCCAAGGGAGTGAAGGCAACGGACACAAAAGAATCATTTGTGCCCTTTTCCCAATCCCACAGATCTCTATTGGCCACAGACCTTGAACATGACACTGCAATTTCCTGGTGCCACACATGAGTAATAAGCAGCTGTTTCTGAAACTGTGGTTTGGAGAAGGCAGCACTAGGTTATTTTTTAACTTAATTGTAATTTTTGATTGGTCTGCAAGAAAGTAAATCAAATAAAGACTGTTGTCTTAGTCTGCAAGAAAGCCATAGGCCTCAAATTCCAATGCTGACCATCTTGACCAGAATAGAAAGGGGGGGAAACGTGTGTATCCCTGAACTGGAAGTTCAACCAGGCAGCTTTCGTGGGCTGCAGTCACACAAGACGGATAAGCAGATTTGGTATATTTGTCAGCCAGCTGGATCATGAAAAGTGCTATTTGGCGGCTCCTGGAGTTTTAGAACTACCTGAAATGATGAGTGAAAAGAATTTGTAGAAAGATTGCAAAAGTAAAAAAAAAAAAAAAAAAAAAAAAAATAGCAAAACGGGGAAGAAGATACCAGCTTGGTGTTGATTTTGCCCTTATCCTTCCGTGTGATGAGAGGACGCATAGTTTTAAATTACAAATGAAAGTGTGTATTCTTTGACTACCTGACCCTTAAAAAACTCTGAAATAATCACATATGCACAGTCTCCAACTAGGTAGATCAGACTAGTGCGTTCCTTAGTACAAGAAATTCAGTTTAATGGAAAACAGAAGCAAACTCCTTTTCACTATTTTGGACATCTGCCTTTTCTCAAGGAGATAGGGCAGTTTGGCATGGACAAGGTGAAGGAGGTTGAGTGTGGCGGGTGGGAAAGGGGGGAAGAGCTACATATGTTTTCTGCTAATTACTTTGTCATAATTTTATCCACATAGGCTGGCACTTTGGGGACGATAAGTGGAGGGATAACCAAACCTCATGTCAGAGATCTATTTCACCTTCACTCGTGACTTATCTAAATGACCACCTGGTTAACTAAAACAAGTAGCCTTGTTCTGCTAAACATGGAATGGCCTTGTGACTTTTGATGGATTGTGATGAAGTTCTATTAACTTGTGACCAATTTAATTACAAGAATGAAAAGATTAAGAAAGACAATTTCCAAGTGTTGCTAAAGTATTATATGAGTGATTCAAATCAAGCTTGAGGTGTGTTACATGTCTTTCCCCAGCATTCGGGCTGCCTGTCTGTCGTATGAGCTCTGTTCTCTCATTAATAGCAGTGTTGAACCGAATGGATCGATACACTTTACATTAATCTCAACTGATCCTATCCAAACAGAAAGACAGTCTGATGCCTTTTAAAAATGACATGTAGGGGCACCTGGGTGGCTCAGTTGGTTGAGTGGCTGACTTCGGCTCAGGTCATGATCTCGCAGCTCATGAGTTTGAGCCCCGCGTTGGGCTCTGTGCTGACAGCTCAGAGCCTGGAGCCTGCTTTGGGTTCTGTGATTGTCTCTCTCTTCCCCTACCCTGCTTGTGCTCTGTCTTTCTCTCTCTCTCTCTCTCCCACAAATAAGTAAACATTAAAAGTAAATAAAATAAAATAAGTAAAAATGACATGTAAAAAAAACCTTTTTGGGGTGCCTGGTGGCTTAGTCGGTTGAGCATTCTACTTTAGCTCAGGTCATGATCTCACGGTTCATGAGTTCAAGCCCCACATCAGGCTCACTGCTGTCAGTGAGGATGGGATCCTCTGTCCCCCTCTCTCTCTCTACCCATCCCCCCTCTCATGCTCTCTCTCCCTCTCTCTCTCTCTCTCTTAAAAATAAATAAACATTAAAAGAAAGACCTTTTTTTCTCCCCCTTGCTATAAATCACAAGTGTTTGAAATAAAGAATGAATCTAAATCATATAAAGTTTCTGTTTCGATTAAGATAAGCTAATAATAAGCTATGACTTATTGATTACTTGCTCTAAGTTAGACATTATGCCCAGTACTTTCATTATATTAAATCTGATGCTTCTTTCAACCCTGCAAGGTAGACATTATCCTGATTTTTAAGTTGAGGAACTAAGGCTCAAAGAGGTTAAGTAACTTGCCAAATTTGGTCTCATGGCTGGAAGGCAGATGAAGTAGAATTTGTGCTCTGCCTTGCTGCTTCCCCTTACCCAGAAACAACTAAGTTCTGAGGGAATATGGAAAACTCTGTAATGTCAATCTCTCTGGGAGACTGATGAATCAACTCCCACACGCCAGAAAAATAGTCAAGTCGACAAGAAGCAAAAATGATAGATTTTTTAAAAACAAGCTTTGACCAGTTTTATTAAGGATGCACTTTTGTGATTTACTTTGTCCTGGTTGGTCCTGGCTTGCTCTCAGTGATATCAGAATCTCCTGGATCGACTCTAATCTAAATAACGCAGTTAGTGGAACTTTTCCTCATGCTGGACCCTATCGAAGACTGTTGTTACTCTGGGCAGTAATACTGCCTAGGGAGGTACTCCAACTTAGGGTTGACACAGAAGACTTCTCTCAGGTTGTGCACTTGTTGGCCACCTATTGGCTTGTTGGACATTTGACTTTTTCCTGCCCATAGTCATTTTCCAGGTCCATTGGTATCCTGACAGCTCTTTTCTACTTTGTTCTCAGTTGGAACCTGAAGATAGTGGCTGCTTGGGCTTTGGTCTTCTTTGGTGCCACTGTCTTCATGGTGTTTATGGAATATGTCCCTAGCCTTAAGCCCCCACCAAGATGGCTAGGAATTGGGAGTGAAAGTTGCAAGACTCTTGGGGGCAGGAGGAGATGGTAGAGGCAGGACATTTGGTTTCTTTTTACGCAGTTGTTCAAAACAAAGATAGATCTGGTTTTTAAAAAGAACCCTAGGAGATTTCACACCTGGAATCTACTTCGTTATAGTAATAAGACCTCTAGACCAGAAGCCCTAATAGCTAGATTCTGTTCCCAGTGTTGCTAGTAGTTGTATTCAAAGACAAGACTTAAACCTCCTACATATATCTGTACCTCTGGCAAACTGTAAGTATGAAGTTTTCCTTTCTGTAATATTAAAAAATTCAAAAATAAATGTATAGACTATTACCTCACTGTCCTGGAGGAGAAACTTTCAGCATCTTCAGCTCTTTGGAACGTGGCCATGAACCTAAGCTAACACATAGGAAGAGTAATTAATCAAGTGTAAAGAAGCCAAAAAAGTTCCTGAACAGCTGAGCAACCACCAGGTCCACGCACTCTTTGTGCTCCTCCCTAAATCACACAGCAGAATGACTGAAAATGTTTGTGACACAAAGACAGCCCTGAAATGTGACTGCTGCTGCTGCCAAGGAGGGAAAACAGGAACACCTCCCTGGTCAGTCAACAAGAGCTTACGTCCCTGGCAGAGAGGGGACATTTAAGACAAGTATGAGACTCAGTCTTTGCCTTCCAGCAATTGACATTCTCAGATTTCTCCATATAAAATCACCATTTTATAGGTAGTATCACCATTTTTATACGTTCGATCTAGTTGGATAAGCAAAACAATCACATGTTAAACAATAGTAAAGAGTACAAAACAGCATCAAGTTCTGTATTAAATTATATGATGTAAAAGTAAATTATACAAAGCACAAGACATTCATAACAGCTGAGGTAGCCAAAGATGGCTTTCCACATCAAGCTGACTAGATCTGAGCTATGAAGCCTAGGTGAAATTTAAATAAGTGTTAAGAAGTGAAACTTAAGATAGAGGAAATGACAAGGGTGAGGGCCCAAGAGCAAATGTAAGCACATTCTACACAGGGAAAAGTTTTCTCACAACAGGAGATATACAGTAAAAAATGGAAACTGAGCTTAGATAAATAGTATGGATGGAATCAGCTTATGGAGACCCTTGCACACCAAGCAAAAATGTAAGCTCCAATCCCGTCCAGTTCATTCTTGTATTGAGTGCCTGGGACACAGTAACTCAATATCATTTTATGAAATGAATGAGTGAAGAGATTTTCTTAATGATAAAATAAGAATTCACCAAGATTTGAAAGAAGAGATGATACTTGATAAAAGCGATGTCCAAAACTGATTAGTATATACACTGGATGGACCAAAGGGAAAAGGCTGGCATCCAGAAATAAAACTAGAAGATTATTTCATCAGTCTAGAGAAGAGTGATAATAGGCTGGGGAAGACAGGAAAAAGGGACTTACACCAGAGATATTCAAAAAAGAATCAACATGAACCTTGAAAACACTATGCTGAATGAAAGAAGCCAGCCACAAAAGGCCATATATTGTATGATTCTATTGATATGAAATGGCCAACATAGGTAAATCTATAGAAGAAGAAGTAGATTATTGGTTGCCTAGAGCTTAGGGGAGAAGGGATAGGTTAGGGGGCAAATGGGAGTAACTTCTAACGGGTACAGGTTTTTTTGGAAGACTTGATGAAATGTTCTAAAATTGACTGTGATGATGGTGCACATCTGTAACTATACTAAAAAACACTTAATTGTAGACTTTAAATAGGTGAATTACATGGCGTGTGAATTACATCTCAATAAAGCTGTTATTTAAAAAAAGAGGGAGTGAATAAATATGGTGAATGACAATATATGTGTTTGATGGAGAAAATGAGCCACTCACTATAGATTCTATAATTTCCAGTGTGATTCTCATCGAAATACCAAGAATATCCACTAACACCATTATTACTTAAAATTAGGATCACTGAATGATAAAGTAAGGCATGAAACATAAGAGGTACAATATTAGAAAGGAAGGGACCAAGTTATCGCTTTCAGAAAACCCCAAGAAATTACCTAAAAAAGATTTGCATTCATGAAAATTCAGTAATATAGTTATATGTAAGATATCCCAATGTCAGTATATTCTAATATATAAGCAGTAGCTAATAAGAAAGCATATTATACAAAAGTTTAATCTTGAGATAATCTAAATAGTAGTGTGAGTAGCTTAAACTGGGGGGAAAAAACCCAGAAAATTTTATTAGGCAATAACAAATGAAGATTTAATAAAATAGAGATATAGACAAGGTTCTTTGATAGGGAGAATAAATATTATAAAGATACCGATCCTCAAATTAATTTTTAAAGTTTATTAAAGTCCACATGTAGGAATAAATATACGTTTCTGACAGTATAAGTTTGTTGAAGTATTTCAGAAGCCTTCAAAATGCAAAATGTTCATACCCTTTGTCTCAAGGAAGTTTTCTAAAAGAAAAAAAAAAAAAAAAAAGCTTTATGCACGAGATGCCCAGTCTTCTCCTTTAGATCCTCCTTTCATGTCTTGCTCCATATCTTCCCTTCTCACCGTCTGTCCCTTCAAACAACCTTTACTCACCTGGTTTCCAGGCTCTTCTATATACTGCTATTTCCCCCCTAAATGGACTATATCTTGTTAGAACATCTCTCTGAATGTGTCTCTAACCTTAATTTGTTTAGGAAAGAGTAACATAAGTAAAACCAAACTCAGCTGCACTATTGTTACCACAATTTAGAGCTAACCCTGTGACACATTGGAAAGTGTTTGATGTAAGATTTGGTAGTTGTTGTTTCTTAGAAAGTATGTATCGTGTGTTGGTATTAGGAGTACCTGTTACTGGGGTTTATCGAAGTTAATGGTCCTTGAGAAAACATAAATAAAAGGAGGTCTATCTATGGCTTCTAAAGGAAATGGAGAGGAGAGTAAGTTAAAGAATGATGGAAATGTACCTGCTTAACTCAAAAAACAGCCAGCATAATTTCTACCCCCTTTATTAAGAAAAAAATCCACTCTTATAAAGCAGTGAACTTTATTTTTCTGTTCACTTTCTGCAGCATAATACAAAAATAGTATACATTGTTTCTTATAAAAAGAACTACATATATACAAAATGAAAGACTTGCTTTTCCAACTTGTTCCCTTCCTTAGAGTTAACTACTGTTATATTCATTTTTAAAACATGAGATTATTCCATGATGTTTAAAAACCACTTTGAGTTTTTTATCTCCAGTATTAGGTAGAGCTTCATTTTTTGCAAAATGCATTATTAGATTCCTTGCAGTCTTTTATTTTTATCAGTTACTGCTATTTATTCACCTTGACATTGTAATTTCTCTTTAGGTATGACTTACTACATTTCCCTCAGATGTTATTTTTATGTAAAATTGTCATTTTAACTCTGTATTTATTTGAAAGGATCCAGCTACTACCAGTTATTTCCAGCTACTTCCAAACTAACTTTAATGTTCATTCTTTTCTTATATCAAAATCAGCATGTATATGTAGGTGCATTAATGAGAGAGAAGTAAAGGCAGATGTTTTTCTTGTTAGTATTGACCTGCTGAAGTCTTTGAAGCTCATGCAGTATTAGTTCAACGAGAGCTGACTAACATTGGTTCCAGACCCATGGATGTTTGCAGGCTAACCGGTGAGGTAACAGTGGGAGGTAGGCAGATACAAGACAGTAGGGCCTGGCGGGGACAACTGTCCGCTGCAGAGCACGTGCCTCAGTAGGAGCAGACGGCCCCTACTCACAGCCAGAATTATCATCATGTTGGAATTCAGGCCTAGTTTTGCTGTATCTAATGATTTTTCAAAAGAAGCCAAAAATATGGGTATTTATGTGAAATCTCCCAATTATTAAATTGGCTCACTTTTTAAAACACTGAGAGATTAAAAAAAAAAAAATCCTCAGGCTGAATGTGGCCCTCAGACGGTCAAGTTGCAACCTCTTTATATTAACATACTTATCAGCAGCAAAAGAAACCTATTTTTCCACGTTTGTTACATGTTGTTGGGGAGACGGTGAAAAAGCTATCCTATTAACTCATCAGAGGAAAGGGATTACTGAATTTACAGCACAACATTCGACATTAATATTCACCTTGTATGTGTCCTATTTTGGGAAACACACCATACTTAGGCCACACCATAACGGTTTGCTGGTCTACGAAAGTAGAGTTCCCCATTTGTTGGTCCTCAACTCCCTGTATCACACTACAAAGAAAGAGGAATACAAAAGAAGTTTCAACATCTTCATTTTCCAACCTCCAGTGGTTTAAACCAGAGAGCTCTTTTGGAGTGAAAATACTACGTCTTTTCTTTCTCAGCGTTGCTGAGAAATTATAATTAGAGGTTTTCCTGTTGTGTAAAGGAAAGGAATTCCAGTCCTCCTGCGTCTGCAAGACTTCTGTTCTCAATGAATTTGCTTCCCTGTCCCATTTCTCTTTCTGCAGGTGATAGAGGGGAAGCTGGCTCCATTCTTGGGCAAGGTCATTAAATTTGCCACCTCACACGTGTACAGCTGCAGTCTTTGTAGCCAGAAGGGGTTCATCTGTGAAATCTGTAACAATGGAGAGATCCTCTACCCTTTTGAGGATATTTCAACAAGCAGGTACAGAATCTCTTGTCTTAACAAAAGTATACCTGAATATGTCACATGTCGTTCTGTTTGGCCTGATCAGGCCGACTTTTAGTCAAGTACCGTATATCTGTCTCTTACCTTGTATCAGATTCCTCTTATTCTTGGAGAATATTTTTTGACCTTTTGGTTTCCTATATTTATTCCCAACTCACTTCACTGTCTTTATCCAGAATGAGATAACAGAGTTGCAAAGAAACATCACCTATTTCTCCCTTCTTAGGTAACAAAGAGGGTTCAGATTCATTTTTAGAATGAAGATTAGGGAGGATGAATCCTCACAACATTTCAGGGCCAAGTGATAGGCAATGGGAAATTGCAGTCTCAGAGCAAGGCCAAAACCGGCCCAACTGCCAGGAATAAAACTACAAGACACTGGGGAACAGCTGTCTGGCTCGCCACATGCTTTTCTCCACAGATGCGCTGCAGTGTGGCGATGAAAGTTTTAGGATCCAAAGGAGGGAAAAGTGGGAGTTTATGTGGGATTATTTTTCTAACCAAAGTAATATTTGGGCATCATCACATTCATTGGTTGATGGATGATTTTTTCCCCCCACTAACTTGAGACCAGGGTTTTTACTATTGCTTTTCTTGAATCACAAAACGATACATATCACTTTTCCTTTCATCCCAAAAGCATCATAGAAATATATACTGTTTCTGTATCTGTGCACTGGCTTCTTTGGCCATGAAATCATGCCTCATTTCCCACCCAGCAGGGCTCACTTACACTGTGGTTCCGAACAGAAGGGAGGCATTGTAGCCAGGGGGAGTTGAAGCATGTAGGCTAGAGCTAAGATATTAAGAGTTGACTCAGCCCTTCTGGCCTCTTCTTAAACCCAAAGACTCTTTGTAAATATACAGGAACTTGAGTTGGCCCCACACATAGAAAGATAAACACATACGCACACATATACATGTTCCAGCCTCGTTTCCTGAGTACAGGTACTTAGCTCATGGCCTAGAGATTATATACTTCTTAAAAATGTACACCACACAAAAACTTGTACACAAACATTCGTAGTAGTATTCATAATAGCCAGAAAGTGGAAACAACATAAATGTCCAGCTGATGAATGGATAAACAAAATGTGGTATATCCATACGATGGAATATTATTCAGCATAAAAAGGAATGAAGTACTAACATGCTGTAGTGTGGCTGAACCTTAAAAACATTATGCCAAGTGAAAGATGCCAGATACGAAAAGCTGTATATTTTATGTTCTGTGTATATGAAATGTCACAAATAGGCCAATCCAGAGAAACAGAAAGTACATTAGTTGTTGCCTGGGGCATGGGGGGAAAGGAAGAGAGTAACTCCTAATGGGTGCAGATTTCTTTTAGGGATGACAAAAATGTTCTGGAATTAGATTGTGGTGACAGTAACGTGGTCTTGTGAATACATTAAAAATCAGTGAATTGTATACTTTAAAAGAATGAATTTTATGGTATGTGAATTAGATCACAATCAAAAGTATTTAATAGAAAATAAAACAAATTAAAAAATGCTTCCAACTCTATAAACCATATGCTGGGTCACAAAACAAGTTTTAATAAATTTTTAAAAACTGAAACCATACCAAGTATGTTTTCTGACACATTGAATTAAGATCCCCAGTAGCAAAAAAATATGAGAAACCTCAAATATTTGGATAAAAAACAGTACACACTAAAAACTTATGGGTCAAAGAAGAAATAAATCACAAGAGAAATTTTAAAATATTTTGGAAAAGGGGCTCCTGGGTGGCCCAGTCAGTTAAGCATCCGACTCTTGATCTCAGCTCAGATCTTGATCTCAGGGTAGTGAGTTCAAGCCCCACATTGGACTCCATGCTAGGTGTGAAGCTGTATCTATCTATCTATCTATCTATCTATCTAATGAATGAACATGAAATATAAAATGTCAAAATGTATGGAATGCAGCTAACATAGTACTTAGGGTGAAACCTTTGGCTATAAATATATCATGGAAAACATGTCAGAAAAAAAGGAAAGGTCTCAAATCCATTACCTAAAATTCCACCTTAAGACACTAGATAACAGAGCAAACTAAATCGAAAGCAAGCAGAGGAAGGAAAGAGTAAAGATTAGAGCAGACATCAATGAAATGGAAGATAGAAAAAAAATTCATTAATGAAATCAAAAGTTGGTTTTTTGAAAGAATCAACAAAATTGACAATCCTTTAGCAAGACTGACCAAGAAATTAAGAGAAAAGAAACAAATACTCAAAATTAGGAGTGAAAAAGGAAAAGGCAGTTAAAAGAACTATAAAGAGATACCACAAGTGACTTTATTCCAACAAGTTAGACAACTTAGATGAAATGGACAAATTTCTAGAAAGACAAATTACCAAAATAGACTCAAGAAGAAGTAGAAATATGAATAGCCCTATAACAAGTAAAGAAACTGAATTAGTAGTTTTTAAATCTGCTCATAAAGAAGCCAGATGCCTTCATGATGAATTTTGTTGAATATTTTAAAAAATAATACCAGTCCTTCACACAGGGATAAAGAGGGGCATTACATAATGATAAAGGGATCAGTCTTCCAAGAAGACACAACAATCCTTAATGTGTATGAAGAGAGTCAAAAGACATGCAGCAAAAAACCCCTAATAGAACTACAAGGAGAAACAGACAAACCCACAATTATATATCCACTATTATACTTAGAGACTTCAACACCCCTCTGTCAGTAACAGATCCAGCAGGCAGAAAATCAGTTTAAGCATATCGTTAAACTGAAAAGCACTATCAGTCAACTGGATCTAACTGACATCTCTGCCAATTCATGTTGTTCATCCAACAACAACAGAATATGCATTCTTCTGAAGCTTACATGGAACATTTAACAAGAGAGACCACAGTCTGGGCCACAAAACACATCTGAAAAAATTTACAAGAATAGAAATCATGCGAAGTACGCTCCCAGACCATAATGAAATTAAACTAGGAATCAGTAACAATGTTACTGTTACGGTACCTGTAAAATGCCAACATATTTGGAGATTAAACAATATGTTTCTAAATAACACGAGTTGATCATTGATGTCCACACAAAACAGGGATGTTTATAGCAGGTCTACTTGTAATCGCCAAAACCTGAGAACAACCAGGATATCCTTCAGTATGTGGATGGTTAAATAAACTGTGGTATACCCATGCGATGGAGTATTCTCCAGTAATAAAAGAAATGAGGTATCTAGACACAAAAGGACATGGAGGAACCTTAAATGCATATTACTAGGTGAAAGAAGCCAGTCTGAAAAGGCTGTATACTGGATGATTCCAACTGCATGACATTCTGGAAGAGGCAAAACTGTAGAGACGGTACAAAATCAAATCAAATCAAATCAGTGATTACCAGGGGCTTGGGAATGCATAAGACGAGATGAATAGGTGAAGCACAGGTTTTTTAGGGCAGTAAAATTATGCGGTACGGTTCTGTAATGGTACACACATGACGTTTTACATTTGTCAAAACCCATAGAACCGTAGAACACAGAGTGAGCCTTAATTTAGATTGTGGACTTTAGTTGATAATAATGTGTGAATATTGGTACATTCACTGTAACCAGTGTGCCACACTAATGTAAGAGATTAATAGAGAAAACTGGGGGTTAAGGTAGTATTATGGAAACTGTACTATCAGCTCAATTTTTCTGTCAATCTGAACTGTTCTAGGGGTGCCTGCTGGCTTAGTTGGTAGAGCATGTGACTCTGGATCTCAGGGTTGTGGGTTCAAGCCCCACATTGGGGGTAGAGATTACTTAAAAAAATAAAAGTTAAAAAAATAAATAAATAAATAAATAAAAGTGGAAAAAAAACTGTCCTAAAAAATAAAGTCTATTTTTAAAAAAGACAATTCATCCAGCTGAACAGTTGACTCAAATACCAAAGCTGATCAGTGTGAATAAACTTTATTAGAACAATTTTAGACTTACAGAAAAATCACAAAGATAGTACAGAGAATTACCATAGACCCCACACCCAGTTTTTCTCTTATTAACATCTTACATTAATGTGATATATTTGTTACTATTAATGAACCAATACGGATACATTATTATTAGCTGAAGTCCACAGCTTTTTCAGATTTCCTTAAACTTTTTCAATGTTTATTTATTTATTTTGAGAGAGAGTGTGTGCATGCAAGCAGGGGCAGGGCAGAGAGAGAAGAGAGGGAGAATCCCAAGCAGGCTCCATTCTGTCAGCACAGAGATCAACACAGGGCTCGAACGCACGAACCGTGAGACCATGACCTGAGCCAAAATCAACAGTAGGACATTTAACTGACTCAGCCACCCAGGTCCCCCAAGATTTCCTTAGTTTTTACCCCATTATTATTTCTGTTTCAGAACATCTCCCTAAGCTCCTCTTGGCTGTGACAACTTCTCAGACTGTTTTTAGGACATTGACAGTTTTGAGAAGTACTAGTATTTTGTAGAATCCCTCTGTGGGGATAGACCTGATATTTTTCTTATGATTAGACTGGGTTTTATGGGTTTGGGGAGGAGGAGTGCAGAGATAAAGTGCCGTTTCCATCATATCATATCACAGGGACATGCTATCAACATGACTTATCACTGCAATGTTTGTGTCAGGTTTCTCCACTGTTGATACTCTTCTCCTCTGACCCTTCTCCATTGTTACCCTCTTTTAAAGGAAGTCACTATGGGGGCACCTGGGTGGCTCAGTCAGTGGAGCATCCGACTTCAGATCAGGTCATGATATGGTTTGTGAGTTCGAGCCCTGTGTCGGGCTCTAGGGCTCCCGGCTGTCAGCACAGAACCCACCTCGGATCCTCTGTCCCCCCCCCCCCCAGCTCCCTCCCCCTGCTCACGCTCTCTCTCTCAAAAATAAACAAGGCTTTAAAACATAAATAAATAAAGGAAGTCACTATGTGCAGCCTACAGTTAAGGAGTGAAGATTATGCTCCACTTCCCTTGGGAGTGGAGTCTATACAAAATCACTTGGAATCCTGCATGAGTGATTTGTCTCTTCTTCCCATTTATTTTTTTAAATTATCTATTCATGTCAGTGTGGGCATGTGCATATTTATTTTATATTTTTGGTTACAACCCAGGATTACTTTACTTTGTTGCCCAGACTGTTCCAACTTTGGCCATCGGCTCTTTCAGCTGGTGCCTGCATCACCTTGACACCCTCCTACCATTGTGGGTGTTTGTTTCCGAGCATTTCTGTACTTTCTGGTGCTACCAGACATTCCAGACTCATCATGTATATTTCTTGCCCTAATCCTACAAGTAGCCATTTCTCCAAGGAGCCCGGGTTCCTTTTATTGGAAAATATTAGAAACCAACATGAGGGCACTTAGATTGCACACCCACTTTTAAAGCCCTCGGTCCCAGGACTCATCCCTTGAGGAGGGATGAGAAGAGAGATGCTTCCCTCTGACTACACGTCAGAATTTCCTGTGAGACTTGTTGGGTTGTTTTAACTCTGAGCATCTTTATCTTCAGAGTCTCCCCGTGTGATTCTGCATGGCAGCCAGAAGAAAGAATCACTCCTCTAAGATGGCTGTGGCCATAGTCAGACGTGCCAGATTCTTAACAGTCCGAATGACCACATTAACACGACTGTGGACTCAGAGGGCCCTTCACCCAGCAGGAAGGAATATGTAGCTGTTTAGAATCTTCCGTTTCTCTCTTGGTCAGATGCAATTCTGTAAGCTGCACAAATGTCTGAGAGCAAAGGAGCCCTTACCAGCCTACCTGGGATTTCAGGTTGATAATACTTCCCAGGACCCTGCTGAGCTCTCTCTAGTGGTGTCCAGTTTCCAGTGAAACGCTGGGAATGGTTCATGCAAGTCTGGGGTAAAAGACAAAAATAAACACCAATGAAATATTTATTAAAGGAAAACTTTAATCAGAAATTGAGTTGCAGATTTAAAACCTGTCCATAAAAATGTGCTGAATAAATGTGATAAATAAAAATAAATTTGAATAGGGGGGTAGATTTTAAAATTTCACTGAAATCTTCATGGATAAAGTTCTGTGATATCTGGGATTTGCTTCAAAATAATCTGATGGTGGGAGAGAGGGAATAGATATAAATGAAAGAAATTGATAATTTTTAAAACTAGATGATAGGTACACAGGGGTTTATTACACTGTTCTGTGTACTTCTGAATATGTTTGAAATTTTCCACAATAAAATGTTTTTAAAAATCTGTAAGTAAGGGGGCCTGGGGGCTCAGTCGGTTGTGCATCCGACTCTTGAGTTCAGCTCAGGTCATGACCCCATGCTTAGCACGGAGCCTGCTTATGATTCTCTCTCTCTCCCTCTCTCCCTCTCTCCCTCTCTCCCTCTCTCCCTCTCTTCCTCTCTTCCTCTCTCCCTCTCCCTCTCTCCCTCTCCCTCTCTCTCTCTCTCTCCCTCTCTCTCCCTCTGCTCCTCTCCCCTACTCTCTCTCTCTAAAATAAAAAGTAAAATCTATAAGTAAAAATCTTAGAAATGAAGTATTTAGTGAATTTGTCACCACATAGCCTTGACCATCTTGCTAAAGTCAACACCTCTGTGACCTCAGAAATATGCTTAATATCCCTTCAGATCCAAATATCATCTGAACAGCATAATTACAACTCAGTAAAAAACATTCTACAAGCATTACAACTATTCATTTTTTCAATAAATGACTTACTGAGCATACTGTGTTCGTGCATTGGGCTAGGCTCCGGGGCCACACGGTGAACATGGCATGTTCCTTGCTCACAAATGGTCCACAGTCCCTGGCAAGAGACACTGAGCCATCAGGCAGTTGGGTTGACGGAGCCCTGGTCTAGGGGGTGGACCTAGAGCTCCAAGAAGGGACATCGTCCAAAGCGGTCATATACATGGTAGGTGAAAAAGCAGTTCCACAATTTCTAAAAATGTTAGCTCTGTGTTGAACTTTATCTGAAGCACTGATTTATTCACGTCCGTATTAGAACATACTTGGTTTTAACATGCTTATTTGATTACGACCATATGTCAAACATGGGTCAACTCTTCATAGTTTCTTTTCCTTATTAAATTAATTGTTATGCAGGAGAAGACTTCATGAATATGTAATTTAAAAATATAGCCCTAGCATTAATGTTTAGAACGCCGTCTCTGACAGACATAGACAATGTGCTGGGGTTGTAGGAAATTGCACTAATATTTACTAGTGCTGGTGCCAGCAATTTACATATCTCGTCATTTAATTCTTATGCCAGTCCTCTGAGGGAATCTTGTTACCTCCATTTTAATAATGAGGAAACCTAGGTTCAGAGGAGCCAATTAACTTGGCCCAAGAGATAAGGCCAAAACTTGAACCCAAATATATCTCTCAAATCCATGCTTTTTTCATTATACATCACTGTTTCTTCTGTACCTGTCGTCTTCAAACCATTTTTGCAGCGTACCCTCAAACAGAAATGTGAAGAAATGACGTCCCTCTGTCATTAAAGAAGTGTCCCCCCAGACGGTTATTCTGAATTCTCCCCATATTTGCCACCCTGAAAGTTTTTACACTTGGAGCAGTGAGCCAGCTAGATTAGGGCGGGGGAAAGACACGACTTTCTTTTGCAAAATGGTGGGGGGCTGTGGTGAGGGGGTGTGGGGAAAGAGCCTCCTTCCGCCCCGTGCACAGCACTCGGCAGGTCGGGAGGCCCAGGGGCGCCTGCGGGAGCTGGAGATCTGCCTGACTCAAGCTGAGGGGGCAGACCCCCGCTTGCTCCACTGTCCTCCCCACTTCCACTCCGTTCAGCCGATAATGCGGACAGTTTCACATTGAGGTAGTCTTTCTTCTCCAACACAAATTAAATACATACCTCTCTCTAGTTTAAATAGGAAAACACTCAGACCCAAACTGCAAGATTTTAAATACAATAGTGAGATCGAGAATCACAGAACTTAAGCTTAATCCAGTATTTACCCTCCTAGAGGACTAAACGGAAAGCACAGCTTTAGGAGAGAGAAACATTCTGTTAAAACAGCAATAAAATTCCACATCCTAAAGACAGAGAAATGACAAAAAACGTACCCTCCTTGATTGAGAATAAGAAATAAAACTCTAACTTCAGAATTACAAATCAGAAGGTTAGACTGATACCTCTCTAAGACTTGAAGGGAAAACAGTGACTATGAAAGCAAAGAAGTTGCATA
Source organism: Panthera pardus (assembly GCF_024362965.1). Taxonomy (NCBI): domain Eukaryota; kingdom Metazoa; phylum Chordata; class Mammalia; order Carnivora; family Felidae; genus Panthera; species Panthera pardus. The sequence goes on from NW_026526655.1 coordinate 28,393,901, forward strand.
TATCCACAAAATGACCCTGGACTTAGATTTTTTAAAAGAAAAAAACAATCCTCAAATTGCCTCCTATGCCGCTTTCTTTCTGACATCTCTACATACCACTAATCTTCCCTTGTTATTAAAGACATAATGCTGCTAAAGAGACCATCCTGCCTCACACATTTGTGTGTGAAGATGCCATTCCTGAATCTTGAAATGCTTCCAGATCACAAGTACATAAATACTTCATCTTAAGAACACTCAGCATGCATTTTAACATGGGACTTACAAGATACACCAGCTATCATAAATCAGTTCCATCCTTTCTGTCTGATCCATTTGCCTTTGTTAATTTTTTCATGTGACATACAAATCATCCCCACAAGTTTTCCAATATGGAAAACATTGCACTTCTAGACTTCATGACCCCTGTACCATTTGGGGCTGTAGCTAGATGTGGGTATACTATCGGAAGATTCTACTTAACACTGAATTTGGTGTATTCCATATAGTAGGCATTCCATAAATACTTATTGTTTGGTTCAGCTCTCCCCAACATATCGTGTGCACTCATTAAGAACACTGACAAAGCTTTTTAAGTAAACTGATTAAGAAAGTTTAAAATATTTGCTCTATGTGAAATAGAGAATAGATTCTTTATGATCTCACTTACATGTTAAACCTGAAAAAAACAAACTTACAGAGAACAGAGTGGTGGTTGCCAGAGGCAGGGGTGAAGGTGGTCAAAAGGTAAAAATTTCCAGTTATAAGATTAATAAGTTCTGGGGATGTAATATACCACATGGGGACTAAAGATAACAATACCATATCATATATTTGAAAGTTACCAAGAGAGGAATAGATCCTAAAAGTTCTCATCACAAGAAAAAAATTTTGTACCTATACCAGTTGATGGATGTTAACTAAACATTGTGGTAATCATTTCACAACCTATATACATATCAAATCATCATGTTGTATGCCTGAAACTAATACAATGTTATATGTCAGTTATGTCTCAATAAAACTGGGGGTGATGGAATACTTGGATAGATAGATAGAGGAGCATAGTAAAAGTCTGAATAACACTACTTTTACGTAAGCTTTGTCTGTAAGGTTGAAGCAACCGACCTACTATTTGAGGTATTCCTGTGGTGTGAGCATCGGCCTGCCCAACATTCATTTCTCCAAGGAAGGCATTCGAGGTGTTCTTCCTGGAGGGGGCTGGGGGGCTCCAGTGGCTCAGTGGTGACTCTTCTAAAAGCAGTCCATGTTTTTTGAAGCACTGTGGTTTGGAGAAGCAGATTGAGCATAACTTGCCAGCTTTTCTTCAGCTGATCACTCCCTCCTCTCCTCCAAGAATGACGATTGCACTGAGGACCTTGAACTTAATCAACACCAAACTCTTACCGGTTAAGTCAACATATTTTGACACCATGTTCAATTTGCACACATTTCAGGAACGTTTCCTACATCTGTCTATTGAGAATGAACACTAGCCTCATAGAAGAGTCCATAGCAAGTGAGTTTCTAACATGGCCTCTCCTCTTTTTCATTTTAAAAATTTATTTCTTTAGGTTAACTTATAGAAAAAGAAGGCCTGGGCACCGGGGTGGCTCGGTTGGTTAAGCATCCAACTCTTGGTTTCAGCTCAGGTCATGATCTCTTGGTTTGTAAGTTCGAGCCCCGGGATGGGCTACTCACTGATAGCGCAGAGCCTGCTTGAGATTCTCTCTCTCTCCCTCTTTCTCTGCCCCTCCCCCACTTGTGTGTGTGTTCATTCTCTCTCTCTCTCTCTCTCTCTCTCTCTCTCTCTCTCTCTCTCTCAAAATAAATAAGCTTTAAACAAAGAAAAAGAAAAAGGCAGCCTCCCAAAGAACTCAGTCCAAGCCCCATTGCTCTCATCCATCTGGCCAAATTTCAGAAAGGTCCAGCTATGTACTGAAGAACATGTAGACTCCTCCCAACACTCTTGACCTTGTGAATTGGTCTTTGTCATCTTACATTGCATGGCAATCCACACCACCCTGCCCCTGAGGACCTCAACTTGTTGGGGAGTGGACTTTGGTCTTTGCCGTGGCACTTTTCTGCCCTTCCTGAAGCTTCATGAACACACTAAGTTTCCAATAGCTAATTGTAGTCAAACCTCATAAAGGTTTGTTTAAAAGAGAGAAAGCAACTGCTGTATTATAAAGGATAGAATTACGTCTTCCATAGAAGATGCTGAGATGTGCGGTTTTCCTCAGCACAGCTTGAGCAGTCCATCAGGGGCTGTGTTTTCTGTGCCCGGGTTCCCTTTGATTTGTCCCTGGAGGATAAACGTGGAGACGGCTTTCCTGAAAGTTGTCGCTTACTTCGGTGCCTAGAAAATCACCAAACCCCAGATTCGCCAGCAGCCTTACAAAGGCTCTTACATTTTTCTGGGAGCCAGTTCTAGTTTGTCATTTTCTGAAAGAGAGGTTCATGTTTAGGCAGGAATTTTTTGGTGGGGGTTGGGGACTAGAACACACTCCAGGGTAGAAGGAGAGGGAAGGGCCGCCCAGAAGCCGGTCTTTCCTTGTGGCGTCCTATTTGTTCAGCCTTCGTTTTTGTCAGTCCTTGCACAAACAGACTGAATACCTGGATTATTCCCTCATCTGGACTCAAATACTCATACATTACATACCCTTTCTCACTAATCAGCCTGACACATTCCTTTGTTGGTAAATGGTTCCAAAACAAACACTGTCAGTGTACCTAATTAGCAGGTTTGCGGGCTGTGCTCACAGTCCTGTTACATCCTGTTCAACAATAGAGAACAACAGCCCTGGCGAGGTCGGGCTTACAGGGAGGGAACCGCTCCCCCCAACGCATATACACTTTTTTAATGATATTTCCTTTCTGTGGCTTTTCTTGGGAAGCAGCCACTTGGTGAGTACTGTGATGAGGTGTGGGATTCTTGCAACAGCTACAGGAAGTTTGGACTCCTCTTCGTAGGCACCTTTGCTTAGGAGCCATTAGTTTCCATCTGCTTATTGTTCTTCTCTCTGGTACTGGAGAGGAGCGCAGTGAGGAACTTTCTCCACGTCCTCTAACACTGACGAGAGAGGACAAGATCCCTGCCTGTGTTCTAGAATCATAAATGAACAGAGATGGAAAGGACTGTGGAGAACATCTGGATATTTTAGGGGTAGAAAATCTGAAGCCCAGGGAGCTCTCAGGTTTTATGAGGGGCAGAAGCCGAGGAGCAACTTACCAAGATGGAATTCTGCTCTGCGGCTACATGACTGCCAGCTCTTAAATGCCTTTATTGTATCAATGAAGGTTTTCCTTTATTAAAAAAACAAAACAAAAACAAAACAAAAAAATAAATTAAGAAAACTTGAACGCAATGCTAGTTTTTTTTGGCTTTTAAACTTCGGTCAAAGAGTAACTTGGCAAATAACATCTCACCTTGGCCTGGTGGCTCCTATATTCACATGTCAAAATGTTTCAGAATGTCTGCTAACACAGACGAGACTTTTGTGAAACGCTCAGGGCTGACCTGACCCTGTATGCCATTAAGCCACTTTATAAATACAGTGCACTTATAAACACAGCCCTCGCTGGTGCGGCTGCCATTGTATTTTGAAACCATTTGGTCCCTTGAATAGATGGCTGTCATCTCTACCTCGACGCATTTCTTACCAAGCTTCTCGTTAGGTGTCTGGTTAATACTGTGTCGTCATCTTATCTCTAAGCATTTCAGACAACTCAATTTTTTGTTGATTGGAGGGAGTAAAGTTCAGCATTGTTTAATTCATGTTGTAACTTTCTGACTATAAAACTGATACGCATTACAAAACATTTGAAAAGTACACAAAAGTATAAAGAGGAAAATTCTCCATACATATGTCTGTATGTTTACTTTTTAATAAAATATGTATATATATGGTTTTATTATTTTACTTCTTAATTCTTTTAAGTTTATTTTTGAGAGAGAGAGACAGATAGCAAATGGGGGAGGGCCAGAGAGAGGGAGACACAGAATCCAAAGCAGGCTCCACACTCTGAGCTGTCAGCACAGAGCCTGACACAGGGCTCGAACTCGTGAAACGCAAGATCATTACCTGAGCCAGAGTCAGAGGCATAACCGACTGAACTACCCAGGCACCCTTAGAATATATGGTTTTATACCCAGCTTTTTATCACATTATATCAGAACCAAGAAAATAGTTTATCTATAAACTTTTATTGATGGCTACTTTAACAGGAAAAAAAAAATAATTGGTTCTAAAATCATTAAGATCCATTTAAAAAGTAGAGGCAGACTAATCCACAGAAAAATCTCTGGAGTACGAATACAGAAGTCTAGATGTCATCCCTAACTTGGCCACTAATTTGCTGTGTGACCTTTGACAAGCCACCTCCCACCTCCAGATTTACCTACGAGGTATATGGCATTGTTTTAACCCTGTATTGACAAAGAAGTTAGAACTTTATTTCATTCTGCTCCTTTGCTTAGCATTTGCAGTAGTCTGTTTAATAGTTTGTCACAATGTTTTCAGTGAAGCTGACTATTTTTGATACAATTTACCCAAAGGGATTAAGATATAAATTCAAATTGTGATTCAGTCCACCATTTTGAAATAATGTCAGCTCCATGAGGAAATGGACTTTCCTATTTTGCTCACTGCTCAGTTTTCTGCATCTAGAACAGCACATAGTAAATGCTCAATGAATAATCCACGAATAAAGAGTTTGCTTTTAGTTTTTCAAATCTGTGCTTTTTCACATACTTTATTTTATTTTAAATAACCTTTAAACTAATTTCAAGGAAATTGTCTACTTACATGTAGACATTGCCAAGATATATGACTTTATTGAGTGATAGCTAGCATTCTCTCATATGTTAGGAATAGATATAGTTTTCTGGCCCAATGAAAACTTTCGTGTCAAAAACTTGAGTTTTGCTAAACTACTCAGTTTAATTTTCAAAACATGTTTTCAGTCATGTTTCAGTGTGTTTTTTCCTTCCCAATGGGACTGTAAATAAGTAACCTGAATACACAATAGGAAAGAGAGGAGTGTTTACCTTTCCATACAAAAAATGTTGATTCTTCAGCCTGAGCAGTATGTTCTGAAATGAACTGTCTTATGCTTTAGAATTACAAAAAGGTACAATAGTAACTTGATTTCATCAGCATATGTTTTTGATATTTTGAGACTTTTCTTGCCTCACTAATTATGGGAACACAGATAGCAAGATGTTATAAACGCTATCTTTTAAAAATCCTTTTTTGTTTTTATTTCAGCATCTAACGTATACTATCACCTTCGTTATAAACCCCTTCAGTATTCTGAATATTAAACCACTCAGTGGTGCATCAGGAAACATCCTCATTTGCTGTCTGTAGCTATCATTAATAATCATCTGTTCAGTTCCTAATGCTTCCAGAACACTTAGAGTAGAGATAAAGACAGTCTATAGATAGATGTTCATTCTCTACAGAGGTCGCCGCTTGGACTGAATTAGATCTATAAAGCATAGGACTTGGTATAGAGTCAGAGGAGCTTAGCAGTTATCTGCCCGTCACTCCCGCCCCCTGATACACGCACCTTTCCTACCCCACCTTCCCCAGGGAGGATGGCATCCCCGCCCAACACCACACCCACAGCTAGTAGGAGATGCAGGCGATTGAATTCCAGTATAGTCCCCTTTTTGCCTCTCCTTGTCACAGCACCAGCCTGAAATCTGAGGGAATGCACAAGCTGTCCAGAGAAGGGCAAAAGATTATATCACCTACCCTTAACTAGTCTCACTTCTGGTGATAGTTGGTGTAGGGTGGCCAGGGAGAGGTTCTCAACAAAAGTATAATGGGAAGGATCTTATAAATTTTTGATGAGGAAAGAAGATCACGTTAAAAAAGTAGTAATTCATGTGAAAAACAGAAATGTGGGAATTTCCTTTTATAGAACTGGTAACATAACAGACTAATTTCAAGCCCTGAGCGAGTGGCTGATTCAAAAACTGCATTGGAAACATTGGAAGCCACTCACTGGAGCTGACTGGACTTCAACTGAAAGATCTAGTTTGGCCTTGAGAGGTGGGAAGCTGAAGCATGTTAAAGCTGTTCTCTGAGAGAAGAGTTAACACTTTTTTTCTAGAAAGAATCCTTGATGGTGGAGAGAAAGGCAATTTAAATTAAAAGACTTAGCTGGAAAGCAGGTTCCATCAACGATTTGAAAGAAAAATGTCAGAATTGAGAATGAAAAGAGATAAGCAAATTTTCCGTAGGGGCAGGATGGCCAGGTAGGGTGGAATAGGCGCTAGTGAGGCCTGAAGGAACATCAGGGGGAACATGGTTTTCATACAGTGCTTCAAAGAGGCACCAGCCAAGGGACTTGGGGACAGCAATCACATGAATGTCAAAGCAGCAAGCAAGATGACTTTTCCCTTCCTCCAGCTTCCCTGAGAATGTAGTTAAGGTACACTGTTTAAAAGAGAGAGACCGGGGCGCCTGGGTGGCTCAGTCGGTTAAGCGGCCGACTTCGGCTCAGGTCATGATCTCGCGGTCCGTGAGTTCGAGCCCCGCGTCGGGCTCTGTGCTGACAGCTCAGAGCCTGGAGCTTGTTTCAGATTCTGTGTCTCCCTCTCTCTGACCCTCCCCCGTTCATGCTCTGTCTCTCTCTGTCTCAAAAATAAATAAACGTTAAAAAAAAAAAAAAAATTTAAAAGAGAGAGACCTAATCAGGGGAACCTTAATATTTAGAAAGTACCTAAAAGCAAGCTGTACTTAACCCTTCTCCACACCTAAACACACCCAAAATTTTCATACTTCCATTGTTCTCCCTGAGGGGTCTAGAGAGCTTGCCCAGGCCACCACTCAGAAAACCAAAAGAGAAAAGACTTATTAGTTAGCACAGCACTTTACTAACCAGACCTAAGCTAAAGGCTCCCATTGGCTTCCCCCAGTGACTGTATTATACACTAGACTGTAGCCTTCTCTACCCTATTCCTGTCTTACAAATATACATGTTGAAGGACAAAATTTTCAATGACTTCGAGGTGTCTTACATGTCTATTGCTTGCATACTTAGCATAACTACTTCTATTAGTGTGATTATCAGTTCTATTCAGCCTTTACTAATATGCAGAGTAAAAACAAAAGTTCTGAATAACGTTCTCACTGGATGAAAGAGACTGCTAAAACATGCGTTCTTATTCACACCTTCCTGTGTTCAATGATAATGTATACCATGTTTTAAGCATTTTTGCAATATTTTTCCAAGATAATACATCCTCTGTTCATGCAAAGTAGGATACTTTGGGGCGCCTGAGTAGCTCGGTCGGTAAAGCCTCTGACTTCAGTTCAGTTCAGGATCTCATGGTTCATGGGTCTGAGCCCCACATTGGTCTCTGTGCTGACAGCTCAGAGCCTGGAGCCTGCTTCGGATTCTGCGTCCCCTCTCTCTCTGCCCCGCCCCCACTCGTGCTCTGTCTCTCTCTCAAATATAAAAATTTAAAAAAATTTTTTAAAGTAGGATAATTTTAATTACTAAAAGTGTACACATTACTAAACAGTTGTATTGTTTCCTGATTTTATAAACATGTAAACAATAAGTCTATTAGTTTAACTTATCAAATTTACATAATACTTTTACTACTATATAAAGATGAAAAAAAATCCGAGATATTCAAAAAGTCAAATATCTAAAGCCAGGATTAGTCCTTGACCACCTAAGATGTTTACACAGGTGCATTTCATTTTAGATAAACCTCATAAATTATACTATAAATTTGTAAATTAGTTGATTGTATACATTTCAAAAATTTTTTTTATTTAACATTAAGATAAGCAGCTGTAAACTTTCCTAATATATTCAGTATAGAATTTGACCTCTAAAGTTGTTTACATGAAGGGAGACTGTTTTCGCTAGATATAAAAATGTATTATAAAATATACAGTACAGTGCTGGCATAGGAACAGACAGATCAATGGAACATGATTTCAGAACGTATGCAAATAGACCCAAGTAATATGGGAATTTAGTACATGATAAAGATGCACAGCAAATTAGCAAAACAAAAGATGGAAATTTCCATAAAAGAAACTGGGAACTAGACAGCCATTTGGAGAAAGAAAAGGAATGCTGGATTTGATCATACTCTTTACATCAAGATAAATTCCAGATGGATCAAACATTTTAATGTAAAAATAAAACCCATAAAGTACTAGAAGAAAATATAGGTGAATATTTTTGTAATCTTAAGTGTGGAAGGTCTTTCTAAGCTTGACACAAACCCAGAAGCCCTGGAAGCAATATGCTTTTAAATATATTTTTAAAAAGTTAGGACCCCTGGGTGGCTCAATTGGTTAGGCATCTGACACGCGATTTTGGCTCAGGTCATGATCTTGGTTTTGTGAGTTCCAGCCCTGCATCAGGCTCTGCGCTGTCAGATTCTCCCCCTCTCTCTGCCCTTCCCTTGCTCGTGCTCTCTCTCAAAAATAAATTATAGGGGCGCCTGGGTGGCGCAGTCGGTTAAGCGTCCGACTTCAGCCAGGTCACGATCTCACGGTCCGTGAGTTCGAGCCCCGCGTCAGGCTCTGGGCTGATGGCTCAGAGCCTGGAGCCTGTTTCCGATTCTGTGTCTCCCTCTCTCTCTGTCCCTCCCCCGTTCATGCTCTGTCTCTCTCTGTCCCAAAAATAAATAAACGTTGAAAAAAAAAAAAATTTTTTTTAAAAAAAATAAATTATAAATAAACTTTAAAAAAATAAATAAGTATATTTTTTAAAAGTTAAATGCTTAAGGTTCTCTAAAGACAAATGTAAACAGGAAACCGGGAGAAATATTTTCAACACATTTAACAAAGTGTTCATTAATTTCCTGAATATAAAAAATCTTTAAAACGCAGTAAGTAAAAGTCATTAGACAATGGGCAAAGGACAGGAACTAATTTACTGAAAAAATATGCAAATGGCCAATATCTGAACAGCTTAGTGTCACTTCCAATTAAAGAAAGTAAAATGAGGTTCTTACCTATCAGCTATGAGAAAGTATTAATAGATATGAAATGTAAGGCCCAATATAAAAACATTAATTAATACCACTTTTTATTTTCATTTTGCAAAGTCCGTATTTTTGTTCTAAATATTTACAACAGTCCTGTCTAACATATTAGACAGCCCTGCTGCCTTTGGAAACAGTTGGCCTAAAGCGGCAGTTCTCAAACTTTTATATTCATCAGAATACTCTGGAGGGCTTGTTAAAACACAGATTGCCAGGTCCCACCCTAGAATTTATGATTCAGTAACTCTGGAGTGGCACCCAATAATTTGCATTTCTAACAAATTATCTGGTGATGCTGGTTTGGCTGGTCCAGGGACCACACTTTGAAAACCACTGGCCTAGAACGAACACATCGAGTATTAGAAAATTATGTGATATCATCTTGTTAAGAGAATTGTACTGGTAAGAGGAGGCAAATTAGGGGAAGTCTAAAGTAATGACGTAACACTGGGTCTTTCACCTGAATGTCTTTCTCCTTCTAAGTTTATATCACTAACCTATTCCCAAGCAAGCAGTCATCTTCACAAATCTAGATATGGTTTACCTTCTAAACTTTTTTGCATTTTTCTACTATATCCCTCCTTAAAAATGTCTTTTATTTTGGCCCCCTTAGGAATCTTAGTACTTTGAGGAACTGAAATGTAATATGAAATAGAAATAGAAATAAATAGACATAAATCCCGTTCAGAGTCTTAGATACATATTATCCTTATAAATTATTATTTCTTTTAAAGAGGCTTACTTCAAAACCTTGACAGTTAAATTTTACACTTTTACATTAAAGAGGTAGACTGGGGACTCAATGGAAGTCCATATGTAAGCTAAGTTTTTCTGTCTTAAATCTACATTAGCCAAATATTATTATATTCACTGCCTTTGTCTTAGATGTAACAAGACATTTCTAAACATTTCTTGGGTTCTTAGGTGTGTTGAACTACTTTAGCAACTTTTATAGAAAGCCATTGCTCTTCTTTATGGTTCTCTAATGGCTACAATTATAATATAGTCTAGCTTTTTCTGGAAATCAGAAAATTCTGAAATCTTCCTGCAGTTTCTTTACTTTCTCTAATATTAAATGAGATTCTCCTAAAGTAACCCCAAGAACAGATGGACCTTTGTTTGTTAAGAATTATATTGACTGCCAGGTGAACCATTAAAAAAAACCCTGAGGAGCGCCTGGGTGGCTCAGTCGGTTGGGCATCCGACTTCAGCTCAGGCCATGATCTCACAGTCCATGAGTTCGAGCCCCACGTCGGGCTCTGTGCTGACAGTTCAGAGCCTGGAGCCTGCATCGGATTCTGTGTCTCCCTCTCTCTCTGCTCCTCCCCTGCTCACGCTCTGTGTCTCTCTATCTCAAAAATAACTAAAAACATTAAAAAAAATTAATAATAATAAAAAAACCCCTGAGAAGTGTCAGAAACACTAGTGTTTCTCTATCCCCAAGTAACTATTTCACTCAGGTCAAACCTATTAAGATTTCATACACGTACACAGAGTATGGCTGAGGTCTGTCACCATCCACAAATTAGCAAGAAGCATTTATTAAGCATTGGCACTAAAGATAATGTGATTTACTGTTCCCAATAGGATAGCAAAATTAACAAATGAATTAATTAACCCTTGCTTACATTCTATTTCAAAGCCAAGATTTTAAGTAAAGCTTTTTGTCAAAGGTATTAACTGAGCTTGGTTTACAAACTCCAAGTGCAAGACTTGTGAAAGCCAAATGCTTTGTGGTCTGCAATCAGGGAAAAACTCTTCCTTAATTAACTCTGGGGATTAAAAGGTAAATAAAAAGATCTCTGCAGGCATACCAATTGTTCTTCCCATGATCTGAGTCTTAGCAGGTATTTGGGGGTGTGCTGAGTAATTGAAAGGGACACGTGGCTGATAGCAGGGGAAGGAGAGCCAGAGTTCATGTTAGAAGACTGGCGTCAAGTCCAGAGTTGATCACACACTTACCCACCTGGGACCAGAGAAGCCACCACCTACTTTATTTTATTATCTCATTTCATTTTATCTATTTACTGACTGACTGGCCTATTACCAATGGGAAAACAAATAGTACCTGGCTCGGAATCATATTACAAGGATAATTTCTATAAAAACAGGGGCAAAGGCCATACAGATGTTGCCTAATTTAAATGTCCAATATTGATCTGGCTGTATGTGCATTTACCATTCAGAGCTATTGGAATAGCTTTACAAACTAGCACATACACACCTAATCTGCCGGACATCTGGCCAAAGGAGGTAGAACTTTTCCAGTCTCATACAATTCCAATCAAACCATATGGATACCTTTTTGTCCCCATCTCCCTACCCCTAACCAACACACACATGCGCGCGCACGCACGCACACACACACACACACACATTGAATAATCCCAGATGTAGTCCATTTCTAGTTCTGCATGGAGCCACAACAGTTCTGTAAGCCAACATTTCCAGACCTTTTGCCCTCTTCCTCCCCATCCCACCAGCTTCCCCTGGAGTAGGGGAGAGAGGCATCTGAAGCGTGTGGATTTCTAGTAATCCTGGCTCAATGCTTCACTGGAAGTGGTGCTCCAGGCAGAGGCTGTGAAACTTGGACTGCCCCCAGCCATCAGCACTAACCATAACCTGTTTCTTATTGAAATTGCCTGTAACATGTCTTTATTTTAATCCTCCTATTACCCCACAAAAGAAAGAATCTGTTAGATTGTTTAAATCCCGTTTAACTCATTTTACCTTAGAATGTTTGCTAACATGTTCTGTGTATTCTTCTAAACAGCATACATACATATATACATACAGGGAGTACAAACCTAGCACATATGTATACATATGCAGACATACACCTTACGTGATTTTCCACTTAAGCAAATTATAAATGATTGGCTTATATTCATTTACTTACACGAGAACAGAAGAAAACACCAACCCCAAACATTAAAATAACCAGGCACCAATAACTACCTCCCTTAGCTAAGAGATTTAAATAATCATCTCGGTTTCTTGGAAAAACCAATAATAACTAGTGGCTCTGTGGGGCGCCTTACATAGTAGCCATACAGCAAACCGCACTCGCATGCCTGATAACGTGCACTTATTTCGGCACCCCACCCTGTTCGTTGTGGGCTCGGCAGAGTGGAAATCAGCCAGAGTGCTGCCCCGCTCTGCAGGCCTGTCCTTTCACTTGTCAGAGATCCAGCCAAACTCAAGCCTGGATTTCAATCCTAATGAAATATCTGAGGTCATTGCCTGAGCCAAAAATAAAAATGCAGCAGGAGAAGAATCCGACATGGACAGAGCAGAAGCATTTCAGTGACCTCAACTTGGGGCAGGGGCCTTTAGCAGCTTCCCGTGGCCCGCCCGCATGCAGCTAGAATCTGGAAGACACAGACAGAGCCGTCGAGCCTGTCTCTAATTGGTCTCACATCATCAGCATTCCAGAACAGGAAACTATCTACAGCCAGGAATTCTTGCCTCTTTGCCATAATATTTGAGAAGCAAACCTTTTCCCCTGCACATATTTAATTCTGTTAGTTTGCAGCAGGTTAGCTTTCTTGGTTTTGATACTCGAATGAGAACACTGTGTCTGTGGCTATCAGATTTCCAGGGTATGAACCTCTCCCTCACTTGCCTAGGTCAATAAGCTAATTTTTAGGCCAAAGACCATTCATAAAATGTATAGCATCTCATTCGATGATGCCTTTACTAAGACATAGAATGAGATCTGCTGGTGGAGCTATGCCCCTGCCTCCAGCCCTAGGAAGGGGACCAGTTTTCCAGGGCACACGTGGACAGTTAATGGCACTGCCCCGAGAGCTTCCAAAGAAGCCAAACTAGAGTTCCTTCCTCCTTATCCCACATCATATGGTATGTCCAATGCTCACTCACATGCATACAGTTCACTCCACTGTGGCTGTCCCAGGGGTCAAAACACAAAAATACTTGCACATCGGATGAGAAATGACTGCCGCCTCTAGCCAGCCCCCACACCGCCCCCAAAATAAAAACCCCACCACACTGAACCATTCTGGCTTTTTCTTTGGGAGAGAGGGTGTTGATGACGGTTGGGAAAGTACTTAGAAAGGAATCCTTAATGTTTAATTGAAATGTTCTGAGATAGAGGCAGAGTCAGCTCCTTTTGGCCAAACTCCTGAAAATCAGAGCTGTATGTGTACTCGTCTATAAGCTATTTCATGGTTTCATTTATCAATGCAAATAAATAAAATTTAAAGTAATGCTCTCACTTTTTTTATTAAAAAAAAAGACTTTCTTACGTTTATTTTATTATTGAGAGACAAAGTGAGACAGAGCATGAGCATGGGAGGGACAGACAGAGGAGGAGACACAGAATCCCAAGCAGACTCCAGGCTCTGAGCTGTCAGCACAGAGCCCGACACGGGGCTCGAACCCACCAACTGTGAGACCATGACCTGTGCGGAAGTCAGACTCCCAACTGACTGAGCCACCCAGGTGCCCCGGAATGCTCTTCACTTTAAGGATCCTCTCATTCAGTCCCAGCTTGTCAGTTTGAGATTTTCCAAGGAGTGGCCAGCAAGGCTGTGTTCCCACTCATCCATCCACAGACCTTGGGTCAAGAAAGTGTGGAAAGAGAAAGATAAAAGCCAGAGAGGCCTTTACCCCTCCTGCACAAAATCTGCAAGTTGGAAGGAACCTTAGATAATCCAGCCTCCCCTTTAACTTCCATGGAGAGCGAGAGGTTCAGGGATGAAGTAACTTACCCAAGATCACAATGACCATGGGGCCAACCTGGGCCAGGAAGTCCGGGCTCCTCATTCTAGCTGAGCCCTCCTCTCTTCAGTAAGTGGCCTCGTTAATATTTTCTGGTCTCTCTTTCATTGTAGAAGTTGCTGAAACGTAACTGCTTCACAGTTACACAAAAGCAGTTTCTTTTGTGGGACCAATGCAGAAGTGTTCAGTTTAGATTTGCTACATGGCCTACATAGGGCATGAAGAAGCAGAGAACACCACAGAGAAACAGCCCAGATGTTCTTGGCACGGAGCAAATAAATACGACTGGGGGCCAACCCACCAAGGTGGCTTTTGGGGAAGACTAAAAAAATCAGAGTGAGTAGATAGAAAGTTAAGGGTTACTAAGCAGTACACAGAATTGTGTCATGGGTATTAACTTCTTAAATGCTGTTCTGAATTAATTTTTAAAACCATGGGATGGTTAATGCTAGTGAATTTCAGCTCTGTTAACCAAATGATGTATTAAAAATATATATTTGTGAAAACGAAATGAATAAGTAACACTATGCTGGACCTTACTGGTTGGTGTGAGTATAAGCCAGCAGTTGGCACTTGCATGGGGAGGGTACAGTTTAAGCATCCCCTGGATACTCCCTCTATGATGCCTTCTCCAGATGAATTAGGTCAATGGTTCGCAGCTGGGATGAGCTCCCTGCCCCTCCCAGGGGACATTTGGACTTCGGGCAGCATCTAGAGACACTGTCAGTTGTCACAACTTGGGGAGAGGGATTGCTACCAGCATCCAGTGGGTTGAGGCCAGGGATGCTGTTGAGCACCGTGCGGTGCACTGGGCAGCCCCCTCCAACAACAAACAGCTGTCTGGCCCCAAACATCAATAGTGCCGAGGTTGAGATCCCTGGATTCAGGGAAGCAGTGGACGTTTTCAGGAAAAACCCACTGGATGGCTTTGGTCAATAGCAGCTATGTCTCCCTGGGGTTGCATTCCCTGTGACGCTGGAAAGGAGGACATAGGTCTTTGTTCTCCGTGATGTACAGCAACAACCAGAAAGCCATGAAGCTGCTGATGGCTGGGAGCAGGTAACTCAGAAATGACGATGAAACTGGCCGGCTTTCATTTGGTTTATCACTCAGGGACACGGAAGGATGGGTCTCTTTCATTATCTGCTGCAATTTTGCACACGGATGATTACAATGATAGATTTACCTTATGTGCAAGATGTGTTCCTGAGAAGTTGTCTGTTAAGTCATATTTGAAATACAGTCGGGAAATTCAGGAAACACCAAGGAGTCAGTGAATTCTTTTAAAGTGAAAGGTCCTTTTAAATAAAGTGCTATTCTCAAAGAAGAGCAAGCCTATATATTGCGTTGTTTAATGTAAGTATTTCTCCTGCACATTTTTCTTATAGAGCTCCATAACTTTTACGTAAGAAACTGTTTCTCTTCCTCCTTCCTTTTCCTGACCTTATTCTTCTCACTTAAAAGCAAATCAGGGGGAAAGTTAACAATAGGCTGTCTGAATTTGGGAAGGTCATTGACCAGTCTGTCCATTATACTGTTCCAAAGATGACTGCTGGGTTACAAATGGTTAGAAAATAGGACTTGGTTACATTCTGAAATCATTAATTTTTATCTCAGACTTTTTTTCTGTTACTGACCTTTGGCTGGAAAGAGCAGGTGTACTCAGCCCCTCCATCACCCCATGGGTGTCTGCTGCACTGGAAATACCCAAGAAGACTCACCCCTCTTCACTTAAGTGGGGTGTGGGGGTGCCGGTATCAGCAGAGATAAGGGGGTGGTACTGAAGGAACCCAGCGGTTTTCCCCTTATCAATCACTGCCCTAGGGCAACATCCCTAGGTGTATAAATCACTAACTCAGCAGGGCAAAGGGGGCAGGAAGGAGGAAATTTATTTGATAAGGCTACCATTAGTGTCACTTCAGTGATAGGAGGGTATGGAGGTGTGACCCAGTGAGGACAAAGACACTGCCACTGGGGAAGAGCTGACCCAGACAAGAGGCACTAGGAGACCTGGGTCCAACCTTCATCCCACTGGAAAGAGGGAGGAGCCAAGGGCAGGGAGATGCTAGAGATGATTCTACCGGGTCGAGCATCCTGACCAGTGTGGCTCCAACGTCAAGAAAGCAGGTCCTAGAGTCACCACGAAAGGTGGTGTCACACTCACCTGCTCTTTAGAGCACTTGCCATTGGAATATCCTTCCGTATACATTCACCCATTTCTGTTCCACAGAACTCTGTGAGTAGGAAGGAAAATGAGGAAACCAGAGCAGTGACTTGCCCAAGATCGCTCAAAGAAAAGGTTGTGATTTGAGCACAAGTCTTCTGATTGGAAGCCTTGCATCTCCCTCTAGGATGGCACATTCCCCCCACTCAGATGACGAGGCCTCGGTATGAGCTGTGGCTGGGCTGTCAGGAGTCCTGGATTCTAGTCTCAACTCCGTCTTTAACTCACTGTGTCCTCATGAGACAATCACTAGCCCTCTTAGAATCTCGGTTTTCTTATCTGTGGCATGAGGGGGTTGATCAAGATGTCCTCACGTCACCGCGTGTGTTGTAGGTGCGGTCAGATTGAAATGAAGACTCTCAGGAAGGCAGCAGCAGCAGTCTTGGCTGTATTTTTGAGCACCTACCACATGCCAGGAACTGTGCTAAATGCTTTATTACCTCATTTCAGCTTCACAACACTTCTACGAGGTGCATGTTAATGGAAACTCTACTTAGCAGATAAGGAAACGGAAGTTCAGAGAGGTGAAGTGACTTGCTCAAGGTCATTGTCTTAGTCGGCTCAGGCTGTCATACAAAATACCACAGACTGGCTGGCTTAAACAACAGATATGTATTTCTCACAGTTCTGGAAGCCTGGAGTCCCAGATCCAGATCCAGCAGGGCGTGGTTTCCGATGAGAGCTCCCTTCCTGGCTCGCAGATGGCCACCTTCTTGCTGCCTTCCTCACACGGCCTTTCCTCTGGGTACACACAGTGGGGGAGAAAGAGAGAGAGCTCTCTGGCGTCTCTTCTTACAAGGACACGAATCCTATCAGATCAGGGCCCACTCTTATGACCTCATGTAACCTTGATTTCTTCCTGAAGACGCTATCTCCCAATATGGTGACGCTGCGGGTTAGAGCTTCATCATAGGAATTCGGTCAGGGCGGTGGCGGGGAGGAGGTGCTGCACAATTCAGTCCATACAGCCAGAAAGTGATGTGAAGGTGGAATTTGAAGTCAAGCCATGTCACTCCTAGCCACCCCTGTGTTTTACTTGCCCAGAGAGCCGAGCTTGGGCAGAGACTGCCGCTACCGAGAGGTCCTGTCTTTTGGTCTCTGAGCAGCAGAGGAGTCTCCCGGGTACGAGGGTGGGTGGGTGGGTCCTTTCACCAAACTTTCTCAATGTGGACTGGTCCTGGGGCTAAGTCAGCGGCAGGCTAGGAAAGGGTGCCCCAAAGACCATCCTATGCCCAGGACTGAAGCCCAAGATACTAGAGAAAAAACAAAAGCAGCACAAACTGAGCCTTGAGGGCTGTTTCCTTCATAGTCCTCTTCGAACCTGGTCCAGTGCTGGGCCCCGCATGGACTGTTGCTGGTTGGACAGAACCACTCGGGCCCGATGCCCTGGGCTCCTGAGATGAGGGAGCCGTTGCTTGTCAGGGCTGTGTGGAAGGGTGGGCGCTGAATCCACACTGGCAAGCCACCTCCTGGAGCAGCTACAGTTGTGCTTGACAGTTACTCATTATTAAAGACTTTGCAGGAAAAACAAGTCATTTGGACTCCTGTGCAGGCTTCCACTAAGCCAAACAACAAACTAGTCATCCACCTGGAATGCCTCCCCTCTATAAATTACAATATCTGCATGTTGCCTTTAAAAAATACCCTCTTCTCCACTCTCTCGTGCTTTACTGTCCCCACTTGTGTTATAAAGATGGGCTTACAAAGGTGGGGGTGGGTCCCTGATTTTTAAAAAACTCAGAAGGACGGACAATAGACCAAAGGATATCATTCAGAAAAGTGTCGTTTGACCTTTCCAGACTGTCGGATGAAGGCAGGGAGTCAAGGAGAACCACGCAGCCCACGTTAGCAGAAGTGGACAGCACCGTTTTCACGGCTAAAACGCCGGGGCCGTCACTGGTATTCAGAGCACAGCATTCTCGTTCTCTGTCACTTCACCCCAGAGTTACTACCCACACTGCTGGCCCAGGGATAGGAAACTAACACACAGAGCTTCTAGAACTCTGTCCACTGTCACCACGATCACACAGTTGCTAGTTGACTGCTGACCCCCCTCCGCTGTGAGCCATAAGCCTCGCCCCAGCTAGTTCTAATCAGAAAAAAAAAAATTCTTTTTTCAAGGGAAATTCAACCTTGAGCATCTTGGAAAAGGGAAGAGCCCATTTCTGTGAGTCATCTCTCTCCCCGGTGGCGGGGCTAACCCGGAGTGAATGTACTCTGAGCTGCACAGAGGACTGGACTTCAGCTATTTGTGTCTTTCTCATCTCAGCCTGGTTCATCATCTCCCACGTTCGGCTTTTGCAGGTGTGAAAGCTGTGGAGCCGTTTTCCATTCTGAATGCAAAGAAAAGTCCGTCCCCTGCCCGAGGTGCGTCCGCCGAGAGCTGCAGAAGAAGCAGAAGTCTTTCTGGCGGAGGCTGAACGTGGACGAGAGCCTGGAGGAGGCCTGCAACATGTTTGAGCTGTCCTACCAGAACACCTGACTCAGCAGGGGCCCGAGGACAGGGACTGACCTCTCACCGATCCATCAGCCCGGCGGCCTCCTGACCAGCCAGTTAGGTCCCTTTGGAGGAAGAGTATGTCTCATCTTCAGCTAGATATAGATATATATTTACATACATATACACACATACCTAGACGTCCCGTATGTATGTTCTGTGTAAATCGCCGTCCAAAAGGTCCATGAAGCCTCTGTGGCTCAAAGAAAATACCAGTAGCTGAATTACACTTAGCCATGAATTTCAGCAGCTTGCTCCCAAGCAAAACCCTGGTTCTCACCCGATGCTTTCTATAGTCCAGATTTTTTTTTTCTTGTTTTGTTTTGTTTTGTCGTTTGGCTCTCGGGGGCCATCTTGTTATGCGGGACACAGGAGGAAGCATTTCCTACAGAAGCACAGAACTTCGGGTTGCGTTTGTGTTATTTATTTTGAGCCTTCACAGAAGATGTGGTGACCGAGGCAAGCCCTCGCCATCGCCCGTGTCACAAGAAAATCTTCAGAACACGGGGATAGATGACTCCGGGTCACCTCAGTTTCTGCCGTGCAGGTGGGGATCACCTCAGCTGAGCCGAGTGGCCCAGAAATGAGGAGTGTGAGCTCCCTCTGACAGAAAGCACGCACCCCTACTTTATGAGGAGAGCTCCTTCTGGTTTTGAAGTTAATCTCAGGGGTTTTTTTCCTGAGGAAAAAAGAAAAGAGACCTCTGCGACCAATAGCTGCTTGTTGTCGGTCTGTTTGCTGGTTCGAAGCCCAGCGCCACCTAAGGGTGTGACGCCCCAGCTTATTTGGTTGAAAACAGCTTTCTGAAGGGCAGTTTTCCCAGGGTTTCGTGGGGAATATTTATGATTTTTTTTTAATGGTGCGGGCCTGAGGAAATTTCCTACGATTGTGGTCAAACACATCGGTGTCTAGACTGTGGATATTGTACGTACATTCTGTGAGGTGGCGTTCAGTTTCTTTTCACAGAATCTTAGGTAGGCACGTCCTTCCTATTTATTTGAAATGCTTTATTTGTCATTGTTCTCCATTGCACTTTCACTTTGGCCTGTCAGTTTAACCACATCTGCTTTCACACTTTTCAAATTGTTTACAAAATCAAAGTAACATGGGACTTCAAAACACCAACCGTAGACTATTAAGAAAACACCAAACTTATGAATACAATTAATGAACTAAATGTAATAGTATTGTTTAAATAGATACACACACACACACACACACACACACACACACACATAATTGCCACCTTGAAACAAAAACGCTAAAATCATATCCTAGGAATAGGAAATGTAATGAATCGCTTCACCACTTAGCAGAGCCGTGGCCCCCACCGCCATGCCATGTGGGAGCCAGTAGAATAGTCGTGACCAAAATGTCAGGTAGGCCGGCACTGGAAATCATGGCTCCATTCTTTCCACCATAATCTTCCCAGAGCAGAAAGATACACTGATAATGAAGCAATTTTCAACAGGCCGTAGGAGACGATTCTGTATGTTTCCCCTGAGCAGATGCCTCCAAGGCCCTTATAGTTGGGTAGTTTCACCGCTGTTGGGATCTGGAGAATCAGTGGCTCACAAAGTATAGGATACATTTCACCCCATTACTGCTTCGCCCCCACACCTTGCTCCCTCCAGATCCTAACTCTTGATACCTCTGTCCATGTAGAGGCGTGACATTCCAGACTGACTTTTGTGCAGACTGCTGGATGCAAACATTTCATCTCTCAACCCATGCCAGTTCCTTTGGCCCCGGACCATACATTTCAACTTAATAGCTTGCCACCACACATGCATGTATTTTCTGACTGCAACAGCTGTAACCAAGGGCATAAAAACTTGTTAAAAGGCCAAGACCCCATTCACGAGACACCTTACGGTGCCTTTTACTCTTAGAAAAAACAGGTTGACTTTCCCCCGCCCCAACTCCAGTTATAGAGAACATTGCACACAAAAGATAAAGGGTGGAAAATCTCAAACAAGCACTTGGCAAACAGGCAAACAAATTTGATCCTCTCCTCCTTTTTCTTCCCCTTCGTGAAATACAGTATTTATATTTTCCAGCCTCAGAGAAGATAGCAGAACATGATCTTTCACAAGAGAATTATAGACCTGCTTATTATAAAACAGATGTGCTCCGATGGCAAAGTGCCTTTTCCCCTCCGCCCCCAGCTCCCCATCGCCGTAGTTTGCTTCTGCCTTCGCTATAATTAATGTATCTGTGATCCCGCCTGTCAGCGAGGCCATCCCCAGCACAGTGCGTTGGGAGACCTGAAGTGCAGGCCCCCTTGCCCCCTCCAGCATGTTTGCTCTCTGTACAGAATTTCCTGTCCCACCTCACAGGCACCTAGCGTCAGACCTGCTGAGAGGGAGAGATTCTGGACCCCTGTTCTAAAGGCCTTTGTTTTCACGGGTGCCCATTTAGAGGTCCTTGCTAAATACTGGCATTCCCTGGTTACTCCAAAGGAGACCTTTCCACCCACATCATTTTCTGCTTATTTTCAAAAGGGGAGAGAAAAAACCAAACCGTAGATGTGCTGGGTCCTTCGGCTACCCAGAAGCGGAACAGCATCCCAGCTGCTTGTTTTCTCTCCTTTTCTGTGTCCCTGACGGCCTGGTCGGTGCTGCCTGCCAGTCTACACAGCAGTCCACCACCACCACCAAAATCTGATAGGACAGAATGGAGCCAGCTTAGGAATTGGGTCTGTCATGAAAGTTCAAAATTGCTGTTTTCCAGCCCAGAAACGCCTTAGAGCATATGAACGCCCTTACTGTTTTCAACCCAAACAAATGACTCGGTACACTGTTAGGTAATTGTTCCACTGCTCAGGAACTGTTGAAACAAAAGCAGATCTGTGGATTACCACCTCCTTCAGAACCAAGCTAATACCTGCTTTCCCTCCTGTTCCCGTTCTCATCCCATATTAAATATCTCACACATAAAACACACGAGAAAGCGGCCAATTAATCTCCTAGAGCCGGCGGCTGACTCCAGGGAAACTCTTTTCACTTGAAAGGCCCATTCCCTGGTGTATCACTTGAGGAAATCCCTCCTAACAGTGCCAGAAACTCATGTGTGAGACAGTCCAACCCTGGTAAAATGTTGGCATCTAATCCTGCAGTAGAGAAGCCAGTTCCCAAAATAGAGCCCAGTTGTACCGCTGCAGGAAGGCCACAAAGTACTTTAAAAGCAGTCAACTGGAATCGAGTCGTGTTCTTTCCAGGGCTGATTTTCCCCAAAGTTGAAAGCCTCTTTATATGAAAACCATGTAAAGTCTCATCATCCCCCTTCGCCCCACTGCCTTTTCAGGGTACTTGTGTTCCAGCCATTTTCATATACGTAGTAATAAAACGTGATATTTTTAGGAGCTTTAATACTTGATTAGCTGAGAGGGTAATCGCTTTTCGATTCTACTAGACTAGGCCTCCACCAAAAAAACAAAAACAAAACAACAAAAAAAGGGAATATGATTAGTGTTTGGGATTTGTGGTTTCCAGCTAACTCAGTGGTACTTCGGACTCCTGCAAAGGGACAGTGCCATGATCTCCTTCGGGCTGCAGTGAGAACCTCGGTGTTTACATCACTCGAGCAGCCCTACGCAGCCTTTGCTTAAACTAAGCGAGTCCACTTGGATGAGATCTGACCTCTGGTTTTGTCTCTGCGTGTGTAGACACTGCATACTGACACTGGACAGTTTCTTCCTGTGCCTCCTTGAAAAGGCTTGGCTTCCAGACCTGTGGGTTTGTTCTCTATCTACTGGCCAAAAAAACGGCATGTGTAAATTACCGTATCAGGGTAGGACCAGATGCCACACCGAACACTTCTGCAAAAAAAGGCATTACCTGAGGAAGCCAAGATATATTTTGTTCCTAATTTAGGGTAAAGCCAATGCTGCTGTTCGTAAGTTTGGGCAGAATTCTTCATCTCCACTGCTCTGCTGCACTTTATTGAAATAACTGGATTAGGAAGTAACTCTTCAACTCTTGATTCTAACACTGTCTAGAGTCAATTCAGAAGTTATTTTATTTTATTTTTTACTTCTCCCACTAAAGAGAGATGCATACAGTTTTCCCCCTTATTTTTTGAATTTTCTGTCTCAATACTTTTCTTAACTCTTAAAATAATGTCATAAAGTTAGAGAATTGGGGGCAGAACTGACAGAAATGAACACTCTCTCCTTGGCATGAATTGAGTCTGTAGAGGTACTGTCTTCCTTCCCTTGGTTCTTGTTAGCAACTGAGCATTGCTGTATTGTGTACTGTGGCCCATTCTCCTGACCCCGAGTCTAGTAGAACCCACTGCTCTAGGTTGAGCCCAGGACGGGTGATAAGCCCTGCTCAGTTAATTTAAGCAGACAAGTGTTGATTTCTATCATGGGGGCAGTTAAGTCCTAGCGCCCAGCACTTCCTGATGGTAGACAATTCTAATTTCATTGTATTCAGACCCTCTGACTTGAGGGGTTCTCTTTAGTATGTCTTCATGGATGCATGCCAAGGTAAAGTCTCAGTCACTGTTGAACTCTAGGTAAAAGTCGAAAGCGTGGAACGTCCTCCTCGGCACCCCCGTAGTTGTCAGGGGCTTTATTTCACATGGGTTCCTGACGATCGTGTGATGTGGCACGCTCCTCATCAAGTGGCCTTCGATGTGGTGGAAGCCAGGGTTAAGCACAAGGGAAGGGACAACTGCTGTTGGGGTTCGGTTCCTCCCTGGAAAGAGAAGCCATCTTGTCAGAAAGGCGTGACACGAAGCCACAGTGGTTGCCTAGGGGAGAAGACTCAGGCACATAAAGCAGCTCGTAGCATGGTGGAGACTCCTTTCTCCCGGCCGTAGTGCTGCAGACCAGCCTCTCTCCCCAGCCCTCGATCTTCCTCGCCCCAGTCCTGAGCCGGGGCCAGCGTCAGGCCTCATGGCTGTAACCCGGCCGGCAGACCACTGGAGCGGGTGCTCCTTCTCCATGCTGGTCTTGCCATCCGCCTTTCCCGGCAGGAGTGCCTTACAGCACTGCCTAGTGCTTCTGTCTCCTCTGTGGACCCACCTGAAGCCTGCAGGGCCCTGCACCTCAATCTGGATCACTTTGCTTCCTCTCTGCCGGCCACTCCATTTTACAAACGTGCTGGCGACCTGCATATTCCACACGCATGTCAGACCTTTCACCTTTGTTTAACCTGGTGCCTTCACCTCACGAGCAAAGGATTCCTGTCGGGAAGACATCGTTAACGCAGAAGGGTAGAAACATGGGCTTCTTAGCTCCGTCAACACTTTTACCATGAAATACAAAAGACACGACTGCATCATGGTTGAACTTCGTTTTATGCTGGTTCGGGTTTTGGGTTTTGGTTTTTGATCACTCTTGTTATTTGTTTCTTTGCTTGCTTTCATTAACCAAACTCAGGGGAATGTCACCATGTCACCAAGGCCAATGAGGAGAGATTATCCAGACTTGAATCTGTAGAGTCGGTGAGCTTAGCCTTCTTCAGGCTAAAAAAAGTATACAAAAACAATTTTCTTTTCGTTTACCGTATAAAGGTTTTCCTTTTTGCGTCACCACCTGTTTCCCAGGTAGGAGTGGGAAGTCTCTTGAACACATTGTGATGAAAATGTTTCCGTGTGGCACGGGCAGTCCACTGAGTCCAATTCGGCTTTTGCTGCTGGAGGCCTAGGTTCTGATTTTGGTCACCTACCAGAATCTTCTTTTGAATAGACAGAAGCCCACCGAAGAAGATTGGGGGGGTGGGGGGGGGGGGATCTTCTTTAGTGAATAGTAAAAGGAGGGAAAATGCTTCGTTTGCAAACGAAGAGCATGGAACATGGCGGTCGGTGCACAAGACTTCCACTCGACTTGTTCTCCTGCTCCTGGGTCAGATCCGTGTCGTCCTCCCTTCTTTCCACTCATGCATGACAGAACCCACTAAAATTCTGGGCTTGGGCAATTATATCACCCTGTGTTGAACTATTTGAAATAACAAATGTGCTATACATGCTATTTCTGTTTTCTGAAGTTTGTTGCCTTTCGTTGGGGCATAACTTATCCATATTTTTGTTTATATCATTTTTAAATATCAGTAACCATAATAATATAAAGCAAAGCTGTATTGTTGACAAGAGCCCTAGTTTTTATGGTCATCTGTCGTATAATTTAAGTGCACCAGTTCCTAATGTACAAAGTCATCTCTCTCTCAATAAACGATTCAGAAAATACTTTCTGTTCTCATAACAACTTCATTAAAACACTGTTTTCACAGGGGTGGTGAAAACCCGAGATGAGCTCTGGATGTTAACTCAAAGTCAAGATATGAGATTTATTGAAAATGGGCTACTAGACTTTAAAATCTCTCTTAATATTAATCTTACAGGGGTTTTTTCCCCCCTAAATTCATCGACTCACAATACTCTCACAGCCCTTCCTATGCCTGTGAAAAATAAGAGTGTAACTTTATAAAAATGCAGATGTAGTTTTTTCTGGGCCTTGTGTGTCAAGGTGGCATGGTTTCTTTCAGGTCTGAGAGAAACCCGCCACAGCTCATGCGTGGAATGTCTTCCCACCGTAGCTCCTCCCCAAGCCTTCTTGTCCTGGTTCATCTTGCCGCCGTGCTCCCCAAATTAGATGGACAAGTGACAGGCAGTAGGCCACCAGGCAAGGACACTCGTCTTCCCGAAGACCGTATTTAGGGGGCAAAGAGTGAAAAGTAGAGTAGGTGCTTACGTGAGAGACAGCAGCCCTCTGGTTGGTGAGAGCCGGGCAGGCACGTCTGTACTACGTGGCCGGGGCCGGCCCTGGCTTCTCTGCCACCGAGACCACGGGTACAACAGTTCTCCACCAGGAAACGTAAAACACCATTTTAACTCACTTTCTCAAAGACAGACATCGGAGACTAGGAAAGGTGCTGCCAGTTAAACATTTACCAGAGGTGAACCCTGAGCCTCACCCCCCCAAGACACACCTCAATGTGTCCATATCCAACCTCTGCTCCCCCTCCCTCAGGAAACCAACTAGGGCTCACGCCCATTCTGCCCAAGGAACAACTGGACTTCATCCTCACAAGAAACCTGTTACAACCCATGATAAAGAGAGACGAGTTAATGTTTCACAGAACCACACTAGACACGGGATGTGGTCAGAGCCTGGATTCATCTGATTCACGGGACAGGTCAGCTTCCCCCCAGTTGTAGTAACCTGCAGCCGCAGGAGAACTCCGGGAAGTTTGGCGTCATCACAGAGAAGATATGCAAAGATGTTTTCAGAAGGCTAGAAAGAGACACTATTTTATTCATCTCTCCCCACCCCCAGGAGATGTTGATTTGAATCTCCCTTAATTGTTTCCCCCGTCCTGTCCTTTGATGATGGCTCAAGATGATGGCTTTAATCAGTGGTTCCCACATCAGAAACACAAAAACAAAAGCCAAATGTCAGGACCCCATCACAGACAATTGAATCCGAATCTCTCTGGATGGGGCCTGAGTGTTTGTATTTCTTAAAAGCTCCCTGGGTGATTCTCCTGTGTTCTGAAAGTTAAGAACCACTAGATTAAATGAAGCAAGTTGCCCTGAAATAAACATTTGCTTGGCATTACTGGTGGTCCGCAGTGGGATAGATGTCAAAGGGATGTGGACGGACTGAATGGCCTGAGTTGCCCTCTAGCCAACAGCTGTTGCCACCCCTTTTCCCAGCAGACTCGGAACAAGTACTTTGGAACTTGCCGCTCACGGGCTGCAATCACTTTCGTAAAACCCTACCTTTATGCCCCCTGTATTTTCTTCCAGGGTGTGGTTAGCTTCTGTTTCTCCAGTATATCCTATCTCCGGACAGCCTGGTGAATAGAAGTGGCCAGGTCATGGCCACAGGTGACTAAGCTGGCTACAAAGGCAGCCTTGTGTTCTCCCTTTCATTTTTTCCTTCCTCCATTTCAGCAGGCTATGCTGCCTGCGTCCTCAAACGCATGCATGCGCAAGTCTGCTCCCACCGCAGGCCCCTCGGTGCACACGGACTTCATCACTCTTGATAGTGGTGTTTAAAATGGAAAAGGACTAGGTGCTTCTTGCCCAGAAAGATCAGGGGAATTCATGAAATCTTGAGCTGTGTCCAGATTTGCCTCGGGTCAGTAGAAGAACTAGACTTGCAAATGAACCGGAGTCATTCCACGATCCGGGCACCTATTGAACTGATGAGTTTCAACCTCGGTTGCCAGTGACGGGTGAACCGAAGCAGCCAGTTCCTTCCCTCTCCTTCCTTTAGGAAGTCAGTAGCTTTGAAGACAAGTATTCCTCGTTCATGAGCTTTTCCAAAGGGTTCAGAGTCTTAAAAATTATAATCTCCTCCGTGCCCGCAGTGCTTATCACATGGAAAACACCCACAGCGGCGATGACTTAATTCAAAATCACCAAAGGCAGCCACGAGTCCTTTGGGGCAGGAATGCAACTAGAAATGAACTTGG